>NW_028318344.1:10220000-10527500 GCF_062004578.1 Staurois parvus | reverse complement strand
CTACCAGAAATGTCAATTTATCATTGGTGCTTACAAAAATATCTCCATGAAGAGTAAAGCATTCCGGCAGTTTAAACACTGAAGCAAAACTAACCCTCGGGAAAAGAAGAGGCAGTATGCTTCACTTTTACCATGAAAGCCTCAATCCTGCATTTCTTTGTACCATCACCTTTTAGGTATTACGAGAACAGGACATGCCAACATGTAAAAGTAGAAGCCACATTAAGAATAGGTCATCTTGCACCCAGTTTATGGTTTACTGGAACACTGACAAAAAAAACACACCAACTTACACTGGGATTGTCTCTTGGACTCTGAGGATTCATTCCGGAATGATGGTGTAGGAAGCTTCTCTGATAGGTGGGCTGTGTATCACTGACTGGACTGTGCGGCACCATCACAGCTGCATTGGCAATGAAATAAATGAATGATTAAATATAAAATGTTAAATATTTCATATTTAGTATTTTCAGCCAGCAGGTGGAGTGCTGGGCTCCTTTTTACATGTTTACCAATGGAATGTAATTTCAACACGCAGCTAAATGAGTCAGATTAAATAAATAAATGCATTAAACTTAGAACTATTTATGATATCTCATAATTATGCCTGTTGTAGTGCAAAAAGTAATAAACAGAAAGGAATATACTAAAAAAATTTGAATTTTGAATAGGCAGGACATAATACAATGGTGACAGGGAGGGAGCCCCAGCTGATTGACAGCCTCAACGCTGTTACTGTGTGGTGGGAGCGGTGTCCCTTCCCTCCAATCAGCTGTCAGAGCTCTGCAGAGTGTAACTTTACCTCTTTGCCCCTTTTTTCTGAACTCTCTGACAAGCTTTACAATTCTGCACTTTGAATGGATGTAGAGAAGAAATAGCTGAATATAGGTACAACTTATATAGGAGGACTTGTTTCATCTTTGTGTATCACCTGAGGCCAGTTACTTCACTGGGTATATGTGTTTACAACCACTTTAATACACAAACAAAGCTGTCGAATGACCAGCAAGGAGAACTATGGAAGTCATAAAATAACAGTTTGTTTTTTGTGGAGACATCAACAAATTGAACAATGTTTTTTACCTGGGCGTCTTGTAGAATCAGGAATGACATGGAAGTTGGGTTTATTAAATCGAAGCCCTGAAATGGTGTCGTTGATCATCCAAAGATCCCTCTGAGCTGCTGCCTGGTCCTATAGTACAATACAAAATGAATAAAAAACCACCCCCAAAAAAAACAAACATTTGATTTGAAAGCTTTTTATACACTACCAAGGACCTTATGAATCATGTAAGATCAAAATATATTTTTTTCCTGCTTCTCTACACCCCTGTCTTTTTAGTGCTATTAGGGTACATCTGTAAGGGATATAATACGAGAGCAACAACAAGTGTATGTTCCATATGGTCACACACTTAAAACCTCTTTGGCGTGCATACAAAATTATGTGTCAAAAAGAATTTCAGACTCAACATATGTGAAATAAAGAGCTGTTTAAACCACTAAATAAGAGTGGAGCCCTCAGCTAGCAACTACAGTATCACTACAGTAAACCACTGTGCCCAGGGCAGCTGCCCCTTCCACCCACCCCTTGTCCCAGCCCTGTTTACCAAGCTATTTAATTCTATGCAAAATTGTAAGCCACTAGCTTATTAAGGTGGATGAAAAGATCCAATGTGGATGCATGAATTACATTGTAAACTATCCTATTAGCATTTACAGTGTTATCTGAGCAGGGCCTGGGTTCTGTTAGAATTCGCATATCATTCACAGTGAATGGGTGTTACTGAACTGGCCAATTTAGCATGCAATTGTAGCGTAGACGGCTAAAGTTCTGGCAGCCAGCACACCGAAAGGGAGACTAGATGAAGCTGGATGTCACCCAACCTAGATATCAGGCTATGCCCATAGGAGGATTCATGCATTTACAAAATGACTATGTGGCACACAAAAACAGAGCTGCTGCACTGTCACCAAGAGGGCATTTACCATGCATTATAAAAAGGAAAAGTGATAAAGCTGGAGTTTGATAGTTACTATGTAAAAGGTATAAAATTAATACCTGTGGATGTCCAATCTGACTGACACGTTCCAAAGTTTCTCTGACTGTATGCAGCTCGTTTTCCAATGCTCTGTATTCATCCCATGCTCTATCTCGTTCCTAAATAACACATAAGTCAAATAATTAAGCAAAGGATTAAAGAACAGACAATCACCATTAAGGCCCACATCCAAAAAGGTCAATGGTGGGCACATCAAACCCAGATGAAACAGAGGGCAGAGCTGAGAGGACTAAACCTTCAAGGGGATCATATTTGGCCTACTGAAGGCAACACCTATTTCATTCCAGATTCCAAAAAGATTTCAGCACTTAAGAACTTATAGTAACATTGCAACATAAAAGATTTATTCCCAGAGACCAGGGTTAAAACATTTCCAGAAGTGTTTAGCTTCAAAGTTGAATAAGAAAGTGGATTAACTGGAGAAGAAGCACGAGTGCTGCAAAGGCAGTGTGCGAGGGTCACACGCAGTCCTTAAAACCCAAGTTTACAATGCCATCTCTAGGCTTGAAAATATGTTGCTTGTACAGAAATTTTAAGGAAATAATTAGATTTTACTGATCTCCAAGTCACAGTACGTAAGGTTTATTCAATTAACATTTATAGAACATGCACTTTACAAAGAACTAATGACATCACTACAGAGGATAGCAGACTTCAAGAAACATCAATCTAGCCAATAGTAAATTGGCTCCTTTCAACCATATTTTAGCTGATATCATAGAATTAGAATACCTTAGAAATCCCTCCAAAGTGAAGGAATCCCAAGGGGTCACTAGAACTAGTATCCCCATTGGAAGATTTCCTCTCCATTACCTTTCTGGGGACAACCCAAAATTTGGGATTTTCGTTTAATCACATTCAATGATAATGGAAAATAGGACAAATAGAGAGGGTGAATCTCCCTAATGGGGACACAAACCGTAATAAAAACATGACTGGTGTTCTAATCCCCCTCCACTCCATCTAAAACTAAAAGGGTTTTGCCTTTAGTTGTACTCTAATCATAGAGCATTTTACTGTATGTTAGAGAGGTGAACCAGAACCTTGTACTGAAGTTTGTTGGCCAATTAAAGTTTTGCTTGTGAAGACATCAGTGTGTGGCTTTTCGTCTGAATTATACCAAGCTATGTGTAGAGGTGAGACAGATTTCAAGCCAGCTCCCAATTCCAGTATATTGGGGGGTGTTTGGAGGGTACGAGCTGCACACTTTTCTTTGACCTTACAAACCATACAGCCAGCGCCTTTCTTTAGGACCATATGCAGATACAGGCAATGGGACATACTTGGGTCTTAAGAGAAAGTGATCTATGGTGTTCTGTGGAAACTTCTAAACATACCAGGGAGAGGTCGCACAGCTTGGCTCGCACATACACCAGGTCATCCTGCAGCATCCTCTGCTGGTACCAGATGTTCTCAATCACCTGTTCCTGACCTTGGAACTCTTCCAGGTGATGATGAGTTAACTGAAGAGCATCCTCCAGTTTCTCCTAAAAGAATACAAAAACATACCACTTTTTAATGATCATAATCATCATGTAGAAAGACAGATATCTTGAATTTTGGTAAAGAACAAAGTGTTCATATGGAGCCCAGACATTCAAAATGTGTAGCAAAATGTATATATCTCTACCCACTCCAGCATTTACAGTACAGTGCTCAACAGAACAGAATACACCATAAACAAATTACTAGAATGGGTAAAGGTCTTTAACCAATTCAATACCGGGCAATTTTACACCTTCCTGCCCAGGCCAGTTTTCAGTGCTCTCACATTTTGAATGACAATTGCGCGGTCATACAACATTGTACCCAAACTAAAATTTTATAATTTTCTTCACACAACTAGAGCTTTCTTTTGGTGGTATTTAATCACTGCTGGGGTTTTTATTTTTTGCTAAATTAACAAAAAAAGACCATAAATTTTGAACAAAAACCCATGTTTTTCTTTGTTTCTGTTATAAAAGTTTGCAAATAAATAATTATTCTTCATAAATTTAGGCCAAGATGTATTCTGCTACATGTCTTTGGTGAAAATAACCCAAATTAGGATGTATTTTTTAGTTTGTAGGAAAGTTATAGAGTTCACAAACTATGGTATAGATCTGAATATTGATCAATCCTGAAGTACTGACAGCCAATCTAATGTCTTGAGGTCCAAGAATGTCAGAACAGTACAGACATCCCCAAATGACCCCTTTTTGCAAAGTAGACAGTCCGACGTACTTCATAAGAGGCATGGCGAGTTTTTTGAAGTTGTATTTTTTTTTGTCATAATTTTTCGGAAAAAGTGAAACTAATTTTTTTAATTTTTTTTTTACATATTGTCACCAGTGCAGTACAGCGTCATCATATAACTGGCATGGCGGTGATCAGGGACACTGACTGGTGACAGTATGAAAAAAAAATATTTTTTTTATTATTTTTTTTCTTTTTTTTTTTAAGATTTTGTTTTCATATTTCACTATGACCAAAGTAGTGCAATGTTACCATAGTAACATTGTACTACTTTGGGGAAGTGATCAGTATTTTTTTTTTTTTTTTTGTGCTTAGCTGTGATTTGGCCACAGCTAATCACATGACATGTGCATGTGATTAGCTGTGACCATTCACAGCTAGACACTAGTATACAATGAATGGCATGAATGAAGCCATCCATTGTACACAACTGTCATGTGACCTGCTGTGATTGGTCACAGCAGGTCACATGGTACTGGCAACAGGGGCAGATACTCAGATCGGTCATCGGCCGTGTCCGAGGTACACGGCTGGTGACAGATTGCGTCGCTGCGACGCTCTGCAGGAGCGCAATCTGCGCATGTGCGGGAGGACACTAGATTGTAAGCTCGAAAGAGCAGGGCCCTCGATCCCCTCATGTTTTGCATTGTATTGGTATTGTTCTGTCACATGTTCTGTCTCCCTTTGTAATGTACAGCGCTGAGCGAACTATTGGCGCTTTATAAATACTGTATAATAATAATAATAATAATAATATGGCGTCCACCCGGAACGCTGACGACATTTGCCGGTCGCCAGCAAATGGTTAATTGTCAATTTTTTACATGTAATGTTTCATATAAATTGATCGTCTAAACGGGATTACACATGAATTCCTGATGTGTAACCAATTAAATCAAAGTGAATTGGTGAATAAAGATGACGTCATCAGTCTACTGCAGGCCAAAAGAAGCATTTACTTAGGGTCAGTTCACACCATAAAAATGTCCTCCAGATCTGTTCTGAAAGCGTTTTTGGTGCGTTTCCCAATGCATTCCAGATGCTTTTGCTCCTCTTTTTGATCATTTGAAAGGCATGATCTTTATTTTCATCAAGACAATGCTTTCAGGTCACTTTTCCTTTCAGATCACTTCTGGTTTGTCCCTTGGAAGTGTTGTCTGCTGCCGTGTAGAGAAGATGTCTGTACTGGCAGGCTTACTCACGTTTATGGCAATTGCACTGCTGATTCTGCATGCCTGCAAAAAAAGGGGTTATTGGGTACATCCCCTGTTGATGGAGAGTGAAAGCAAGGGACAATTTAGGACACTGTATGTAGACCTTGTTCAACATCCGGATAAGTTTTTTTTTTTTTTAAACTTTACACAGATGTCAATTGAAAGGATGATCATAAACCATCAAAATAGGACCATCCGTATCCATATACAGCCTTCTATACTCCATCTTTTCCAGACATGCTTGTGACCAGAAGAGGATCATGAGAGTAGTTAAAATTCATTTTTCTTAACCCTTTTCTTATTTTTTTTTTCTTTGATGTGTTCAAGTACAGTTCTGTGCAGGAAAAAAAAGCAGCATGTTGCACTTTTATCCTGGAACTGAAATGCACTGGAACTGACTGCACTGGTGTGAACTATGCCATTGGAACCCATGTAACATACTTTTCATGCGTTTTTGATGCAAAAAAAAAAAAAAAAAAAAACACAAAAAACTGACAGTCTGGGTTCACACTGATGTGGTGCGGAATTCGCACCCGTTTCTATGCGAATTTCACACCGCATCAAAATCGTACCTTGTTCATGCGAACTGCTGTGGGTGTGAATGTTAACAACACCCCAAAATCGGTTCGCAAAACGCAGTGCAATGTGCAGAATCGGATCGCATAGGTGTGAATGCCCATGCGATCCAATTCTAGTGCGGACAAAAAAAAAAAGGGTCCTGCACCTTTTTTGGTGCAATTGCGGTGCGATTTGAGCCACACAAAATGTATGGCTCAAATTGCAACGCACAGAATTCGCATGTGATTTGCACAGGACTGCGGTACGGTTCCTGTGCGAATCACATGCTATGTTCCACACCGCAGAAGTGTGAACCCAGGCTTAGTCTTCTTTCCAGTGACTAGAAGTGCAACTTTCTAATAACTTAGAAGGGGAATGGTCACTGCCACTGCAGGGTTGGATAGGTGTCCGATATTTGTGATATCTAGAAGTGGCTATTGATCTAACATGAGTACTGTTTGACTTGACTTACTTATGTGGGATCATATAATCTATTTACAAGTACAATCTCATCACCTACTAGACTGAAGACCACTGCATCAAAATGGCCACCTGTTCAAAGGCTCTACATCTCACAATTAGAAACTGGTCCCATTAAAACAGCCCTGATGAAGGGGGATCCATAAACACATTAACTACTTCCTATCTACTGGCTGTGATTTTGATATGAAGAATAAAATTATATTTTAATTGATCATCTGGCAATTGGTTCATTCCAATAAAAGAAAAAAACACAAAAACAAACAAAAACCCTACAAAACTCACAGAAACACCTGTAGTCATTTTAAACATTCATTTAAAGACCGCCCATAGCTGATGTACTGCTACTGGGTGGCCTTGGTGTGCAAAATCACGCATATAATGTGACTTTGCATTTCTAGGTAGGGGGTGCGCACATACGTACTGCCCTGCCCGCATGGTCATTGGCTCTCAGAGATGTCAATCACCAGGTCCTGGCCAGTGATTCATGGCCGGGACTCGGTGATTGGCAGAGAAGCTGACAGGGAAGAGATCTGCGTGTAAGCTCAGATTTGTCTCCTGTCAGCGGGGACGTGCTGCTTTCTTTCTCTCTGCTTTGCACGTCCCCTAGTAAAACAGCACACAGTAATCTCAGCACAGAACACTGTTAACCCTTTGATCACACAAGATGTTAACCCCTTACTGTCAAGTGTCATTAGTACAGTGATCAGTGCTTTTTATCAGTGGCAGTTCGTCAGTTCCCACCCAGTGTCACGCAGTCCCGCAAGTCACCGAGTGCCTCCATTACCAGTATAAAAAAAAATAAAAAATTCCAGTACATACACCGCCATTTGTAGATGTTATAAAACTTTCACGTAAACCAAATTATACACTTATTGAGAATTTTTTTTTTACCAAAAAAACCATGAAGCAGAAAACACTTTGCCCTACATTTCTGAAGAAATGTATTAATTTTTTCATACTGGATACGTTCTATAAAGAAGTCAAAAATATTGTTTTTTTTTCCCAAATTGTCGGTCTTTTTGATTTATAGCACAAATATTGAATAAAAAGGTAAAGGGGATCAAATACCACCAAAAGAGATCTCTATTTTTTTGGGGGGGAAAAAAAATGACAAAATTTCATTTATGTACAGCGTTGCATAACCATGCAATTATCAGTTAAAGTAACAAAGTGCAGTATTGCAAAAAATAGCCTGGTCATGAAGAGGGGATAAATCTCCCAGAGGGCAAGCGAGTATACATTGTTGCCATTTTAGACACGTGTAGACAAGTCATACACTGACGTATATTTTCAGACAACCAGATGAATAAATCTCCTATTCCAAAGTAATTTATGTTAGGTGGCAGTGTTTAGATGATTATTTTTTATTTCTTTTTCCAATGAGAGACATCAAAGAAACAGACTTGGAGATTAGAGTTTTACCTTTTCAGCTTTAAAGTGAGCAGACTCATCTTCAATGCTGATAAGAAGTTTATCTTGGCCACACATCTTGGTCAGAAGAACCTGTAACAAAAAAGTGTAAAACATTATGATGTGAAAAAAATGTGCACAAGATTGTTCTTCCACATAATTAAAAAAGGGGAGTACCTAATAGGTATGAATGCAGCCTAGGGTATGAGTGGTGCCAGACGTCATCTCCATTGAGGCATAGCCAATTCCAATAATTCCCTGCACACTGATCTGTCTAAATTGGCTCTAGTATGTATACAGTGGATATAAAAAGTCTACACACCCCTGTTAAAATGTCAGGTTTCTGTGATGTAAAAATAAATTAGACAAAGATAAATTATGTCAGAACTTTTTCCACCATTAATGTGACCTACAAACTGTAACTTGATGGGGGGCAGTAAACATAAAAAACTAAAATAATGTAATTGCATAAGTGTGCACACCCTCTTATAATTGGGGATGTAGCCGTTTTCAAAATTAAGCAATCACATTCAGAATCATGTTAAATAGGAGTCAGTACACACCTGCATCATTTAAAGTGCCTCTGTTTAACCCCAAATACAGTTCAGCTGTTCTGGTAGGTCTTTCCTGACATTTTCTTAGTCGCATCCTACAGCAAGAGCCAAAGAGAGCTTCCAAAACATCAGAGGGATCTCATTGTTAAAAGGTATCATTCCAGAGAAGGGTACAACAGAATTTCCAAGGCATTAGATATACCATGGAACACAGTGAAGACAGTCATCATCAAGTGGAGAAAATATGGCGCAACAGTGACATTACCTGTAACTGTTAGTCTCTCTAAAATTGATGAAAAGAGGAGTTGAAAACTGGTCTGGGAGGCTATCAAGAGGCCTACAGCAACATTAAAGGAGCTGCAGGAATATCTGGCAAGTACTGGCTGTGTGGTACATGTGACAACAATCTCCCCTATCCTTCATATGTCTGGGATATGCAGTAGAGTGGCAAGATGGAAGCCTTTACTTACGAAGAAAAACATCCAAGCCTGGCGAAATTTTGCAAAAAACACATCTGAAGTCTCACAAAAGCATGAGGGAAAATGTGTTATGGTCTGATGAAACCAAGGTTGAAGTTTTTGGCCATAATTCCAAAATATGTTTGGGGCAAAAACAACACATCACCAATAGAACACCATACCCACAGTGAAGCATGGTGGTGGCAGCATCATGTTTTGGGGCATTCTTTCTTCAGCTGGAATTGGGGCCTTAGTCAAGGTAGAGGGAATTCTGAACAGTTCCAAATACCAGTCAGTCAATATTGGCACAAAACCTTCAGGCTTCTGCTAGAAAGCTGAACATGAAGAGGAACTTCATCTTTCAGCATGACAACGACCCAAAGCATACATTCAAATCAACAAAGGAATGGCTTCACCAGAAGAAGATTAAAGTTTTGGAATGGCCCAGGAAGAGCCCAGACCTGAATCCGATCAAAAATCTGTGCGGTGATCTGAAGAGGGCTGCGCACAGGAGATGCCCTTGCAATCTGACAGATTTGGAGTGTTTTTTGCAAGGAAGAGTGGGCAAATACTGCCACGTCAAGATGTGCCATGCTGATAGACCCATACCCAAAAAGACTGAGTACTGTAATAAAATGAAAAGGTGCTTCAACAAAGTATTAGTTTAAGGGTGTGCATACTTATGCAACCATATTATTTTATTTTTTTAATTTTACTCCCCCCCTCCCGCCCCTAAAAGATTTCAGTTTGTTGTTCAACTGAGTTGTACAGTTTATAGGTTACATTAAAAAGGAGGAAAAAGTTCTGAAATTATTTATCTTTGTCTCCATTTTTTATATCACAGAAACCTGACATTTTAACAGGGGTGTGTAGACTTTTTATATCCACTGTATGTATGCATGTGAGACAAGGACCATAGATTGTAAGCTCCTGCTGAGGGCAGGGACTGATGTTAATGTACAGTATGTAAAGCACTGCACAAATTGTTGGCAATTGTTGGCACCATGTAAAAAAAAAATATATTTTTTTTTTTTGGGGGATATTGCATCATTGTGATTTCTAAGCTCTACACTGACATAACTTTGATAAAGAGCCTTTACTTGTATTTTAAAACACATCTGAATAATCTAGAACTGTGGCTCTGCTTCACTGCACACACTACTCTCAGGAAAAACTAATACATAACGGGAACTCATTAAAAATATGTTCTTCTATTCCTTTAATTAAATCCTTTCAACTACTTCCTTTTTTGAGAACATGCATGAAAATAACATTTTGACTTTTAAAGTTATTTTTAAAGACAATCCTCATATATAAAACTTTGAGATTATTAATTTCTCGATCACCACACTTGCAGTCCTCTGATACATCCTCTAGCTCTTTAACTGAAAGTCTGTCAAGATCTGTCTGTACCGAGGTAGAGAGTCTGCAGGACCCTGGCATTGAACCCACAATCCACTTATCACAGATGCAATGCTTTGCAGGCTCATTTGGTAAAATGCATTACTTTTTTTTTTTGCAAAAGGTGGACTTGGCCTTTAATCACCATTTCTGGTACAAAGCCATACCCATTATTCTTGCTATAGGTGATTGACTGTCAGTATATGAAGCATGTTAGCGAGCCTTACTAGCCACGGTGTATCTGCATGCTCCAGTTCAAGCCCTTATGGTATTTTTAAGAAAACTAGCCTTAATAGAAATCTTAAAGCAGAAATCCGGAAAAAATGTTTTTTTTTGCCCGTGCAGTGGGGCTGTGCCGGCACTGCATGAGTTAAATTCTGGTTTTGTTCTAGGGGAGAGAACTCCAAAAGATATAATCGCGTGACCCGCCAGTCTTGTAAATGGACTGTTCCTGACATCTGCACACTCAATGCGCGCTCCACAGGCAGGAACAGTCCACCGCTGGACCGTGGTTTTCTGTAGGATCGGTAGGTCAGGCGAGTATGAGCTTAGTCCTCACCCCTAGAAAAGACAGCAGCTGATCCATGCAGTGGGGTCACAGCCCCACTGCATGGCAAAAAAAAAAAATTAACTGGAGTTCTGCTTTAAGTAGCAGACTCATCTTTGTAAGAAATTCAAGCCATCAGTCATGCTGATCCATGGGCTTCAGTAGAGAGAATTTCTCACCCAAAGAAGGTGCGTAGATCAGTGCTGACATCCCTCTAACCCAACTTGCTGTATTCCTGTAAGGGACTCGATGCCAGAGAGCCAGGCGAGCAGCATTTTCAAAAAGATCAGTAATGACTACATCAATATTTGTCTCAATATTGGATTCCCCAAAGATAACACTTAGAGAATCACTTCTAAATACAGGTGGGCATGTTCAATGGAAGCAGATGGGCTCAGGTCTGTGTGAGTGTCACTGTCCAAAGACAAAAAGTTCAGTTTATCACAAAAGAAACTCAAACAGTAAAGCACACACTTACATCAATGTTATTTTCAGGAACACGTCCTGGATAAGGACCTCTGTTCTGATACTGGGCTGGTCCTGAAGGCTAAGAAATGTAAACACAGATGATTTAAGTATATATAAGCAAGTATCCATGTAAGTATTGTGTAATACGTTTTAGAGGAAAGTCACTGCAGTTGGTCCTAAACATTCATCTCAGAAGTTAGTGGAAGACCAGGTAGCCCTATACCCACAGCAAACAAAATTGTAACCGTCAGACCGAGCAAATGTGCATATGCGCAGATATCGGACCATGGCAGTACAGGCATGCCATGCACAGGCACAGAGTCCTGTAGCTCCCATCCAGAAGGCACAGATGCAATCTGATTGAGCTAGGATTGATCTTTTCCTTGCCTAGCCTGATCAGAAGGAAACAGGGTGAATGAGACTGGCAGCATCACCATTGTGATTTTCAGTACTTTTCAAAAAATAAAAATAAAGGCTCACCTCCTGCATAGTTGGGGCAAAACATAAAAACCCAACTATGTAATCTAAGATTCACATACACTTTAAGTGTTTTCTCATGCTATGGTCACAAAGCTAGCTGCCTTAAATATTTGCACACATAACATTAAGCGTATTTAAAACCAAAATCAAAAGTGTCATTTACTTCAGCTGGTCACTTCATCGATGTTGTCGCTGCATCAGGTTTATATTTTAAAGAATAATGCCCTTTATCACCTGGTAATCCTGTAATGGACACGCGTCCTGTCCGTGGGTGTCTTAATTCCTCCACTGTATGAAGGCCAGGTATAGTATTACCAAGGTTAGATTGTAAATACATCTGCTATTGTTCATCTCCATTACATTTGGGAGCGAGGGGGGTGTGTGGGGGGGTATTGATGGCATTAATAGTTCAAAGAACAAAGATAACATGGTTATAATTTCCAGGTCATCTCACAGAATTGATAAAATAGAGGAATCCATGCCATTCTGTCTATATCAAAAGATTTTCTGTACTTTGTGAAAATGTTTTTAGCTTGAAAAATCGAAACAAATGCAGCCAGCACATCTAGGACTGGTAAACTGCAATATATAACATTAAAATTCTGGCCTGCATATACATCAATTCAGAATAGATTAGGAGAAGGCAGCAACATTAATATACTAAGCTACAACAAAAAGCACTAAGAATGGCACCTTTCTCACCCTACTTGCTGAACTGTACCAAATAATCTTTAGGTCTTATACACACACAGGGCATTTTTGTAGCCACTTTTGGGGGCATCAGGCATTTTTTTTTACCGCTTCCAAATGGTCCTCTATGTTATACTATGTGGCTATGCACACAGACATTTAGAAGCTTTTAGTAGTAGTAGCATTTATCCGCAGGAAAAAAAAAATCCAGGGCCAATGTGTCCAGGAGCAGCAACGTTTTGGCAGAAAGAATGCTTGATGCGGCTTGTGTGCATGAGGCCTAAAAGAATGCAGCCATCCCTGGTAACCCTCCCTTGATAACACCTCAACTGCAAGATTAACAATTATGAAGCTATACAGAAGATTCCATAAACCGTAGTAGTGATCAGAATGAGATTGTTGACATTTGTCAAAATAGCCAAACTCCCACTTAAAGTGGAGCTCCACGCAAAAGGGGATGTTCTGCTTTAAGTCTTTGTCCCCCGCTCCCCATTAAGAATTGGCACCTTTGGGGAGCAGACGGGGATCAGGTACCCAAATCTCCTAGAAATGGTACTCCTGATAGCAGCGTTTTTTGCAGAAAAAACATGCTTGTAAAAGTATCTAATGCCTTTACAAGCGGCAAACGCTTGGGCGTTAATTCATTTCATTGGCCAGAATAATTTATTCTGGCCATTGAAATTAACACTCCAGCGCTAAACGTGCCTAGCACTTAGCCGCATCAGGTGTTTTTTCTTCCAAAAACGCTGCTGCTCTTGAATGCACTAGTCCTGGGTTTATTTTTCCTGCTGGTAAATGCTACCGCTACTAAAAGTCTATGTGTGCATGGACACATAGGATAACAAAGGACCGTTTGGAAGCAGTAAAAAAAAAAAAAAAAAAAAACCACGCCTAACGCCCCTAAAAGTGGCTGCAAAAACACCCTGTGTGCATGAATCACGTATGTTACTATATCAAGCTCAGAATGTAATTCTTTTACATATATGACTCACCACAGCACTCAATGACATCCTCTTTCCTGCAGGCAAATGTGGACGGGTGGAAACTGGAGGCAGAGGAGGCAACTGGGAGTAATTTGCTGAAGCCTGCATGAAAAAAAGAGTTTTCAGGTACTTGAGAGGAAATACAATCAGGTGGCGCAAAATAAGTACATCTCGTGGTGCATATATTTAAAATTGAAACTAAAAAGGAAAAATCTAAGATCTAGATAGAGCAGTCAGGGGTTAGAACAACTGCTGGGTGCTTACTGCAGTCTGTGTCACTGGTAAGAAATGCTAAATTTTAGGTTGCCAGCAGAAGAATAGAGGGGGAATCTTCTGAGGACACTTGTTCCTTTGACAACTGTGGGAGTTGTTTTAACTACTCTGTATTCCATCCAACACGTATGAAACTGATATTAAAGGCAATGAAAAAAAAAACAAACATGTTATACTTACCTGCTCTGTGCAATGGTTTTGTACAGTGCAGCCCTGATCCTCCTCTCCTCTGGTCCCCCACCAGTGCTCCTGGCCCCTCCCTTCTGCCTGGTGGACCCAGAGCAAGCAGCTTGCTCCTGAGCCACTGCTCTGTGTGTCCATTTACACACACAGCTGCGGCTCGGCACCTCCCCCCTCTCTCTCATTTGCTGTGATTGACAGAAGCAGGAGCTAATGGCTCCCACTGCTGTCTCAGCGAATGAGGGAAAGTTCCCGGAGAGCCTAGGCTCTTGTTCACACTGCTGGAATGCGATGGGGCTCAGGTAAGTATTAGGAGAGACTAGGTGGGCTGCTGAACACAGGAGGTTTTTTTCAGTTTCATGCACAGAATGCATGAAGGTAAAAAAAACCTTGAGCCTTTAAAACCACTAAGTATATCTAAAGCCAAAACTAGATTTGATTAGCTGGACAAAGGGTTTAAATCTTTGTAAGGTTTTTGGAAGTGTTCTGCCCAGTCCAAAGCAGTTTATAATAAATATTACATTTTGTTAAAGTAACAAGTTTTAGGCATTCAAAGGGCTCCCTTCATCGGGGCTATAAAAAGACAACGTATAAGATGTGGCTTAGCAGCACTGGGGTCCTTAGTCTGAATCCCAACTAGGACAGTGTGTGCACAGTGTCCCTGTGCTTGCATGGGTTTCCTCCCACACTCCAAAAGACATGTTCGTTGGTTAGTTAGTTGGGTTCTTTCCAACTGGTCTCAGTATGTATATGAGATAGGACTCCTTAGACTGTACGCTCCTTGAGGATAGGGACTGGTGGAAATGTATTAGTATATGGAAAGTACTGTGTAAATTTCTGGCACGATTTATAATAGATTTTTTAATCTGTCCATCCATATCTATCTATCTATCTACACACACACACAAATACTTATTGTACTGAATAGATGGTAAAACATGATTAAACTAATAAAACAGAAATTCTTCTTAAAATATTCACATAAAAAGTTAATTGTTTTATAATCAAAAGAAAATCTAGTACAAAATTATGCCATGAACACCTATAATTATGTGGATATAGTTCGAACCATACTTGGCATGTTAGAGCAAGTACTGATGAAGAAGTAGCAGTAACAAGGTAATGAGGATTTTTTTTTTTTTTTTTAAAAGATTTCTTATTTATTTTGTTAGGACCCAACTGAATTTTCAGTTTCAATTCGCTAAATACGTACCAGGTTCTTTTAAACAAACATTCAGAGTCTTAAGACTCATTTACATTTCAGTAAAACCTGCGTTTCTAATGTCTCAATGGCTCGCTCACACTATCTGTGATGACCTGTGTTTTTCCATAGTGGATAAACTCAGGTCACCATTGAGGCTCAATAATAGAAAACAGTTTTCTATCTGCCCTGCTCACATCACAACACTGGTGTGATGTGCTGTGGGGAAACATGCAGTTGGTCGCATGTATTCTGCAATTTTATGCAGTGCACTGGATGACCCTGGCTGTCACTGCTCAACGGCACAATGCGATAAGAAAAAAAAAGAAAACACCAGGCTGAAACGCTCATTGCACAGCTGCCTGCCAAAGTCGGTATGGACACTAGCCCACACAGTAAAGCGCTGCATTGTAATGTGCACGCTAGTTTGCAACTAAGTCTCACAGCGCATTTCAAATGTATAGAATTATGATTTTTCAATAGTATCATTTAGTCTGTACGTTTAAGCTGGGTTTAGGCCAATCAGCATAGCTGCACCTGATTAGAAATGTGGCTAAACCTTTTTTAAAGCAAGCTTCTGAAGGCAGAAAAGAGAAATATGGGAAGCATAAAGTAGTTTGTACTTCCCAGATAACTTCTCCTGTGTTTAGAAAAGCTAAAATGCAGGAATGCCAGCGTGAATGAAGACTTAGGGCTCATTTAGACTTGGGGGCAGTAAACACATGAGGTGGAGCTGCATTTTCAACTGCTGCCACTTGAGCTGCAAAAATTATACCCCCTCCTCTGTCACGTTCGGCAGGCAGCACCACAGCCAAACGCGCCCTATTCAACTGAATGAGGATGTACAGCATGCAGCTGCAACACAGTGGCATTAACTGGGTTAAAACAGACGGTGAGGAGTCGTATAACCTACTCACCGCCTGTCATACCCCTCTGGAAAGCGATTCGAATGTTCAGAGGTGTGGCATTGTTGCTGCACGTCTAAACCTAGTGGTGCAATCGGTTTTCTTTTTAAAACCACTCTTAACATACAGGATTTATATAGCGCCAACCGTTTGCACATCACTTTACAATCTAAAAAGGGAGACAGTACAGTTACAAAATGAAAAAATACAAGAGGGTTAAGCGGGCCCTGCTCATAAGAGCCTAAAATCTAATAGGGTGGGGCAAGTGATACAAAAGGTAATACCTGTGGGGGATGAGCTGATGGAAGAGTTAAAAGTTCAGTTCCTAGTTGAAGGCATGATAGGCTTTCCCCGAAGAGATGAGTTTTCAGGGATTGCCTAAAAGCAGCCAGAGCAGGAGATAGCTGGACAGATTAAGGTAGAGAGTTCCAGAGGATAGGAGAGCCTCTGCAGAAGGCCAGGAGATTAGCATGGGAGGAGGAGACAAGGGAACTAGACAGCAGGAGGCCTTGGGAGCAGTGCAGAACTACAACCTGAATAGAAAGGTCCGACCATTGTGAACATGCTACATAATGGGACTCTTGCCAACCTTTTGCAGTCTGCAGTTGCTGGCAAGGAATAGGATTGTCTATTCAGGCCGTAGCATGCAAAAATTCAAACACCTGCAAACAGTAGAGAAAAGGATCCTGTGTCAATATTCTGCCATTCAAAAATACAAGTGGACTGTTACGAATACTTTTATGTTGTGCTTAATTAAATATCAGTGTTAAACCACTAAATAATTAGGTAGATAATTCAATAATTAGGTAGATATTTCTCTATTTTAGAAAAACGTATCCACAGATGAAATAAGTATACGGTATAACATCTCCTCTTTGTTATCTAGCTCACAAACACAGGATACAAAGTTCGCCAAGAATGAAGGAACTGACCAGAGCACTGCTCATCTGGAACTCAGACACACGGCCTGGCCAGCACCCCAAGGAAACACAAGACTAGACATGGCGCTAGCCAATTGCAGAAGTAAAATAAAGCCTTGTGTTCTGTGGATGGCTATCAGCGTTTCAGTAATAATGCACTCAGGGAAATATTATTTTACACTGCTCAGATACACAAACCGCTCATTCACACAGTTCATGAGCTCATGATATAGTCTACTCACCATATTTGACAGGTGCCTCGGTGTGTAGCCAAGACTCCGGCCAGAAAAAGCTGCCGGAGGGTGCAATGACCGCTCAGAAAACTGTTGGCAGAAAGAAATGGAAAAATTAGAAAAACAGGAAGAGAGTTTTGTTCAGAATCTTAACATTACAGTACATTCTGTAGAACTACCACAGGAAACAAAAGATGTTCGTATGAGGTGATCTGTATATATAGATGTGCTTTACCCTTACGGAGAGCAATGGGTTTTGGAAGTATTGCTTATTAGCTTTGGCAAAACACATTGATGCAATGAGGTACTGCCAAAAACAAAATTCCAATTGACAACACCCATGTAAAACTGCTGATGGATGACAAAATTAACTATATTTGTGGAAATAAGCACAAAAGGTAAGCCCCCAAAAACCATTTTTTATGTCAAAGAACAACAGAAGTTATACTAGAAGTAAAATATATAAAAAAAACAGAGAAGCCTGTGCTCACCGAGGAGACACATCGGCGTTTGGGGTCTATTGATTTTCTGCAGGAGACCCAGTGGAGTTTTCTGCGAACAGCTGTGGGTGGGAAGCCTCATACAAAGCAATGAAAAGGGCGCTTGCCCCTGCAGCTGTTCACGTTATCGAACATGCAGCATATACCTGTGAATGACTGGCCCTGAACGCAGACCTTTTGAGTCCAGGGGCCAAACATCCACAGGTTATGCTGCAAACCCCACTGAGTCTCCTGCAGAAAACTGCAGTCTTCCCCAAAAGGAAAGTGTGAATGAGGCCTTGCTGTATGTGAACACTACACAGGCTACTCGGTTAGAATAAATTCTGGAAACTTTGAGTGTGCAAAATGCAGATTTTCAGTGAGAACTTCAGACAAATGCATATGTGCTATGTCAAAAGTTACCGGTCTTAAGAGTTTGATTTTTAGATGGACTACTCAAAATGCAAGAAACAAAAAAAAAAAAAAAGTCATTCTAACTCTGCAATTACATCAAACATACCAGTGAAAAACACTTTGCAGTGTCATAGGTAGACACAATTAAACAAAGCAGCTTTGAGCATGAGAGGGAAGCAGCATCCAGCAGAGTCATGCAACAAAAGGACATTCATCTGCCCTGTTAGAAGGTAAAGGTAAACAGTCTGGGCTATAAGACTACAGCCAAGATTCCTGGACAGCATTACCAGTTTAATAGCCCAGAGATACGCTCAAAAGTACATTATAATGCAAAGCAAATTGCAAAGCTGCAGCTCAACTATACCCTTGGTCCTTGGCTCCGATGTCTTCTCATTGATGGGGTTAAAGATAGTTCAGGAGAATATTCTTCCACAATTACTCGTTCTGATGGAGTGTTTGGTCTTATTTGTATTCTGCTGTTAGGATAGCCATGGGTTCTTGAAGGTAAACTCATTCCTCCGCCATCTACCATCCTTTCATCTTCTGCTCCCAAAGGCTGAGATCTCCTGGTATATCGATTTAGTCCCTTTGCCAAAGTTGAAGCTGCAAAAGTTTCATCAGAAGGCAAGACATCATACCTGTCTGATGGAGTTTGAGGTCTGGATGCAGATTTAACAATGTGACTTCTGGTCCTGGAGCTGGTCACATAGTACTCCCCAGTTCTTTCGTCATTATGTCTGACAAGTGCAGAATTGGGAACCCTGTCTTCTGAAGGAAGGATGTCCACACGTCCAATGGGTGTGTTGGATCTAACAGTGATCCTACCCAAGGAAGGAGATCCAGTCACAGCCACAAATACATCCTCATTGGATGCAGCTCTGTGCTTGGGAGACTGGATTTTGGGGCTGAGACTTGGGGTCAAGGGGGTCTCTTTTCTGGTAGGACTACTTAATTTTGGGGCAGCATTTGGGTGGGAATTGTCCAGGTAGTGGACAGGACTTGCATACTTCAAGTTAGGAGGTGGACTTCTCTTTACAATACGGTGTCTTGTAACCTCTGATGAAACAGGTGGAAGAGATTGTGATCTTGAGGCCTTGAGAAATCTTTGAGCCATGTACTCAATTTTTTCTGCCGAAGGACATGCTGTGATTGATGGAGAGGAAGGATTTATGGCCATACTCCTTACATCCCGAGTTTCCACACTCTCATTCTGTTGTATGAACTTTTCATCTCTTGAATTCCAATTTCTATCCACAACTTCAGAGTTGTATATATGAGTAGGCAGCATGGCAGGAGAGGAAGGGGCAGAGCACGAGACAACAGAGGAATATTCGTCATGTGGACATTCAAATCCATTAGGATGAGATCTAGGAGGACTCCTAGCTTGATAAAGTCTGCAGAAATACACAATGAAAACCATGTAAACTCACACCTTCATAACAGAGAATTTAGGCAATGCTAGACACACAAATTGATATTCACCAAAGTTAAAATATATCTAAAGCCATTTTTTTTTAGTTTTGATAGAGTAATAATATATTAAAACCTCCAAACTTTTAATTCTGCCTGTATCTGTTGGGACAACTCACTCTCTCCATTTGTCCAGATGACCAGTGTTTGTGAGGGAAAATCAAAGTTTTTGAGTCGTCACCAGAATTGAAAATCATACAATAGGGACATTTTTTCCAGAGAAAACTGGATATTTCCCTCATATTGTAGAGATCTTAACTGAAACCTGACAGGTGTTTTAAAAACTTTCCCTACTCTATCCAAAAAATTAGGAAAAATTGATTTTGCTTCAGGTTTAACATTTAATATGTCTTTTCATAGCAGACACTGGGGCAGATGTGACTAGAAAAAGTTCACTTTGTTAAATTAAATAAAAGCATCTTTTTGGCAGGTAAAAAGTGTGCATTTTTTTTTTCTTGGGAGCCTGTAAAGCATTGCACCCACAATTATCAGATCGTGGGAGCAATGGCAGGCTCGCGCAGACTGCCAGTACACTGTCTGTACCTCCAATATGGGCAAGCAGTTAATGGACTAAGAGCGCTAGCGCCTTTTGCAGTTCATAACTACCAGCAAAGGCTGACAGTACTTGTAGGCATTAATTCACAGGAAACTCTGAATGAATAACGCAGATGTGTAGCCCGAGCCCAGAGCAGCTGCATTCATTTCAAATTGTGACAGCAGGTGTGGGGAACAGAACCCCACCCACTGTCACAGGGAGGGGGGAGAGGCTGCAGCTGCTGGAACATGTTACATGTTCCGCCCAAAAAACAGGTGGAATATGTAACATATTCCAAAAGATGAACTCATCCTTTAAAGCATCCTTTGTTTTACATGCCTTAGTTTTTTGCCCTTTGGCCAAAGGTTGAGTTACGGGGGCCAGAGATCACTGCTATGGGGAAAGGGGGGGCAGAGGACATTAGGGGGTGGGGAGTGATCTTGCAGAGGATACTGCTACACCTCCATACCACCCTTCATATCCCCCCACAAAGTAGTATCCTCTGCCCCCCTTTCCCCCAAAGAAGTGACCTCTAGCGCCCCCCCCCCCTTCCCTCTCATGGACAGGTATTTTTAAGATCAGAATTCCCAGTAAGTGGCTGGGGGTTGGGAGTTCCCTGCCCCCCCCCACCCTGGTGCCCTATGGCACCTGCCTAAGTAGCCTTATGCTGGCACTCAGAATATGACTGCTTAGGCAGCAGACTTAGGGCACCAAGGTAGCTGGGAGGCAGAAAAATCCCAGTCCAGTCACTTGCTGGAAGTTCAGATTTTTAAAATACCTGCATTCCGATCAACCCCTTTATTGTCCTCCTGGAACAGCTGAAAACTAGTATCTCCTCCTCGCCCTCCCACCAGCATATAGCAGCTGCAGGAGGAAAATCCAGAGGACTGGTTCTAGTAAACACCTCCCCCGCTGCTCCTCTCGTCCTTGTTCCTCCATTTTTTTGCTACCTGTCCCTTCCCCCAAGTGCTCCTCTTTCAACAGGGCTCCTAAAAAAATTCTGAAAAATATAAAAATAAAAAAACTACTGACATCATCCACTGCCCTACTGACACCAAACGTTGCCCTACTGACATCATCCACTGCCCTACTGACACTGTCCACCGCCCTGACTGACACTGTCCTGCTGACACCATCCACTGCCCTACTGATTGACACTGTCCATTTTTAAGGTAGGCCAAGTTTGTATTTTTTGACATCTGTTTTATTATATTTATCTACATTTTCCTTGCTAGTTAATTTTTTTTAAATGGTGCTGAACCCCGGTGATCTTTGATCTCTTTCATGTTGTACAGGTCGATCTCCACCACTCAAAGCTTGCCTACCCCTGACCTAAGGGTTGACAAAATCCATGCCAACTGGAATATTGACATAACATTTCCTAATGTACCACGTGTATGTGTGTATTTCTAATATGCATTCCTGAAATTATGCCCACACTAGACAAAACAACAAATATGCTAGTCACAGAATGCCACCTAACCCTGCCCTTTATCCATATTCATTCCACCCATTCCCCATGTTGTAATGGGCTCGGATAAGACATTGTGCCTTTATATACATGTGTGGGAAGTGCATTCCTGCTAACAAAAGATGCACTGTGACTTTAGTAATGCACTTCATAACTGTCCACGCAAGAGTTAAAGTATTTTCTTACTCTGCTGAAGGTTGCTCCTTATGAAAAGGCACCCACTCTTCATCTTCTGGTATAGAGTCCTTCCCCTCCAGAGACATCTTGCTTTCCACGTCTTGTTTGCTATAAGTGAATTCTAGATTCTTCAGCATACTCTCTGGTGTTGGTGGCGGTACCGACCCATTCTGAGACACAGATGTGTAATGTTGTATGGCATCTGTTAAGGACTCTCTTAGTCCGCTGAACAAGCGGTCCTTCTCCAAGTCTCCGTTTCTGTCCTGTTCAGGCAGGCTGTCCCTGGAGCTCTCATCCTGTGATCTGGTCTCAGACAGGTGAGCAATCTCCAGAGATTCAGCACTTTTTCCATCATCGCCCACAGTGTTGATTTCGCTATGGGAAAAATCTTCATAACTGGCATAGAGTTCATCCTGTGGATTCAGGATGTGACCATGGCTGTTTCTATAAGACAGAAATGCAAAGTAATTTACATTGGACATCAATGACTAGCAGGTCTACAAAACCTAGAGTCAGAACCTGGCTGCTCCCACATACTTGAGATTTGCAGGTAAAGTGATCAATCCAATAACTGTTCAGGGCAGGGGTTAATACATGCAATTATAAGATCTTAGGCCATGCACAGAAATTTGCAACATTTTGGAAAATTTATGGGATTGATTTACTAACGGCAAATAGACTGTGCACAGTGCAAAGTGCAGTTGCTTCAGAGCTTAGTAAAACGGGGTAAAGCTCGACTTTGCAAAGAATACCCAAACACGTGCATTAAAATTGAAAATAAATAAATGTTTGCTTGCACATGTTTGGATGAGGGGAGTCAGCAGAGCTTCTGGTCACTTACTAAGCTCTGGAGCAAATGAACTTGCAGAGCACAACTACACTTTGGAACGTGCAGTCTATTTGCCTAGTAAATCATGAGTTGTTGGGGACTGTTCCTTTTCCTGCCTAGAAGAGGAACTTTTTTCACTGCAAATGAACTGGAATGTACAAACTGGTAACCAAAATTGAGTATCAGAAAGTCATCCATGTTGAGGTGGATCTCTCATCTCTCTGCATTAATAGAGATCTCCCTTTTTATGCCCAGCTTGAAAAACAGCCAATATAGATGTATTTCAACTTCTTCGGTAGGAGTTAAGAAAAAGAAAGTGGAGGTATTGCCTGTAAGAACTATATAATTTCCCCAATTCAGAATTTTCAACATCATATTTCAGCTCTCTTTTCAATATATCTATAATTTGCATTAAACTAGGTTTTAATTTTAAGAGATCAGATGACTTCTTTAGACTTCACTTATTTTACAAACAAATTATGGACATTTCATTACACTTAAAGCCTAGCTTTACCAAAATAACCCCACAAAATCAGCACAAGGGGCATGATTTACCTTCAGTGTGATGTATCCCTTGTGCTTCTGTTCTAGTTCAGTAGTAATCATCCTCCTCTGATGCTCCCCACTCCCGTAAGCTTCCCATGGGGCAGGGCTGAACAGAACTGAGGAGCGGTCACAAACAAACACTCTCATCAAAACTGCTTTGCTATGCTTGCCCAGCTCTGCCATTCATAGAAGCTTTACTACAGCTTCTATGAAAAAACAGGATCTATGAAAGGAGGATAGGTGAATGATTGCAAGGTCTACTCCCTCTATTCATAGATCGAGGCTCACTCATAGAAGCTATAGTACAGCTTCTATGAATGGCAGAGCTGGACAGAAAGGGTGGGCATAGTCAAGCACTCTTGATGAGAGCCTGTGATAGCTCCTCTATTCTATTTACCACCCCCATTGGAAAATTATGGTGTCAAAGGGCATTGGAGAAGGCAAATTACTACTGAACTAGAAGACAGAGGCACAAGGGACACATCACACGGAAGGCAAGGAACATCCCTTGTACTTATTTTGTGTGTTTTGTTTTAGGCAAATTAGGCTTTAAACAAGTCCAAGTATATAGGACTTTATTAACCCATACAAATGCAATGCCGTGCTGTATTCCTCATCTACCAGTCGGCTCCAAAAGGCTTCCTGGAACTAAATTAACCTCTTCCTGCCCTTCCTGGCAGCCCTTTAATGGGTTCTGAACAACCTAGAGTGAAAGAAGGATCAGCAATCATGTAATCGCTGCGATTGGCTGTCACAGTGGTTACATAACTGGGAGTGGTCCCACTGGCTACCAATTATTAGTGGAGACAGAGAGCGGTCTTTGAGCGTGCAGTCAGTGCTAGCTCAGCACAGAAACATTGACCGTCCAGTTATGCACATCTACAGCATGTGGGCATTAAAGCCCATCCTTTTGCTGCCACGTGTGTTACACAGATAGCAACAGGTTAATGAAAGCAGAAATCTGTTGCTATGGATAATTCCATGTGGTTAATAAAGTCTCTTTCTGCATATTTTACTTTTCTGGAAAGGGCCATTTCCTCTACAATACAAATGTCACTAATGTCATTATTTTCACTTCATAGCTTTTTCTCTGAAAGATTATTCATTCTTCGTTTCAATAAAAATTTGGATTGTGAGCCAACAAACTGTAAGACAATATCAGTCTTCACAGGTCTCCCAGGCATGAAAAATATTAAACAAGATATCCAATATTCATACCTGTTTTTGTTGTCAGCGACTACCAGAGCAGACTGGTTCATGGCTCGGATCCAGGCATTCATGTCCTCTTGTGTGTCTGCTCCAAAATAATAAGTCCTCATTCCAGGATGTTCTGCCTGAAAAGTCAGAGCACAGAAAGACCAGATATAAAACAGTGCCGTTATTCATGAGAGCTGAATCTAAAGGAAGTGGATGAACTGTCTGCAGCTCCAGATTCCTTCTCTATACACAGAAAATGATGTAATAAAGACAGTGTCTTGTTGGCCCATATGGGCAACCGCCCAATTTCTCATCATCTCCACCTTTTTCAATAGGTAATAAAAAAAAAAAAAAAAAAAAGGAAGTGTGACACACACTTAGACTTCACATACACTTTGACATAAACTGAACACCAACTTAAAGTGCACTTTGGGATGCCTTAAAGAGTGTATGTAAAGATTTGTTGTTTTTCTGAAACCTTTTGTATTAATATTTTGTACTTTTTACAATAAATATGTTCAGTATTAAAAAAAGAAAACATTTTCCTCAGTTGTGGATGGAATGTGGAACAGTCAGACATTTTAATATATGCTTGTCAGATTATCAGAATTATGAAATGTTTGAGTTACATATTCTTTAACTGATATGTGCCTTCTGTACCATGAAAAAGTAACCTGTTCGGTTTGCTTTGCTTCCTTTGTGTGAAATCCATGGTGTTCCTGCCAGCCCCTCTGCTTTCCTATTAAAAAATGACCACAATAAGCTTGAGAGCACAGCGTGGTCAGTTTTTTGACTGTGCTGGAATTCCGTGTGCTTTCGTCCAATTATGAGACTTGTTCTGACACACACCCCTCCCCCCAACAGCCATTGACTGGGAAGATTAGTGTACTGCTGTTTCTCATCCGGTAGCTCTTATACAGCTGAGAACAGAGGGTGTTCACATTTGATCACATTTTTATTTTAAACTGAATGGGTTGTTTTAAAAGGTGAGGGTGTACATTTACTTTAAGGAAATACACCAAATGGGCACACAAATCCTGTGTTTCAAGAATGGGAATTTTGTTCGCTATGGAGCCAAAAAATAACTTGATATGGAGTTTTAACCCTTTCCTACACTATCTAAAATTTACATTTTACTTAATTGTAGCTTGATAAATCAGCATTATTGTTTTATTTAGTACATACCTTAAAACTAAATCTCCTATTTTTCACTTCTCTTGGGTTTGCAGGTAAGATTTCATAACTTGGTAACAGAATGCTGCCAAGTACGGTCTCCTCTCGGCTGTCTGGAAAAGATAAGCACAACACAGTAAGAACAAAACAAGAATACTTCTCTATGAATCAATTGGTACAATTAAAGAGGTTGGTATTTCCCATAAAAATGGGCAGCACAGTGGCTAAATGGTTAGCACTTCCACCAGGCAGTACTAGGGTCGTTGGTTCAAATCCCAACCACGGCACCACCAGTTTGCATGTTCTCCCTGTGCCTGCGTGGGTTTCCTCCGGGTACCCCGGTTTCCTCCCACACTCCAAAGACATGCTGGTAGGTGAAGTAGATCCTGTCTAAATTGGCCCTAGTATGTGTATGTATGAATGTGAGTTAGGGACCTTAGATTGTACACCCCTTGAGGGTTAGGGACTGATGTGAATGTACAATATAGATGCAAAGCGCTGCGTAAATTGATGGCGCTATATAAGTACCTGAAATAAATTTAAAAAAACACACGCACATACCATACATAATCAGCACATTGTCGCCTTTCCCCGTGTGTCAACACCCTAAAGACCTTGCAAAAAACACACACCAAAAAAAAAAAAAAAAAACCTGTTGATCTGTCACATAGTACTTGTCCCTTAAGTCCTGCTATAAGAATGACAAGATACAGCATCTTTGTGGACTGAGTGGTGTCAGCTCTGCCCAGCTGTTTTTTCCTAAAATTCTCAATGCATCCTGCTGTTTTCATCTCCAAAGTACAGGCATTAACTGACTTGCAGTCCCAAGCGAAGCACTGGGAGGGCATAATAGACTGAGATAACAGAGGAAGAATACAGCACAGTTCTGAATTTCTGATAAGATCAACAGCTTTTTATTTTTGCACTTATAAAACAATAACAACAAAATGCTTTCAAAGGGTATATTTTAAAGACCAAAGAAACGGAAATAGGAAGTTCATTGTGTGTTCATACGGAACAAGGACAATTTTTCCATTGGTTTGGGGTATTTTACCGCAAAAGAAAAACTATACTGTATATTTCTTGTGAGCATTAATATCATTTATGGATTACCTCGGTAATAAAATAGGCAAAAATCAGACAGCACAAACCATCTTCTCTTCCAAAGTCGTAAGCCTTGACTGTCCTAAGAGAAAAAAAAAAAAAACTTTTAGAGCCAAAAGATCAATGTAGTTCTGTTACAGATTTGCGTTTTTTTTTTCTCCAATTAAACATTATGAAGTTTTCTAAACTGACACTAGAGGGAGACCTTTCCAACGTCTTTGTTATCAGGCAGAGAAAGGAACTCCACAACACACAATACATCAGTGAACAGACCAAGAAAGAAATGCAATATACAGTAAACAGCAACAAATCAGATTTTGGCCCATTAAAGCCATATCACGAAGGATAGCTTTTGATTGATTGCTCACTGTTACTGAATTTTGGGTAAGCAAAAGAAAACAAAGTGTAACCACTGACCTGTTTATAGAGCCAGCCCCGAATGACCACAGGAGAATTGGGGTCTCTCTTAATTGAATATTCTCTTTTTCCAAATGTGTGCACTCTTTTTATTGCTCTGGTTGATGGCTAAGAATAAAAGATAATTAAATGTTAACGGTTATTTTTAATATGTAAGCTGATCGACTATGTGACTATATCGGTCCTCTTAGGTCAAGACAGCCCACTTTGCCAGTTGTCTCTTCTGGGCACACACAATTGGCCAAAAGTCTGAACTAGGTTACAAAATGGGGGCTGTGATGGACTCAACAGTTGTCATACTAAAGAATCTGAAACACGGTTAGAGTCTGTTGCTAATAGAAATTAGTTAAGAGGAGATTTGAGCAAATGTTAGGCCATCCAAAGCTTTGTTCTATAAGGCAGTCCAACATGGTGATGGGCCAGTAGGAAAATGGTGGTGGTGGGGGTGTCAGGGACTGAAAAGGATCCAACACGTCCAAGTTCCTGAGCTTTGCTTTATAGAATGGACCAGCATTTGGGTGAAGCTGTAGGTATTGGATGCAAGACCAGGAACCTTGGGGTACCTGTATTTTATACCCATCAGTGCCTTTTTATTCTTAAATTGGCATTATAATGAACATAAAGTTACTCAAAAACAGCCGAAGAAATAAAGCTCATCACATTCCCCCATATAGCAAATATGCTCAGTGCCATCAGATCAGACCCCCCCCCACCCTGTGCACACGTTTCATTAGAAATGATATCTTCAGGGGGAACAGAAACACCTGTGATGTGCCTTCTTTCTTCTGCTGCTGTGCGAGGACACGGTTTACAATAAATCTGGATTAATTTTAGGGGGTTACTCTATGTATGGTCTCTTTGATGAGATCTATATAAAACATAAGCATTCCTGGGAGTTAAATGGAATAACCTGGGGCTGTTGGAGGGATTCCCTTGCTGGCTACCATCTGCTTCATATTATGAAAGAGCGCTTTTGACCTCCATAATGAGGTGTCTCTGGACTCAATAAGAGGAGTATTTTTAGTGGTGATGTCAGTGAAGGAGTGTCCCCAATGGCGATCACTGGGTGTCGGAGATCTTAAGTGGTCACAAGTAGTCATTACATGTTATACAGCACTGTACAAAAGTCTTAGGCAGGTCTGAAAAAATGCTATAAATGAAGAAAGCTTTCAGAAATAGAAGTGTTCATAGTTTACTTTCCATTTTTTTTAATTGATAAAAATAAACAGAGAAATGAAACATTTGGTGTGACCACCCTTTGCCTTCAAAATAGCATCAATTATTCTAGGCACACACACACTTTATGAAGGAACTCAGCAGGTAGGTTGTTTCTAATATCTTGAAGAACCACAGATCTCCTGTAGAAGTAGGTTGTCTCAGACCCTTCTGTCTCTGTAATCCCAGACAGACTCTGTGGGAGGCAAACCATCACTTCCAGCACATTATGTCAGACTTGCCTATAGAACATATCCTCCAGCGGTGACCTGTCACCACTGAAAGGGATTCCATCTTCACCTGTTCTTCCTTCTGGGTTCGGGGACTCTGGGCTAAGCCGCAATGCCACCACTCCCAAGCGCACGAGAGTCACAGCCGCAGCACAGAACTCGTAAGGAACGGCATCAGAGTGCATACACCGGCATCAGAGCACATCCCATCAGAGCGCATACGCCGGTGACGTCACCAGCTGCTGGTCACTGGAACAGACTTTACTACCACTTTAATGACTTTGGCTGTATGTTTGGAGTTGTTTCCCACCTGCAAAATAAATTTGGGGCCAAACTACATGCCTCTCTGATGGTATGGCACGATGGATAAGTATCTGCATGTATTTCTCAACATTTATGACACCATTGATCCTGACCAAATCTCCAACTCCATTTGCGAAAATGCAGACCCAAACTTGCAAGGAACCTCCACCATGCTTCACTGTTTGCCTACAGACACTCATTAGTGTACTGCTCTCCAGCCCTTTGTGAAGAAACTGCCTCCTGCTACAGCCAAATATTTAAAAGTTTGACTCATCACTCCACAGCAAGAAAGCATACAGGTGGCGCAAACACCTACAGCATTATCCAAGGTTTATTAAAAGTGTAAAAAGACAAAAAATATACTATAAGGCCATGGAGCTGGCCACAAGGATGGCAGAGTGTCCGAATGATGGTGCGGTCGGCCGTCTGACACGTTTCGGGGACGAATCCCTTTCCTCAGAGCTATGGCCAGCCTTAAACTTTTAATAAACCTTGGATAATGCACTAGGTGTTTGTGCCACCTGTATACCTTCTTCCAGTTCTGAGGAGAGCTGCATCTCCAGGACGTTATGGATGGAATCATAGATTTGTGTCCTAGATATGACAGAGGTCCAGAAGACCTTATTCATATGCTCTGGAGGTGCCTGAAACTGCATACATATTGGCATGATATTGTTTCTCTTATATCCTCCATTTATCAGGTTACCTTGCCAGCAGAAACTAAACAAAACTATGTCTTTTTAATAGGTTTGAGGAGTCTATTGTACCCACTGAGCTGATGCCTCCAGTCACCAGATTACTCTATATAGCACGAAAATGTATAACACAAAAATAGATATCGCCCGCCCCTCCCTCAGTAACAGAGTGGAAAACTCAGGTTAACAATGTAAACTCCTGAGAAAAACTAATATTTAAACATAAAAACGGTATTAGAAAATTTTAAACAATATGGGGCCCTTGGCTGCCAACACCCGGTTTGGCTCCATTCCATATGATGGCAAAAAGATTGCTCTCTCTATAAATATGTGGTGCCCTCTACTGTACAGTATCACCGTTGAAATTTACAAGTTTGCGGAAAGACGTGCAGTTTGACACTATTGGAAGGGGTAACAGACTTGGGTCAACTTGTGCTGGTTTAATAGTTTTATTGGTGTAGGATATATGTTCATACGGTGTATAAAAATGTCCCCTCTTTTCATTTTGGAAAGTTGCTGTATATATTATATGCAATGCCAATTGAAAAGCAAAAAGGTAAGAACACTGTTGATTGCTTCTGGAACTATAATGGCACTATCCGTATGCCTATGGTCTGGGACGTAGGTGTTACTTATGGAATACCGATTTATCACTGTATGACCAATGTTATTTGATTTGTTTGTAGTTTGTTGTGCACAAAATTGTGCATTTGTTAAAAAAAACCAAAATGTTGAAAAACCTAATAAAAAAGACCCGATTTAAAAAATATATATATAAAATTATAGAACCAATTGTGGAAATATTGATCTCAGCTTCAATAACAAACTGAAGTACATTTCTAGCAATTGCACATTATGAGTCATTGTAAGGTTTAAAAAAGTAAAATTTTGGTGTTTCGTTTTTGCATTACTTATTTGTTTTGTGTTTTGCATGTTGTGGCGATAGCATTTTAGTAAATCACATTACAAACACACTTTTATCTATAGGTTTCACATACATAACACACGATTTAGGATTTTTCTGAACATTGCATACATAAAAAGCAGTGCAATGCACCCGCTTATTCTGGCTAAACTCACCCTTGACCCCAGACTGGTAGAGGTGGTTGTGGCAATGCTGCTGGCCACACTGAGGCCACTTCTGGGACGTTCCATTTCTTCAGTCATGGTTGGCGGCTTCTAATGAGAATGGGATGGTCTCTGGCTGGGTCAGGAGTTCATCAAAGTCCCTGTAAAATAAACACTTCTTTAAATGATCCATTCCTGGTTAGTCAGCCAGAAAACGTGGGTATTAAAAAGGCCTGGACAGCTCATTGACTTCCACCAACACAATTAGCCTGAGAAACAACAAAAACCAGAGACCTCCGATATACCAGACCTTAAAGTCTAAGATGACAATGGGTGGGCATGGACATACAATGGGTGGGCATGGACATACAATCTACAATTGAACATACAATTTCTGAAGATGACGGGCACTAATATTTTACCATTGGTCTTTTATAAACCCCCAAAAGACTACTGTCACCAAGACTTTCTCCATGACCCCCATCAGTGTACAGATTCTACATATATGGCGTAGAAGGATCCCGAAATTCTTATGTTAGAAATTGGTCTCTGTTTTGGCTCCATGCACACTAACTTAAATAAAACTGCCAGTGCTCTTGGCAGAAAAAAACACAACTCTAATTTTGAGTTTTTTTGTGCTAGCGTGTTTTATGCAGAAAAACAAAAACACTCAAAAAAGGAAAAACAGAATAATTATTTTCTTTGCTTCTAAACGCAGAGCTTAAAAAAAACACCTACAGACTACCTAATGTGTATGGACACATAGGATTTATTCATTTCAGGTACTTATATAGCGCTGTCAATTTACGCAGTGCTTTACATACACACTATATATATATATATATATATATATATATATATATATATATATTTTGAACATTCACATCAGTCCCTAACCCTCAAGGGGTGTACAATCTAAGGTCCCTAACTCACATTCATACATACACATATTAGGGCCAATTTAGACAGGATCCAATTAATCTACCAGCATGTCTGAGTGTGGGAGGAAACTGGAGCACCCGGAGGAAACCCACGCAAGCACAGGGAGAACATGCAAACTCCATGCAGGAGGCGCCATGGTCGGAAATCGAACCCATGACCCTTTTACTGCAAGACGGAAGTGCTAACCACTAAGATACTGTGCCGCCCATAGGATGATGTTGGTTGCCTATACAGTAGCGACAAAACACTAAACTCCTCCAAGAGACGTGTTTTTTTAAGACAGTGTGCATGGAGCCTGAAGCAGATGTTCTTCTATGTATGCTTCCAGTAGTAAATTGATGCACCTGGAACCTTAGGAGAACGGCAAGTGATACTTTAGTACCAGAAGTTTGTTTATTGATGCTCTACTGATGGTGTCCCTGTGGGGTATCTGGGTAATATGTGCGCTGTTTCTGTGCACCGCGGAAGTGCCACAAAAACTTTGGGACATGAAGACAATATTGGAGTCAAAAATCAAAGACTTGCACTGGAATATTAAAGTTCAAATATTGGTTTGATTCCAAACATTCACTGGGTACAAGAGCCAATGCATTTCACGGGCCATATTTTGCCCCCTTCATAAGGGATTATGGACAGATCTGTTTGTGTGGACAGTCATTAAGGCCAGCCATAGACGGGATCGAACCTCAACTGGTTCAGCAGGGACCTGCCAAAATTTGATCCATGTATGGGCAGGCTGGTTATACCCAAGTCGGCTTTGGTACAACCAGCCTGTTGGATTTGTTTACATGCAATCACTGCCAGCGGCTATAGTCCTTAGTAGTAATCAATGTGTTTTTCCGGCTGGAAACAATAGCGCTGCAGGAGGGATTCCCTCATCAACACAGTTAGAAATCTAGCATTTTTTTCCCTTCCACTAGTGGTAGAAGGAAAGAAAGAAAATCAAATCTATGGCTTGCCTTATACTCTCAATATGCGTTGTTGTAACGAACTTAGTTTGGATTTACTCAAACCAGATGATGAATGTTATTAACAGATCTCACATTTCCATTAACACCAATAAAGGGGACAATTTGCCACTGAAGTGGAGAACCACCACCACGACATATGGTGGGCATGGAGGATGGGAAATGAAGAAAGCAAGCTCTGAAGAGTTGGCTGGACCTGCAGTAAGTCTGGCAAAAACAGAGTTTTGCAGAACTTCCATCTTTCCTTTCTCAAAGCTACTAGATATGAAATTATTTATAACAACAATGTGACGTCTGGATGTCTTCTCCTGCCACTAAAGTGTATATAAAGCCCAAACATTTTGTTTTCTATAGAATGTGGAAAAAGTTAGAACCAATAATGTTTTTGTTTCCCTGCTGGAGAGATTCAACCTCATCAAGGTCATGGTGACCATTGCCTCCGATACAGATTTGCCTTTACACACCTTCCTGACACTGCATTTTTCTACAACTAAGAAATGGAATATATAAAATAATTTTTGCCTTGCAAAAATACATCCCGACATTAATAACAAGAAAAAAAAAATATTTCTATAAATATAAAAGGACTCAAGTTTATCCTCTAGGGATTAGAAACCAGACCCCTATTACTGGTTACAGCACGATTTTAAGTCTATTAATGTATTAGGCCAAACAGCAACGCTGTCAATCCATATATTTGTGGCAACGTGCAGCTGTTACTGGCCCTCTGTGATTGGAGAATACATACTTTGAGTCCCCCCCATCCCACTCAGACATAAATGGCTTTTTTTCTTCCCTTTGCAGCTTTGAGTAGACTGACAAAAGTCCCAGTTAGTGACATTAGAACAAGGGATAAAGCCCGATTATGATGCTGCCATCTTAGGAATGTTTGAACTATTCAGGGAAGTGATGAAGAACACACAGATCTGCCAAATGAAGGAAACAAAATTAACTTGCATTTAGTGAAAGAACCCCCCCCCAAAAAAAAAAAAAAAAAAAAAAAAAGAAGAATGTACAGTATTTTCTGCGTGTTTGCGGAATACTGTACTGAGATCCTTAGTAGGCATTTGCAATTTACAATGAACGCCCTTGTGTTCCTAACATAGTTACACACATAGTTAACCATCTGAGCTCTAAGATTTTACCCCCTTCGTGACCAGAAGATTTTTTGCTTTTTAGCACTGCGCTACTTTAAAAAAAAAAAAAAAAAAACCCCCAAAAAAAAAACCACAAACAACATGGAGCTGCACCAATATTCTAATAACATAATAGTAGAAGATAATCTAAAATAGTAATACAACCTAACATTATCAAAATATCAGCAGATCATGGGTGCAAAATTGGGGGGGAACTGTGATGTAAAGGGGGGGGGGGTTGGGAGTGGACCGTGATGTAAGAGGGTGGGGGGGGGGGGGGGGACTGTGATGATGTGATGTAAGGGGAGGGGGGGAACTGAGATGTAAGGGGAGGGGGGAGCTGTGATGTAAAGGGGGGGACGGGGACTCCTTTCCCTCTTGTATTGAACTGTATTGTTGCTGTATTGTCTCCCGTTATATTGTAAAGCGCTATATAAATCCTGTATAATAATAATGTAAAGGGGGGCAACTGTGATGTAAAGGGGGGAACTGTGATGTAAGGGGGGACTGCAAAGTAAAGGGGGAAGAAACTGAAATACAGGAGGAAACTGACAAAGAAGGGGGAAACTGACATAAATGGGGTGGGGACTGTGATGTAAAGGGTGAGGGGACTGTGCCATGAAAAAGGGAACTGTGACAGAAAGAGGAGGAAACTGATGTAAAGGGGGAGACTTCGTGACAAAGCATGTGTGTGTGTGTGGGGGGGGGGGGGGGGGAACTATGACGTTAAGGGGGTATTTTGATATGGGGGGGGGGGGGGGGGTCTGTGACAAAGATAAACAGGGGGGAACTGTGATTCAGGTGGGGGATTGAGGACTGATGTAAGAAGTGGACTGTGATAAATGTGAGGGGGGCTGTAGTGTGAAGATCTGAGTCATCACACAAAACATGCGATTTGGACCTCTGCTGAAAGAAAACTTTTCTGATCGGACCACCATGAAATTTTAATACCATACCCCTGCTCTGAAAGAAAAGAACCCTTTCCTCAATCTAAAGTTAAATTTCCTTTCTTCTTACCTTACCACGTCTTCTTCAGGGACCTTAGAGTAAACAGTTTCTTACAGTTACTAAAATAACCTTCCATATATTTGTACAATGCAATCATATCCCCTCTTAACCTCTTCCCCAGAGTGAATAACTAATCTATGTAATTGATCCGCATAGCTGAGGTCCTTAATTCCCCTTATTAACTGTGTTCCCTTCACTGAAATCTTTTTAATTCAACATCCTTCCTGAGGACTGATGACCAAAACTGAACTGCTCATTAAGGTCTCATGCACATTCAACATTTTATTTAGCTCTCCTAGAAGCCTCCTGCTGGCAGCAGCGTTTTGGGCAAAAAAAAAAAAAAAAAAACCCCACCTGATGCTTGTAAAAGTGTGTAATGCATTTGCCGCGTTTACAGGCGTCAAGTTTTTTGGCGTTCATCCATTTCATTGGACACATAGGTTAACATGCAGGAGGGTCAAGAGATGGGTGAAAAAAAAACAAAAAAACCACTAGCTGCCCCTAACACCAGCTGTAAAAAAAATGTCCAGTGTGCATGAGGCCTAGCCAGAATTTTATCAAGGGGTAGAATTATTGATTTATCTCTTGCATGTATGAATGTATGCTCCTTTGTCAGATGGGAGTATTCTTCTAGCTTTGTTAGCTGCGGTTTGGCATTGCAGCTATTGCTTAGTCAGTGATCTACAAGCACCCCCAGATTCTTTTCCATCTAAGACTCCCACCGGGGAACCCCTCCTAAGGTGTACATTACTTGTGTATTTTTGGCGCCCAAGTGCATACATTTCTCATTATCAGCACCATATGGTTTCATTCAAAATTACGTAGAAAACACAACTATGTGGAATAACAAGGATCAGCTTCTGTGTACAGAAACCCAAAGGGTCTACCTGCAAGCAATTTTTTGTGTGTGTTAACTTCTCTCCTTCATAACCCAAGTCTGAGAGTCAGCTGAATGGGCCCCCATGTCTGCTGACTCCTAGAGTTGCTTGTGGTCTCGTTTCTATTGTGAGTAGGTATTGGAGGCCATGTCTTGTATTTTTACAAAGTTAAAAAAAAGGGAAAAAAAAAAAAAGTCAACTCTTCTTTGAAGTGGTTGTAAACCTCAGATATGAAAAATGATGAACAAAGCATATCCCTCTACAGTGTTTACTTGTTTCAATCTAGAGCACAAAATGTCACTTCGGTCTGCTGCTTTGTTCCTCTGCTATCAGCGTGAGTCACTGCTGACAAGTTTTCCTGACACCAAGAGAAAAAAAAAGGTGACAGGGGAGGGAGCTGCAGGCGATTGACAGCCTCAGTTCTGTTCCTGTGTGCAAGGGGGTATGTCCCTTCTCTCCAATCAGCTCTCAGAGATCCCCTCATTGAGTGTAACTTCCCCGCCCCCTGCTTTTCAGGGCTGAGAGATCCTGTGTAAATTCTGTACTTTGAATGGATATAGGGGCTGTAAATAAACAGGTACAACTCCAAAGACATGCTGGTAGGTGAATTGGATCCTATCTAAATTGTCCCTAGTATGTGTATGTGTGAATGTGAGTTAGGGACCTTAGATTGTACACCCCCTGAGGGTTAGGGACTGATGTGAATGTACAATATATGTAAAGCGCTGCGTAAATTGACAGCGCTGTATAAGTACCTGAAATAATAAACTTATGTAGGACGAATTATTTCATCTCTGTGTATCATCTGAGGCCAGCCACTTCATTGGGTGTATGTAAGGGTTTACAACCACTTTAAAAACTTTTATTGAAATATCACAAAGTGTCATTTGATCATTTCTCAGCTGAGGTGCAAAGAGATGGAGACGTCAGGTGAGCTCAGACGTGCTGAATTTTTACACGCTTTTGTGTGAACAAGGTACATGGTAAAAAATGATTTTTCGTGTTCCCTTGCAGTGATCTGCATAGCTTGAACAAGCCCTCATTGAACACAATGCACTCCCTGGGTGGTCAATATCTTATCTCAACAATTGTTAAGAAGAGAGGTAGATTGATCAGAAGGCGGGAGCAAACATTTGACTTGACAAGAGGTAGAGTGATCAGCTGTGAGCAAACATTTGACTTGAATAATCTACAGATTGCCAATTTAAACAAAAAACAACAAACATAGAAAGGCAAGCATGTAAAATGCGATACCCACATCAAAAATGATTATAAAAATAAAAATGAATTTTGGAAATAAAAATTGTGCAAACAAAAAAAAAGTGTCTAGTTTATTTCTAGAGACTGACCCCTCTCAGAATAGGTTACAGTATTCCTGGATACAAGTGAATGTAAATGTTTATTTAGGGTAACCGGAGAGAACGATGGAACACTTTAATCCAGGAATACACACAGCAGTTAAGCAGCAGAGAGGATTTGTGCCTTTGAAAACACTACATCACATGTAGCAGACGCTGCGGAGATGGCAAGACACCTTGTTGTTTCAGCAGCTCTGGATTGACCCCGTTGACCCCCCCAATCCATGAACGGAGGTGACTTAGTGTGTGAAACTGTATCAGGAAACCATGCTTGCCAGCAACTTCCAGCCTAGCTGAAACACAATATATACAAGCAGAGAAGGAGGCCGAGCAGGCCTAGGAGGAGGCTGGCTCGCTCTTCAGAAGGGAGTAGGTCAATGGAATGGTGTATCCATGAGGGAGAATAGAGGTGAGGAAGAATCTGGCTGGATTCCATTGGGGGGTGGTGGGGGATGGATACTGTGAACTCCAAGCTTAGGTTGACTAATATTTCAGCATTGTTCAGAGACTGCATGCATCCAGTAACACTTCAGCTCCTGGACCCTTACTGCAGATTAATGAGGCATTGTTCTTGTGGTTTAGAAAAAGAAAGCCAAATCACAGGCACTATTTTTTTTTTTCCATTAGTAATATGTTTTATGCCTCTTTCATAAAAGCGGACCGATCGGTCAGTTTTTCAGTCCATTTACACCCTCCTACATCCAATCTGATCTGCTACAAACAGACGGATGGGGATCCCCTGCCATCTAGCACAGGGGTGTCAAACTGGCTGCCCTCCAGCTGTTGCCAAACTACAAGTCCCATCATGCCTCTACCTTTGGAAATCAAGCTTGTAACTGTCAATCTTGCAATGCCTCATGGGAGTAGTAGTTTGGCAACAGCTGGAGGGTCGCCAGTTTGATCTAGCAGATCAGATGGCAGTTGGGTGTAAATGGACAAAACAGACATCCGTATGCCCATACAGGAGAGCGGGCTGTGTTCGTGTCCACTCTTAAGCAGAGCAGACACGGGCCAGCCATCTGCTTGCACTGAATTAGTGAAGTCCACACAGTGTAGAAGAGGATTTGCGTTTCCCATACTACTAAATTTGTACAATTACCTAATGCATGAAGGCTAGGTTCACACTATTGCGTTCGTTCCTGCACATTTACGCACACACAGAATCATTCATTTGAATGGGCTGCTGTACCTGGAGCAAATGCAGGGAAAAAGGTCCTTGCGCCCTTTCAAAATTGCTTTTGCACCATGTTTTCTGATGCGTGGGAGTGCCAATAAGAATTAATTAAGTGATTTTGCAAAAGAGCAGAAAGCTTTGGTTGCAGCTGTAGGAATGCATTAGATTTATAACTAGCTTTTAAGCCCCTTTAGCCAAGAGGATCCACCTGCTTAGCGAGGGATCTGTCCGCTGATCCCCACTCAGTAGGTGGATGACAGGTCAGTGTTCGCGCCGCTTGTGCAGAGCGGACACGGACACAGCCTACTGTTCTATATGGGACTGTCAGATTTAAACCGCCTGTCCGTTTACATCCAACTGACATCCGATCTACTAGATGGATGGGGAATGGATCTCCCAGCCATCTGGTTTTATCGGATCAGATACAGGTGGGTGTAAGCGGATACAGCCCGCTGTAATCTATGGGAATGTCAGATGTAAACCACCGGTCCATTTACATCATGCCACTAAATGGATGGGCAATAGATCCCCAGCCATCTGTTTTTTTGCTGTTTGGATGCAGGAAGGTGTAAACAGACATCCCCGTTTATAGCCATCTCCTCAGAGAACAATGGATGGTCTGATCAGGTCCACCTGAAAAAAAACAGCCAGGTGGATTCCATTTGTCCACTTGTATGAAAGGGGCCTTAGAGTAACACTGCTAAGACCCCAAAGTCGTGTGACTTGCTTGCGAGTTCCTTGTGTCTTTTGTGATAGAACATTGCAGTCGAAGGCACTCAGGTCACACCAATGTCACAAAAAAGTAGTGCAGGATCCTTTTGTTTGTTGCTGTGGCTTGAGTCACATTGATTAGGATGAAACCCACTGAAATGATTGTGTTTTGACATATCATGCAACTTGGGACATATAAAGTTGCATGAGAAGTAGCAGCAGTGTGAAGTGGGGCTAAAGTACACATTGAAGGGCTTTAGAGAGCAAAGAAAACAGAACATATCCACCCCCCCCCCCCCAAACAAAACCAGGGCCAACAGAATTCCAGCGGAGCACAATGGTAGATAAATGTGTCTGGTGTGTCCCCATGCCAATTCTAGCAAACCAAACAAAAAAAAAGGTAGCCACCCCAATCTGTAACTAGATTTTAGAGTAATGTCCACATGAAAGGACTTTGAACAGATCGAAACAAAAAACGTATTTCAAGGAACACTTACCAGCTAACCAGAAAAAAACACAACATAAGAAACCCACAACCCATGTGGCCTACCTAAACATTTTTAGATCCTAAGGATCAGAAACAAAACCTGCCTTTGACTTGCTGGAAGTGAAGTAAAAAAGGTTTGACAGGTCTGTACAAATGTAACAACTGGAAAACATTTTAGGTACAATTTATTTATTTATTTTTTAAACAGAATATTTTGTAAAAGGGAACACCAAAATAAAAGAAAAAACACACAGCTGCAAAGCCGTTTGGCCTGGACGCTGGAGATATTGTAGATCAAGCTGGCAGCCTCTTTACACATTTGCACTAACTGGTCCGCATCATAAGACAACAGACGTTTGGACATGTGTTAGTAGCCCCTTTGTGTCTAAGTGCACGGTCCACATCTTTGGGGCCTATGACCAGAACCAAGAGTGTGTGGGAGAGATCGTGCCAAGTACAAGGACCCTTTAACAATGGAAAGAATGTCCTCCACCTACAAATCTGAAGAGTCAGAGTTCATACCGGGGAAACAATGAATGTCCTATTCATGGCGACACGAGAAAGGTCAGCACCAGCCACTGCTACACTGAACTCTTCTGCATGCTACAGTAACATCTATTGACTCTTTTCTCCAATTAAATTATATCTAGGGTCTAGAACAAATCAGCTTCACAGGCTTTCATTCTGTGTTTTAGCACCATGTCAGAAAGATTCTAGAAGAAATTTGAGCTATTTGTGAAAAATGACACTTATGGAAAATGCTTTATAAAGTGGAATCTGAACTGTACACAGCATTTATCGACTGAGCTATCACTGCACAAGAAGTGTATGAGTGATGACTTACTGATGCCCCTAGGTTCATATTTGGGTTTACTGGCAAAAGGAAAGGCAAAAAAAAAAAATAATAGTGTGTTCAGCAGATTTTTAAGGCGTTCCCAATAAAGTCTATAGGAACCAAAATGAAAAGCACTGCCAAAAAGAAGCTTGTGTGCTTTTAAAAAAGCTTCAAGTAACACGCTCAGGTGTGAATGAGCATCATTGACTTCAATGGGAACCTTTAGAAGCGTTGAAGCTCTTCAGGAAACATGCTCAGGTGTGAAAAGGACTTACCAGTAAATGTGCATTGGCTTCTGCATACAACTTTTTTTTAATTGTCCCATACACAATGAAGGCAATTAGCATGCCAAAATTTTTGTTATGGTACTGCACTGTGTAAGACAGGCCATAAATGATGTGATTTTCTTTCCTGCAATCACAGGTTGCAATACAGAAAAGCGCTCAATTACACCATCAACATAGTCAGTATTGCAGGTTGCAGGAAGCAAAATCGCATAATATATGGCCTGCTTTACACAGTTAGTGCTCCTGCACCCCTATAACAAAGATGTTACCATACTAATTACCTTCATTGTCAGTGTTGATGAGGGAATCCCTCTAGTCTCTTGGGGGGGGGGGGGGGGGGGGCAGGGGCCCATCGCTGTCGGGAGAACACTGCAATTATTGCCAGCGCCTATCATCGCTAGCAATAATCACTACAAATCTGATATGCTGCTTGTACCCAAGTCAATCAATGGATCAAATTGGGTACAATCAGCCTGTCCATACACAGATTGAATCTCCGCCAGTTTCTGCTGAAGCAGCCGATAGTCAACCAATCTATGGCTGGCTTAAGTTTTCTGAACTGAGCTACCCAAAGACAAATCTTGATCCCGGTCAAGAATATTTAGCAGGTGTCAGGTGGCATGTCTCTGAATTAAAAGCCCTAGCAAAATGACATTTAGTTTGCTCAAGCACTGAGTATCAAGAATCATGCTTGTGCAATGTGTGTTGAACTGCCACTTGTGGCATAAACTATGTGACAGGAGAACAATGCAAGGAGCACAACTAGGAGACAGCAGATTGTTGTCACACTTTATGAGGGTATGCCTGAACTTTATGGAAAGAGAATTCAGTATTTTTTAATAAAAGCTGCAGATTTAAAATTCCGGACTTTTAGGTAACATTTCCTATTTAACCTTCAAGAGAGCAGCACTGGAGGGAGCCTGGAGTAGCATGTTCTCCAGAAAAGTAACCATTGAAACCTATTATTCTTCTTTTTAAACACAGTAAGGCCCATTTAAAGGGGATTACCAGATAAACTGAAAACCCATGGTTTGGCCATATTTCACTATTGGGACTAAAGGTCCTTCAATGCAGCTGTGGGAGACAGGGACCCTACCATTTTATTATATGAAGATCCACATATAACACAGCTGATGGAAAAGTTCTAAGGAACTACTGCTGTTCATATAACAAAAATATAGGCTGCATACAGGCACATCACTTCTCAAAAAGAGTTAACATTGTAGTGAGTGTCCCCTTGTAAGAATCAATGGCCCCACCATAATCTAGCAGCTTGTCCAGCTAGAACCAACCTAACGAGGTAATGTTGAGGCACAAAAAAGGCAAATATATAGCAGCAAGCACAGGCTGGAGAGTGTACAACGAAAACATCCATACAACGTATAACCGAAGAGAGCTACAGGTCAATTTGATCTACATCAGCAATGTGGATGGAGGAGATCTGAAGAAGCCACCACTTGACAGGAGGGACAAAGGTCAATACATTTTATATGGCAACCCGTGATCACTCATCCCTTGAACTTGGTCACCCTGTTCCACAACAGATGCAGAGGTTAGAGGGCTTGCACCATGCAGTCCTACTGAAGCAACAGGTTTCCAAGTGAAAAAGAAAGCGGAGACCATTCAACTCTGGATTTAATTAGCTGCTCATGGACATAGAAGGCAAGTAGTTTTTTTTTTTTTTTTGAAAGCAAGAAAAACATTCCGAAGACTGAAGGGGATATTTGGAATCCAACATAAATTCTGTAATATCTGGAGGAAAACTTGAAACTGTCCTCTTGTTCATGACCAGGGGAAGCATTTTAAACAAGATGTTTTTTCTTGAACTGCCTACAGATTGTTTAGTAGCACACTAAACTCATCAAACTCAGATGAACCAGAGTAGGTTTCCTAAGAGGACTATACACTTTTATTTAATATACATGGGAATAAAAGGAATCATGACAATGTAAACCCAATCAATATGGGTTAATGCTTAATGCACCTTGAGAACATGTATAAGGGCTTTTGCAGCACCACACAATGGTTGTGTTTCACTTGCAAGCATATAAGCCAGCCAACATTAAAAAAAAACAATGTACTTCCTAGACATCAGCAATTGTTATAGGGAACACTTTTGATTTGGGTCAATTTTTTTTTTTTTGCAGAAAAGTATAGACACCGTAATTTCTATCTTCTACATTATATTAGTTATCTGGTTGTCATGCTGATCTGTCTTAAAGTGGAGTTCCACCCAAAAGTGGAAGCTCCGCTTGTTTGGTTCCTCCCCCCTCCACTGCCATATTTGGTGGAGGGGGGATGGGGTACCTGGTTTTGACAGGTACCCGCTCCCACTTCCGGCTCAGTTTGTCGCAGTCTCCTGGGAACTTTCACAGGTCCCCGAACACTGCCGGACCAATCAGGAGGCGCAGAACGACTCACGCATGTGCAGTGGGCACCAAGCTGTGAAGCAGCAAGCTGTCACAACCTGGTGCCCACAGTTGAGATGCCGGTGTCGTGGAGGGGAGAAGGGATGGCGCAGGTGAGTACATCGCTGGACCCTGGGACAGGTAAGTGTGTGTTTATTAAAAAGTCAGCAGCTACAGTTTTTGTAGCTGCTGACTTTTCGTGAACACAAAAATGGGTGGAACTCCGCTTTAAGTACTTTCTAAGTTATTGACTTGGAACAAGTGTGTAGATTGTCCCAACATACTAAAGCCACAGTCAGGCAACTGCATGCAATGGCAAACTTTCAACAAGACGATAGATGCTGGAGACAATAGAATAAGAAATGCCAAGATGCAAGTTTTTAGTTTGTACAACACTAGACCCAAGCTGGCCATACATTTTCCTTAATCCACACTAAAAAACAGCACAGATGGACGATTCTACCTACCAGCTATCATCCTCAAAGCAGCTCCAGCAGAACACCGATTGGATGCAGTGACTGCTCGGCCAACAATTCTCCACCTGGCTCCTTTTCACAAAAGTAAATTGTTCAGTTGACTTGTCAAGTCAGGTGGTGCTGATAGGGGCACCGGCAGATCAAATTTCGAGCCATGTATGGCATCTTTATCTGTGTGATTTGCACAGGCAGTCCCTTCCACTTAGTAGTCCATTTGAAAGAAGTTCAGAAATGATGAAGTTAGTGTGATGACAGCTCTGTATCCAGAGAGCAGAACAACGTCAAAATCTGCAGAAAAGGCTAAACGTTTGGTAATGCATGTAACTAAGCTGGTGAGGATTCTTAAACTTGAGATGCACTTTATGCAGAGATGTTAATTACATATCGGATTATAAAAAGATGAAAACTAGAGAGAATATTTACTAAGAAAAAGAAAAAAGCAAAATCAAATCGAAATTAAAAAGGTATATTCTGGTAAATATTACATCATCATCTCCCATTGTGAAAATCACTAAAATTGCACTTTAGTTTCCTAATAGAGCTGAACACTAGGCTTAAATGCACCATGCACAGGGCTGAACATTTTGAGTCTAGACCTACTAACCAGGCACAAACCTTACTCTCCACCAGTTGCCCCACCCAAGCTTGCCCAGGTCCGCCTCCAACCCCACCCCGGCCCGCCCCCAACCACACCCCCTTAAAGCTTATGAAATTAAATTTTTTTTTAGAATAAAGAGTCCAAAATATAAAACTGTATACAGTAATGTATATCCCAGCTCCCCTGTACTCCATTATAGTGATATGACATGTATACAGTACTTACTCCTTGAGTCCCCCGCAGTGGTGGAGAGGGTGTCTCCTCTCAGCAGAGGAGAGCGGACCTCTCCTGCACCTGTCCCCTCAGTGGTGGTGCCGAAGAAGCCGGAAAAAGGAACTCGGCTTCACGATGAGGCTTAGAGCGCAGCCGCTCCATTATCTGTGCTCGCCGCTAGAGAATTTCTCCTTGCATTTAGCGAGCGGCTTTTTCAAGCCCTGTCCATGCATATTCCATAACGCTCTACAAGCTGGAAATCACCGATATGCACTGTTAGGGCTCATTTACACTTGCTTCGATTTTAACACACAAAGCACCCACTGCTTCAACATGCATTTTTATGTGTTTTTAGACTTCTGTGATGCTTGGAAAATGCCATTTGTGTATTGATTTTTTTTTTCTTGAGGGGCTTAGTAGAACCCCAGCTCAGTAGTACCCCACGCTCTATAGTACCCTCGTTCAGCTGATCCCCAGCTGATTAATACCCTCATTCAGCAGGTCACTCGTTTAGTGTCAAACCCCAGCTCTGCGGATCCCCTCCTCCCCGTTCAGTGGTAACCCCCAGCTCTGCTGATCCTCCTCTCTGTTCTCTGTGTAACATCTGCTAGTTTCTCCTGCATTGGTTCCCCCAGCTCTGCTGATCCTCTGCCGCTCAGTCCTCTCTCTCTGGTCCCCACTCACCTTCCGCTATAGCTTAACCATGTTATGCACCACGTGTGTCGTCTGCTAGTTGCTCCGCTTCAGCCTGGACCCCACTCACCTTCCTACCAATATCTATAGTAAGCTTGAGTAAACTATTAGATGTTTTCTGGAGGACACAAGAAACTGTATTCCTTTTCCAATATTAAAAGGCTAAATTCACCTTTTGTTTCTAAAATCCAGCACCAATATACCATTAATGCACCTCAGTTGCAAAAATATACAAGCTCTCTTTGATCTGGAGAACAAGGCCTTACCTTAGCCCTTCATAAATTACTTTGAAAGCTTTTCAACTTCCTGGAATGTAGACAGAGGAGCCAGTAGGAAGCTGCAAGCTGGCGGTGAAACCAGCTGTGGTGAATACACCACTGGATCGTGGGACAGGTGAGAGGCTGTTTTTTTTTTTTTTTTAAAGTCATCAGCTAGTTTTTAAACTGCTGACTTTTTTTTAGGTTTGACTGCTTTAACCCTCAATGCCCCTCAAATGCTGAAGGTGCTATTAGTGAGAGTTGTGACTTCTATGGAGGCTTTAAAGCCCCATGAAAGCAACATAGGGTATCATTTTTGAAGCAAAGCAAACACAATAGTGTTAACAGGACTAGGGTAACCATTTTATTTAATGAGGTGCTTTGATTGGTATTCTGGGCACTTAAAAAAAAAAAAAAGCGTGTTAAATGCCACATTTTAAAGCAAGTGTAAACAAGCCCTTATGCTTGTGATCTCCATTAGCTTCTGGGTCCTTTGTAGAGCAGCTGCCCTGCTGCCTAATAAACACAGGAGGTCTCATGCTTGGCATGGCAGCCATTCAAAAAACACTGAATTTTTTCAATGAGCGCAAAGTGCTTTCTGATTGGACATGAAAGAATGTTTAGCACGAATGAATGATGCTGGCCATCAGACTGACGACATCTAGTGGCAGAAAAATGTACTGCAGAGAAAATCCCTAGACTGAAGGTGAATATTGCAGCAAAAGATGGGTTTGCCACTTTAGGTTTTAACAGAACTATCTTATTTTTGGCTGGAGCTCTGCTTTAAATCAAAACCACAAACAAGTTACCCTTTGACCTGAAAATTCCACAAGTACACTTCTCCTTTATGATAGCTTGTCTCTTGTCATTCAGTTTGCATACACCGGACAGTGACTGAATGACCTGAATCCTAAAGCTGAACTCCGGGACAAGCAAATATTGTCAAACAAAAGAGGCATATTCTTACTTAAACCTTGCTATTCTTTTTAGATCTTTGACATAATCCAGTGTAAACCAGGAGTTTCCGTAATAAAGACCAGTCACTGCTACTCTTTCATTTTGCAGGATGGCTTTCTTGTATCAGCTCCCTCCTGTAGTTTTTCCAGGGAGTTTGCAGTAGGTGGACCTACAGTGGCTAAGCGGTTAGCACTTCCTCCTGGCAGTACTAGGGTCGTTGGTTTGAATCCTAACCATTGGCCCTAGTGTATGTATGTATGAATGAATGCGAGTTAGGGACCTTAGACTGTAAGCTCCTTGAGGGCAAGGACTGATGTGAATGTACACTATACGGTATATGTAAATTGACGGGGCTATATAAGTACCTGTAATAATAAAATAAAAAAATGTTTAACAATGATGTCACTGCTACTTTCACAAGGTAATAACTGGGTTTGTAAAGGCATTTGGCACATGCAAAGTGGATTTATATCCCTTGTAACTACTGAATATATTTAAAATGAACGTTTTTGTACTCAGAGTACAGTTTTAAAAAGGAACATGAGAGCAATGGTTGAAAAATAAAGTGTTTGGGTGGAGTCCTACTTTGAAATTTACCCGTTTCCTATATATTCATCTTGTCCATTCATCATAAATGAATGCTAAATACATCACTGAGAAATGAGGAGTAGCAGACTTCTGGTAAATTCAAATTGCTGACCATTTAATGGAATGGAGTTCTGCAAACTTTCGAGAAAAACCATAAGAACATTAATTTGTCCCAAGACCCCAGCCATGTACACATTATATACATTTCACAATACCGCAGGGAAACACAAGTTATCTAAAACACCTCTGTGTGAGGAGATGGAAAACTGATCAGCCAGAGAAATAGTGAAGTCCAAGATGTTTTGAGCAAAACAACAGCTGTTTTCTGACCAAAACTATTCTCAATCTGCACATAAAATACAAGATGGAGACCGGCGTGATCATGTGCACGGGTCTGCTATATATTCACAAGGTGATGACTGTCTGGCGTACAATATCATCTATAGTAAGCGTGAGTAAACTATTAGATGTTTTCTGGTGGACATAAGAAACTGCATCCCTTTTCCAATATTAAAAGGCTAAGTTCATGTTTTATTTCTAAAATCCAGCTCCCCTATGCACCAATACACCATTAATGTACCTCAGTTGCAAAAATATACAAGCTTTCTTTGATCTGGAGAACAAGGCCTTACCTTAGCCCTTGGAAAATTTATTTGAAAGCTTTTTCACTTCCTGTAATGTAGACAGAGGAGCCAGTAGGACCCCGGAAGCATATTACCAGCTGATCTCATTAGCATTTCACCCATCAAACCGCTGAAAAGCTCCTGAACGTCAGTTTAGTAGCTGCAGTGAACCTGAGCCCTTAATGACACTGAAAGTGGAACTAGTTAACTTTAGGTGTATAAAGGTGGCCATACACCAAACAATCCGATAGTACGATCTACTTTAGATTTACCAAAACTATATAATAGGACACCATCTATCCAATCACTCTATATGCAATCAAGAAGGCCCTTGAAGTACATCAGGGGTGTCCCATGGGCTACTTTTGACCTGAGCCCATCTTTAAAGACACTGGGGTAGCCAGGCAAATGCATGTGGGGAGAGATCACAAAGGATGACCATCCCTTGTGTTGGCATGGGCCATGTCAGGGCCTCTTTTTGGAGAAATCTGGGGTCTAATTAGATCCCATATCTCTCCTCTGGCCTCCAAAGATTGGTTTGATTGTAAAAAGCCAGTAGCTGCAGGCATCATCCAAGAAAAACTGCTTCCATTCAAGGACGTCATTCTAGGTAAATGACATCCATTACGCCTGCTGTGGCTCCTGAGATATGCACGTCACATATCCCAAGAGGCACAGCCCTTCATTGAGAAAGGAGGAGGGGGGGCCTAGCAGCACACCCTTGTGAGGCCCAATAGAAGAGCCGGTGGGTCTCCCAATGACGTCACATAGGAAGATGGCTATACGTGACCGAGCAGAGGCAGACATTTGAGAGGATTCTGCTGGATCCACTGTGTGGGTGAGTATCTGAAATGGTTATAACACACGACAACGTTTGGATTGTCTGGGGGAAAAAAAAAAAAAAAAAAAAAAAAGATTGTGTAGAGGGTAAAGATCTTTAAATGTATGTGCAGTATGCACTTGCATTTGTTATGGTATCAGCCTTTTGCTCCCTGTATGGAGCTGGAGTGTGAAAGGAGGAAGCAGCACAAGATTCCAATCAGCTCATGTGCTGACATGAAGCATGCGGACAGAAGGAGAAAGCAGAGGTGAACTTATCACTGTGCTGCTTCTCCTTTCACTGTACAATGATAGGCTGGGGGCAAGTCCAGGATTACATGGGTTCAGAGAAAGCAGTTTGAATGATGCTGGTCATCAGGCTGAGGACATCTAGTAGCAGAAAAAAGTACCACAGGGGAAATCTCTGGATTTAAAGTGAAGACGACAGCAAAAGCTGGTTTTCTGTTACTTTTTAATGGGCTATTCATTTTTATGTTGACATTTCTGGCTGCAGTTCTGCTTCACAAGATAACCTCAATTTCTAAAAAGTTAAACGCTTTGAAACCCCCTTGCAATGGAACGTTTTTTTTCCCCAACTTGGTTGGTTTAGTTTCATCACATCTCAACTTCAACGTTCTTTTGTAATCACATGGGAAGTGAGAAACTGATGAGTTAAAGTGTGGCCAGTGGAAATGGAGATCACACAAGGAGAATTCCCTGGTAAGGAGGCCTAACTGGCTCTTGACAGGTGTGCAGTTGGTTGTAGTCTATTTCAGTAGCACAGCTGTTAATGACTTGGCCTTTTCCTCTCCTCATCCCCCCTTTATCTTTACTTCCCACTCTTTCCATCTGTAGCAGTGACAGGCAGTGAGTGGAATGTGCGTCCTGCTTTTCACCAAGGGGACTATCCTCACCTATTTCTGGAGAAGGAACAAATCTCAGAGAAGCACAGTGGATGACAAGCTGCCCAGCCTGGACCATTGCTGGTCATTAGAACATACTGCAATACACTTTTATTATTATACAGGATTTATATAGCGCCAACAGTTTGCTCAGCGCTTTACAATAGAATGGAAATCAAATATACAAAATTATTGTATTGATTCCTTCAATATCAGCTCAGAGACATAGCTATGCAAGTGAGAAATGTGGGCCCATTTTTTTTTATATATGAAGACATGGGTGGTGGTAAAAATAGGTGGCTGAGCTGCGATTTTTAAACACTTATTTGAATGGTGACAACACATCCTGACAGGGCTGTACACATACCTAAGTTGTGATGCTTTGCTTCATAGATGTGGCATTTTTAACTATCATTATTGCCTGACAAATCTCACCAATTGAGGTCAAAGGGGATGCACCATAACCGCAAACCAAATACATCTCTCACAGTTCCACAATGTAAAACTGCTGCTATGGCAATTAAAAAATAGAAGTTAAAAAAAGAAAAAAACTCCAGACATCAGGAGCGGATACTAGCTACACCAACCTCTGAAAAGTGATCCACCAAGGATTGCTTTTGAGAGGGCTGCCAGCAGTACTGCTAATATGAAAGAAGCCAAAATTTTTCACTTGTTAAAGTGACGGGTGTCGAGATCAATTTTCCATACAGGGCTACATGCACCCTGTGCATCAAACCCTGGCTTTTGACATTTGTCAGTTTTTTTTTTGCACAAAACAGATCTAACAAAATGCTTTCAATGGTATATTTAAAAGACCAAAGAGGACCAAATAAGTAGAATTGGAACTACACTGCATCTGAGCACCACAAACCAAAAAAAACACTTAAATTCATTTTTAATATTCACAGCAAACTATCTATCCACGTCTCCAGGTTTTATTTTGCTGAGAAATCAATTTGAAAAACACCCCCTAGCATTTCAGGTCATGGCCATCTTGAGTAAGGGCAGATGAGTTAAGGCATTTACTTTCTAGAATCCATCTGCCCTTAGCTCAGGCATGCAGGCAGGGCAGTGCTTAGCTGAGAAAGCCCCTCCTCACCTCCTGAAGACTCCTAGGATGTATGACATTTGCCTAGGCATGGAAACTATACCTAAAATGTAAAAAAAAAAAAAAAAAAAAAAAAAAAAAAAACACACAAAGTAAATATTATATATTTTCTATTTACTAATGTTGGCAGCATAAGGATTAAAAGAATCAATGTTGATGAAGAAAGTGAAGTTCTGCTTTAAACTCATTGTTGGGGTTTACTAAAGTTCGTAAACACGTCAAAACCTTTTTTTTTTGCTTAAAAAAAAAAATATATATATATATATATATATATATATATATATATATATATATATATAAGTGTGCAATCTACCATACTTTGCAGCATGACATGAAGGAAAGGAATGATTACTATCACCCAATGTGTGCAGGGTTTGCGTGTCAGACACAATACGTTAAACTTGTGACACTGAAATGTCTCTCTAGCCACTTGTAATGTGGGAGGTTATGGGCAATGCACTTCCCGTTATTGGGAATTGTACACAGAAAAAATAAACCGACACATTTCTCATCTATTTTTAGAACTATATTAATGCTTAAGTCAGAGAAATAGTAAAGATGACATTCAAAAAGAAATGGATGGATGGTTGGATGGTCGGGTGGAACTCTCCTCCTGTCAGATTTTGAAGTCATCGGCCACTCTTCTTCAGGTCCTGTTTACACCACAGAAACAAAGTCCGGATGTATTTCTGCATGCAAGTTTTTGATGCGTTTTTTAACCACTTGCCTTCCTGAGGATTTACCCCCCTTCCTGACCAGGCCAATTTTTGTGATACGGCGCTGCGTTACTTTAACTCACAAATTAACTGGTCATGCAACGCTGAGCACAAATTACATTTACGTCCTTTTTTCACACAAAGAGCTTTCTTTCAGTGGCATTTGTTCGCCTGTGCGTTTATTTTTTGCGCTATAAACAATAAAAAGACCTCAATTTTGAAAAAAAAAAAAATTTTTTTTACTTTTTGCTATTAAACATGTCCAGTACAAAAAAAAAAAAAAAAAAAAAAAAAAAATCTAATTTCGTCATAAATTTAGGTCAAAATGTAATCTGCTAAAAAAAATCCCAATACGTGTAAATTAAATTGGTTTACGCAAAAGTTAGAGAGTTTACAAATAGTGGTATATATACACTGGAATTATTTTTTTACTAGTAATAACGGTGATTTTATTTCAGGTACTTATATAGCGCCGTCAATTTACACAGAGCTTTACATATATTTTGTACATTCACATCAGTCCCTAATCCTCAAGGAGTGTACAATCTAAGGTCCCTAACTTACATTCATACATACACATACTAGGGCCAATTTAGACAGGATCCAATTAACCTACCAGCATGTCTTTGGAGTGTGGGAGGAAACCGGAGTATCCGGAGGAAATCCAAACTCCAGGCAGGTGGTGCCGTGGCTGGGATTCGAACCAACCCTAGTACTGCCAGGTAGAAGTGCTAACCATTTAGCCACTGTGCTGCTCCTGATTTATAGTGGGACCGCAGCTGGGCATTCTGACACTGGGGAAGGGGGAATCTGACTGTCACAGACATCCCCAGTGACACCAATACAGAGATCAATGCCAATAAAAAGCACTGACACTGTACTAATGATACTGGGTTGTAAGGGATTAACATCTAGGGCGATCAAAGTGTTGTGTGCTGTTTTACTAGGCGGGCTGTGTGTGCACTTTACACTGTAAGCACACTCCTTTGTATGGCTCTGCTATGCAGAGCCATACAAAAGCAATGTGCAGGAGCTGACAGGGGGGAGATCTATTTTGTTTACATACAGGTCTCTCCCCCATCGGTGATACTCAGGAGATCGCTGGGCGCTGGCAGGGAATCACTGGTCGGGACTCGGTGATTGACAGCCTCGAATGGCAGCGCAGGTAGGGCATGCACCCCAGTTCCAGCCTGTTTTTTTTTTTTTTGTTTTAAGCTTCCTTTTTTTTCCCCCCTGTAATGCATGCCAGTGCATTTCTGATTTGCCGCATTCCAGTGCAGTTCCTTGCAGAACAAAAATGCAGCATGTTCTACTTTTCTTCATTATAACGGAATGCACTGCAAAGGTGTGAACTTTGCCATTGGAATCCATGCGTTTTTGATGCAGAAAAAAAAAATGCACTGGAGTGCATGTGGTGTGAACTGGCCCTTAAACCAACCAAAATCAAGCAGTTTGTTCCCGGAGTCTTCGGATCCGGAGTCTTCGGATCCGGAGTCTTCGGATCCGGAGTCTTCGGATCCGGAGTCTTCGGATCCGGAGTCTTCGGATCCGGAGTCTTCGGATCCGGAGTCTTCGGATCCGGAGTCTTCGGATCCGGAGTCTTCGGATCCGGACTTCCCGGAGTCTTCGGATCCGGAGTACCTGCTTGAGCTCAAACTAAATTGAAAATGTCAGTATATTACAGGTTCACTTTAAATTCGGATTGTGATTTCATTAACCACAACTTAACCACCCAAGTATCAGACAGTCCTTTGTAAAGTAGCTGTTAGTCTGGTACTTGTTATAAATCACCCACAGTTTACAACAATCAGAATGCCAGCACTTGGCTCAATATACCAGAAGGGTGTGCCAGGATCTCCAAAGTATTGTCTGCATGTTGCAAAAGGCTCTAACGGCATATTTGCGGGATATAGCGGCGCTCATAGAAGATATGTGCTGTGCTTCAAGCTATTTTATCTTCTGAGAAGTAATTAGTAAAAGTAGCAGCATACTATAATAAATCCAATTGTTTAAAACACAATGACGTGACGAGGTGATGGCCTCCTTTCTTCTGAGTCTCTCCCTCTTTCAACTCTCAGCAGAAACTAGAATTGTGACTTTATTGTGCTTATTCATGGAAGAGTGCAGTGCTTTGATCAGAGATAGATCACAGTCTGGGGGGAACATTTATTAACATCACGTGGTTGGTAATGCTGCACCTTTCCCTTCCCATCTGCTTTATCCATTGCCCCTCCCCCTCTAAACCTCATTTACCTTAATGAAAGTCTACCAAGCAAGCGTAACATTTTCCACTCGCTCTGTATGTACTGCATGGTCAAACCATTTTCAGTTGAAGTGACACTTTGCTATACAAAAGCGCACCCCCAGAAGAGTTGCAGATGAAACAGATTCCTTTCCCCAGGATTATTATTTGCACAGCCAGGCACACAGCATTTTCTCCATTCCACTGACTCAAACAGAACAGTCTACGGGTGTCTTTTTGATGCTTTATTGCAAATTGATCTTGGATGTGGAGTAGGGAGCATGGAATACCCCAGAATTTGCTGAACAATCTTCTTTAAAGTGGATGTAGACCTCAGACATGAACTGTGAACATTTCCCTCTATAGTGTGTACTTGTTTCAATTAAGAGTACTAAGTGTCATTTCTGTCAGATTCCTCGTTCCTCTGCTATAGGCATGAGTAACTTCTGGCAACTTTTCCTGACACCAGAAAAAAAAAAAAAAAAAAAAAAAAAAAAAAAAAAAAATGGTGACAGAGGAGGGATCTCCAGCAGATTGACAGCCTCAGCCCTGTCCCTGTGATCGGTGTGAAGGGAAGGGGGGGGGGCGGTCATTTCCCTCCAATCAGCTCTCAGAGCTCTCCTCATTGATGTAACTTCAGCTCCCCTCCCCCTGCTTTTTTTCAGAGCCGAGAGATCCTGTGTAAATCCAGCACTTTAAATGTATGTAGGGGAAAGATGGCTGTATATAAATGGGTACAACTTACGTAAGATGGTTTGTTTTATCTGAGACATCTGAGGCCAGTCACTTCATAAGGTATACGTAAAGGTTTACAACCACTTAAAAGGACTCTTCTCTTCACACTTCCCTGCACAAAAAGTCCCACACGACTCTCTGCAGTTTAGGCCCCCAGCTTAAGCTCCAGCTGATACCTTGATGACCACCAAGAAGGTGCTTCCAGCAACCTGCCTTTAGGGGTAGAGCCCCTAGACAAGTGACTCCTCTGGCAGGACTGGACCCAGGATCCAACAACCCTATTCCAGGTCTCAGACTATTCATGGGCTCTTCAGCCACCTACTGGGCACACCTGCCTAAGGATTGGCTAGATCCCCATGAATATTCAGGCTACCTCCTGTTTCCTTCCTCCCACTAGAATCCTCTAGAATGCAGGGGAAGTACTCAGATCAACAGCCTGCGAGACACTGTGCAGGCTACAGTAATCAACCCCTGCTCCACTGGCTACAGAGGAGGCAACTAAATTTGCCTTGCAACCTATACTGACTAGGAGGGTGCTATACTTAGTAAAGCTCACCCTGTAAAAGATGCTAGGAAAAACCTCTTGCATAAAGCTGTAAAACACCTCTAAGTAATTACTTGTCCCCTCTGCCAAATGCAGCTCTCTTCATAGGAAAGCCCTAAAGTCTGCTGTGAATTAATGAAGACTCGTGTTCCTAACTGCTTCAATATCTTGTGGACCATCCCAATGTCTAGGCCCTGAATTGCCAGACGTAGGTGTGCGCTAACAAAAATGGTGTAGGAATGCAGAATGCTTCGGTAGTCTAATGGAACAAGGCTACCTATCACTTTCACCTTCATTAATCATGCTGACCAGATTACTTATTTCGGGATGACTAATTTCCAGCAGAAAAGTACATATTATCATTTGAGCAACGTGCGGGCTCTGTGCAGTTAGAAAGCGTAGATAAGTGGATCCAGCAGTCCTAAGCTTCATACCAGCTGTAGTGTTCAGTTCTGGCTTCCTAACCTTTCTTTTGAAACAAAATACATCAGGATTCCAATACAAAATTAACATAGTAACAGACACAAAGAAGGCTTATGATCCAAACAGTCTCTCCCTCCCACAGCATTGTTGTAGCGGTTCCAGACAAAAAGATGTTCCAGTGCAATGTGTTAAATGACATTGCAACCATGCAGAATATCAAAGAGACCATAAACAGCCCACCATGCTGCCATTTTTCTACTTTCCCAAAGACAACAAACGCTTCTGTTTTCTGTGTAAACAACCAACAGGTCCTTTTCAGATAGGACACCTAGGAATGTTCTGGAAAAAATTCAGCATCACAAGATGAAAGGGAATTATCTGCGGATCCATTAGACCAAGTCAGCTCTACTTGCCTTTCTAATTTTCTGTGACCAGAATACTTCATATAAGATAAAGATATGGTTAGTTTGTGGCATAGAAGAAGACGTCCCTCACACAATTTTGTTACAATGTTGTAATTATGTAATGTTGGCACTGTATGGGCATTAAAAATCTCATTCACAATAAAGAATTACAAACCAGAGAGGTTCTCAAGGTTTCTTAGTGATATGAGTTATAGCTGACAGTATCCCATAAACCAGTTGGTAGTACTCATAGGTGTGCTTTGGCACACCTCATTCACCATGTGCGCATTAGCATATCTCTGTGTGCTGGTGGAGAGATGGGAAAGATCTCCCACTGATCATCTCTGTCATTAGAGAAGTGCTTCCCTACTTCTTTCACAGTGTCGGCGGGGAGATGGGAAAAATCTTCCACTGACCAACTTTGTTTCTCCCTTTCTTTCACTGTGCCAGGAGATGAGCAGCTCGGCTAATAACAAAAGTGTGGAAAAACTTCTATTTCACTTTGAATCTGCAGGCAGAGAGATGATTGCTGGTCAAGGAGGAGATTTTTCTGAACTCCTGCCAGCACGAGTGCCGCAAAAGAGAGGCTTTATAATGAACCAGGACACCTGGCAGAAGCTCACGTGAACGTTGGTTGGAAAGCCAGGGACTTCTGCAAACAAATGATTGGGTGTGAACCCCAGATCCTTCACCCCCATTTCCCCTTCCAAGTTCAAACCTATATTTAAATGCAAGGTATTATCACTGCAAAATCTGACCTTTTGTACCTGCCTAGGCTTTAGGTTGTCACAAATGGGGTTTATGCACTAAACAGGCGATTATGGACAAGTGTCAAGGTATATATGCAGTATATACATACAACTGCTTAGGGGTACACATGATGAGCTATACTTTGTAGTCCTCTGCTATAGCGTGACTGTAAAACAAAAAAAAAAATAAAATACAGTCTGGTACAGTTACTTTAAACATATAGTTCTATTGTACCTCAAAATCGGTCTTCATAACTATGTCGCCCAACCTAAATTAATATCCGTCTCATGCAGAGGTGCAGTGAAGAAATTGAAGTGAGAACAAATACTTGTGGTGACGAAAAGGAATTCCATGGTGACTAGCAGGCAATTCAATAATGTAACTAGAGTTTTTCTAACAATGACAGCACGTTGTTATATAGGTGGACCTAGAGTCATCTTATTTTTGATCTGATTACAGGTACCTCCAGGGAAGAAAGCTTACATTACAGGTTGTATTACTGTAAAATACCCAATATGGTATTACAGCCTCTGGTGTAGGCAGGAGACCCAAGGATTTACATCACCAACATTCCCCATGTGTATGCAGGCACTTTATATCGGTTGACGAGGTGAAAAAGAAAAAGCCTGCACCCTTTTCGGTATATGCTGGATAGGGTTTTGGAATGCAAAAAAGGGGATTAAAGTCAAATAAGTGAAGGTCCTGTTTAGCCCCAGTCAACACTACTTCGACATAGGTCACTTTATTAGGTACACCTGTTCAAATTGCTTGGTAACAAATTGCTAATCAGCCACTCACATGGCAGCAACTCAATGCATTTAGGCATCTAGATGTGGTGAAGACCAATTGCTAAGGTTCAAACCAAGCATCAGAATGAGGACATGGTTGTTTGTGCCAGATGGGCTGGTCTGAGTATTTAAAAAAACGGCTTATCTACTGGGATTTTCACACACAACCATCTCTAGGGTTTACAGAGAATAGTCCGATAAAGAGAAAACATCCAGTGAGCAGCAGTTGTGTGGACAAAAATGCCTTGATGTCAGAGGAGAATGGGCAGACTGGTTGCTACGCCATTCAGACGGTAGGGTCAGAATTTTGGTGTAAGAAACATGAATGCATGGATCCCTCCTGCTTTGTATCAATGGATCAGGTTAGTGGTGCAATGGTGCGGGGGATATTTTCATGGCACTAGCAAGGTGTACCTAATAAAGTGGCCAGTGAGTGTATGTGAAATGTAATTTTTACACAGCACTCATCACTTTTCAGCCTTGGAGAATGGAGTCCAAGCTCCATCAAAGCATAGTCAACTTTTACCATCAATATATACATTTCTACATCACCAACAAAGCACACCACTACCAAAACACTTCAAAAAGACATGGAGTACATGTATGCAGGCAGACACCTGATGGTCTATAAATCACTGTAATGTAAATCCACGTCATCCTGAATGAAAATCGGGTATTGGCCAGATGCTATATTATTATTCACATAAACAAGCAATACATTTGTTTATACCATCCACCAGTGGATCTCAAGTACAGAGTAGCATAACAAGAGTGTAAGTAGTCCGAGTTAAAGTAAATGTGGCCTCCCGCATGAAGAAGCTGTATTGGATCAAGAATATAAATGTAGATGAACACTAACCTACAGCTGAAATGAAACCAGGGACTAACTGCAGTCACATAAATACCAAGGTGCTCAAGCAACGTTCAGTTTTGTGCAGTACAGACACTGGTCACTGTGTTACTCAAGTTCTCATATGTGCAAAACAAAGTTTACATTTTTTTTTCAGGGGGGGGGGGGTTTGTGACAAGCCATGATAATCACAAAGGCTTAACAATAGGACCAATTCAGTAAGCTAGAACACCAGGATGGGGATCCTTATTTTCAAAAATATTCATTTACATGCACAGTGGAAGAAGAGCAATCTGAAGAGATTTATAACTGAATGTTAAATGACTATACAACAAATGTATTGACCATCTGTGTGAATAATATTATGGCACCTGCCCAACACCAGATTTCATTCATTTTAGTGAACTAAGCCAAATGTAAAAATGTAACTCATCTGTTTTGTTATAATCCTTCAGTATGAAGTCTTACACCAAGTGTCTACGCATATTCCCTCACCCTGGAATAGATTCTGTTGGAAGAAGTCAACATTCAGTTTAATGGAGTGATAGAAAAGTATGCTTCAAGTCTTTCAAAATAAGAGCTGGCCATAGACGGATCAAATCTCCATAGGTACCGGCTGAGATTCGATCCACCTTTGGGCAGGATGGTTGTACTGAAGCCGATCAACTTTAGTATAACCAGCCTGTGAGATTTATTTCATGCAATCACTGCCAGCAGCTATAGCCACCAGCAGTGTTCATTGAGCTCTGCACAATAGTGATTCTGTGTTGATGGGGGAATCAAGCGACCATTTCCTTCTACCCAAGGTGGTAGAAAAGAAACTTGCATAATCTATGGGCTGCTTATGTTTGCTGACATTGCATCCAATATGCCGGTACCTAGCAGCAGTCTCAGGCCTTTTGGGTGCCTAAAGAAAGTTAGGATTTTACAGATAAATAACATGCATAAAATAGGATTATATGTGCATTTAACATATGGGAAGTTTGTCGTTGAAAAAACTTTTCTAAAGACAGGATCTCTAAAGCTGGTCATACACTCTTCCATTTTTTTTTTCAGGTTCTTCCATCCACACTCTTCAGAATAGACAGACGAATCTCCCACCATGGCCTTGTAATCTGACCGCTGGAAAAGTGATGCTATGCTGTGCTCAGAAAATCTAATGTAAGGTGAAGTGATACCATCTCGAAGAATGTTACTTTTCAATTTTTTATTTTGTTATTCACAGAACAAAAATAGTTCACTAGAAAACTGAGAAAATGTCAGTACTTACAGCAGCATTCATTGTTCCTCCCAGACATCTCTTGCCCGGGTGCTGATAGTTTATATATAGAGGCAGCACAGATTGTCCTAATCCTGCGCCTACTTTCTCATACCATCCATTTTCCAGCTGGACATGCTCAGTGCGTGTGCAGGCGTCTCTGCCCAAGACTCCCGTCATAGGAATATCTCAGGTCAAAGACGCGATTCAACACCCACAATCATTCACTCATCAGATCTCCAAGTTCAGCCTGCTAATGAGAGGCCAGCTGGAGACAGAAACAGACATATCTCCTTTCAGAGACCTGCTACAGCCATCTTCTTCCAGGTTCTACCACCGCCTGGAATAAAGCAACGCACAATCAATCAGTTAAGTCTCTCTAGCCTATCACCACACCATTTTATTTATATAGCGGCATCAATTTACACAGCACTTTACATATATATTGTACATTCACATCAGTCCCTAACCCTCAAGGAGTGTACAATTTAAAATTCCCTAACTCGCATTCATACATACACATACTAGGGCCAATTTAGACAGGATCCAATTCACCTACCAGCATGTCTTTGGGAGTGTGGGAGGAAACCGGAGTACCTGGCGGAAACCACGCAGGCACAGGGAGAACAGGCAAACTCCAGGCAGGTGGTGCTGTGGTTGGGATTTGAACCGGCGACCCTAGTACTGCCAGGCAGAAGTGCAACCACTTAGCCACTGTGCCACCCAATTAATTTTTGGCATTCAGCAGTTCCAGTCTAGAGAGAACATAAGGGAGGCTTTCTTTAGGAGCCAATTCACCTACCAGCAGGTCTCTGGATTCTGTGAGAGGAAATTGGAGTACCCAGAGAAAACCCATGCAGGCACAGGGAGAACATGCAAACTCCAGGTAGGTGGTGCCATGGCTGGGATTTGAACCAATGACCCTAGTACTGCCAGGCGGAAGTGCTAACCATTTAGCCACTGTGCTGCCCCAGTAATAACATGTGCTATCTTCTATAGCAAACATTTTCAGCCTTGTGACTTATATTGAACTCTTATTGGCTGTCACTGCTAAAAGTAATAATCCTTATGGCAAGTGGATTCACACATGAAATGCTAACATATTTGGCAACACCCAAGACACAAAAAAGAACAGCTCCACTCTTTTCTATATTTTAATGGCAGAGCAATTGGGATCCCTTAATATAAGCTACTACCAATTGTGTCTTACTTTCTGAGATTGGGGGGAGGTTGGTAATTCTAATTACCAACCTCCCAAACTAGAGCCCCAAAAAGCCGTTACCTATGCCAACTCTGCATTAAGATCAGAGTCCCCATTGGACCCATGCTATGTTTCATATGTATGGGAGATGATGTGTATGCACGCAGCTGTTCATTTCTTATTTAAGAACTCCAGGTATGGATATTCTATACAAAGTTACCTTTGGTCCAGCTTGGACCAATGTAACTATACATATACCTGTCTGATGCCCCTGGAAACCACTGAAGTAGACACTACTCCAGCCATTCCCACTCGTTGCCAAGTGGGTGACCTCAGAATGCAGCAGGCGCCTGCTCAGCACAGGACCTAGAATCGAGTGGAGATCATTGGAGTAGCGGTGTACCAGGCATTGGCCAGGTATGGTATTTTAGTTGTGTTACTCCAAGCTGGACCAATGTAACCATGTATAAAATATGCATACCCAACATTTTTCTTAAATGGTTTCACACAACTATGCATTTTGAATGAACAACCACCCCATACACAGTGATATTTACTTAGTTAGCAGTGTTCTTTAACTTAGCCATGTATTATACTATGTAATGTATTAGGGCCCATGCACACTGATTTAAAAAAACAAACACACTGCTCCTAGAGGAGTTTAGCATTTCACCTGCAGAAGCAACTAAAGTTATCCTATGTTTCTATGCACATTAGAGGTACATTTTAGGTTCAGAGTTTAGAGGCAGAAAAAAACAAAAAAACACCCAAACTTCTGTTTTGTGTTTGAGTGTGGTTTTCAGCCAAAACAACAAAACCAAAAAAAAAAAAAAAACCCCACATTCTAAATGCTCCAAAAACACTAGTACAAAATCTGCTAAACATTTGTATTTTTTGTACTGCCAAGAGCAATGGCTTTTTTTTTAAGCCAGTGTGCATGGACCCTTAAACTAGAATACCAGAATGCATTTTTTAGAAATACATTTTTTAAGTGCCCCAACATTAATATACACAATTTTAGTAAGTATACAAAGCCATTCCCTGACCCACAGGAGCACACAAGTGACACACGTTTATACACAATTTATGGTCAAACTGGTCAGCAGCCAATTAATCTGTCCCTTCACTTTATGGAGAAACTGTAGAACTGGCAGGAATCCCAAGCAAACACTTGGACACCATACAAACAGCCAGCAAATCCTATCCTGTGACAGACACTAGCACCCCAGAGCTGCCATGCAACAATGATAATTGCTAGGTCACCGTGCAGCTTACTAAAATCTCTTCTGCCACTATGTATTATTATTTATTGCAGGTACTTATATAGCACCATCAATTTATGCAGCGCTTTACATATATATATATTGTACATTCACATCCGTCCCTAACCCTTAAGGGGTGTAAAATCTAAGGTCCCTAACTCACATTCATACATACACATACTAGGGCCAATTTAGACAGGAGCCAATTAACCTACCAGCATGTCTTTGGGAGTGTGGGAGGAAGGTTGGGATTTGAACTGGCGACCCTAGTACTGCCAGGCAGAAGTGCAACCACTTAGCCACTGTGCCACCCAATTAATTTTTGGCGTTCAGCAGTTCCAGTCTAGAGAGAACAGAAGGGAGGCTTTCTTTAGGATCACAGCCAGAATCTGGAGACCTGTCACTGACACCATAATCGGACTCAGAACCTTCAATGCAGTATTTATCATGCATGGTTGACATGAAGGAGTATGTTGTTTGCCTTGTATAAGGATTGACTTCACTGTGGTTCCTTGTAGCTGTAGATGATGGGATGTTGACACTCATTTCTGGTGTGATGGTCTTGTTGGGTGGGTAGCTACTGAAGTCCATCATGCAATTAGACTCTGTAGGCAGCCTATAAGATCGTCTGCTCAATTCCAATGCCTTGGGGCTCATGACATCAGCCATGCTTTTGTACAAGTGCTGTTGGTTGTTAGATTGTGAATTTTGGTGCTGGCACATGTTGGGTGAGGCCTGGTGCATCATAAACCTCTCCTGGGGAACAGGACAGGAATAATGGGGATAGGAGGTATACTCTGAAGATTGGTTATACAAATCTTGTGGTACATTCAACATGGGCTGTTGTTGGGGATCCATGACCTGGGGTTGTTCACCGGCAGTCATTGGATGCTTCGCTGTTGGTACTGTAGGATTGATATTTTCCAGTTGCTGGATGTTGGAAAAGCGCATACTTGCATTTGTGAAATAAGTGGATTTGCCCTTTTCACGTCTGGACTTTCCCCTTCTGTTTTGGAACCAAACCTGGATCCTGGACTCAGGAATATAAATTAATTTGGCCAGTTCTTCTTCCAGTTGCTCTTGGCTGTACACCGTCCTCTTCCTGCACTGTGATATAGCTGCTTGTTATATAACTGTGGGTGCAGTGACTGCCACCTGCTTATTATGCGTCACATTCTTCTTTGATGCTGGGGACTCAGTGGGGGTTTGGTTGTTGGTGGCCTGTCCCTTTATCTCTTCCTTCACACAGACTGACTCAAAGTCATCCTGTTGCAGGGAGACCAGATTGAGACCACCATATTGGGTCTGGGGTTGAGTGAAGACCATATGGTTGGGGCTGGATGCGAAGCAAACTGGGAAGTAGTCCTCATTGTCCTGAGGGTATCCAGCCATCTTCCAGCTGGCTCTGTGCTTTCCTCCTTGCTCTCTTCTGGACTGGGCACTAAAATATTATCATCCCTAACATCTCCTTCTACAAGATATACTCTGGGATGATGATGAAGAAGAAAAGAGTAAAAGGTGAAGGAAGAAGAAAAGGAGAAAAGGAGAAAAAGACCAAGAAGGAAGAAGAAAAGGAGAAAAAGACAAAGAAGGAAGAAGAAAAGGGAGAAAAAGACAAAGAAGGAAGAAGAAAAGGGAGAAAAAGACAAAGAAGGAAGAAGAAAAGGGAGAAAAAGACAAAGAAGGAAGAAGAAAGAAGAGGAAAAGACGAAGAATAAAAACACAATTCTAAAAACAGTGACTTAAAAAGAGACACCGTCACTTCTGTCATGCAGGGAAAATTACATTGTCCCTGCAAAGGCGATCCCAACACCCTTATAATCTCATTACTTGATTTACCACACAGCTAGTAAAAATATCTGGCACTTCTAGGTATGGGAGAGCATGTGACCAGGCAGTCAAGTGCTAGGCATGAGGACTGATGTTACCAACACAATTGCTTTGAGGTAAAGGGGAATTTGAAGAATTTGAGAATTCTCAGTTTAGCCAATTGTACCCAGTAAATGGTTTATGTTAACAAACAATTGTCAAAACAGAGAAACATAGGACACTTCCTGGCCGTTTTCTAAAAGGCTACTTGTGAGTGCCAAGGTGATCCAGCAGCTTCAATAGTTTACATCATCGATAAGGAACAAGATCCGGCATTCTGGCACTGCCTACCGCCTCAAAATATTGAAGCCAAGGGAAGCCAGGTAACAGCATTTTCCGGTAGAGGTCAGCAATGGCAGCCTATAATTCTTATTACAATTTGTACAACAACAACGTCCACTTTCTGCTAAATGTCTTTCAGAAAATTGCAACTTGCAATGCCATCACAACTGGCAGGGTCCATGTTATATCTCACATTTGGGACTCAAATGAAAGGCAGCGACTGTCAATGCTGATACATGCATAGAAACATAAAACATCCACTTCAGAAGTGTCAAGATATATACTGTCTGCATTATCCACATTCCACCTTATCAAATGACACCGCCAACCAATGCCAGCTTAGGTTTCATCTAAGAATCAAGTTGCACTTGATGTCCAACCGCTGGGACATGACTGATGTAAATACCATCAGCAGATCGATGTCCCCCTCAAGTTCATGTCATACCACATTTGACATTCCCATTTTCCATTTTGCTTAGCATTAATGGGAGGACATTTGTGCTATGTAGGAGAACTTTGAGGTCAGCAATTTACACAAATAAAGAAGAATTCCAAAAGTACCATTCCGAAATGGAACTCTTAAAGCAAAAAATTTTAACAGTAAAATACCAGCAATGGGTGGGATGTCATGCCTGAAAGTACTTAAAATAATTTTACATATCTGAGCCATGTTTGCAGTGTCTTCTCCGGATGATGCCTTCAGTCAGATTGCAGCACAATACACCACACTACTTCCAGATTTGACAATACAGCCTCATAGGGAAATCAGATGATGCAGTATGGGGCTTCTGTATTGTAAAATGCAGAACATGGCATGGGATGAGCACTGGTGGGTGAATGGACCACAAAAACAAGAAGAGTATTATCAGCATTTAGTGGATTTCAGTTATTTATTTCAGGTACTTATATAGCGCCGTCAATTTACGCAGCGCTTTACACATATATATTGTACATTCACATCAGTCCCTAACCCTCAAGGGGCATACAATCTAAGGTCCCTAACTTTCGTTCATACATACACATATTAGGGCCAATTTAGACAGGAGCTAATTAACCTACCAGCATGTCTTTGGAGTGTGGGAGGAAACCAGAGTACCCAGAGGAAACCCACGCAGGCACAGGGAGAACATGCAAACTCCAGGCAGGTGGTGCCATGGCTGGGATTCGAACCAATGACCCTAGTACTGCCAGGCGGAAGTGCTAACTATTTAGCCACTGCGCTGCCCCAGTAATAACGTGCTATCTTCCATAGCAAACATTTTCAGCCTTGTGACTTATATTGAGCTCTTATTGGCTGTCACTGCTAAAAGTAATAATCCTTATGGCAAGTAATCATTAAAACGAATGTAGAGCTTTGACACATGGGACTTTGAATAAGCAGAGTCAACAAAATACAAAAGTTTAATTGCAGTACTTTGCTGACATATGGAGTGTTAATGTAAAAGTATACTGTATGGTAATGAATCAAATAATGCAGCTTGAAAACCACTAAAAAAATATTGGACCTAAAAAACTTTTGTTTTAGGAACGCACTGAAAATGCAACATGTTTGCAGGCAGACAGTCACCTAATACATCTGCTTATGATGTGATCACACAATATTCATGTGTCTGTTGTCCTGGGGTTCTGAACCTGCTGATCAATTGTGTTTTCCCCTTTGGCAGTCTGTCATCTGCAGTGTTCCCCCTCTCCTCACTAAATGGCAAAACAGGTTATGATCACCATCATCACCAGTGGCTATCTACTACCCATAGGCACCTTTATGCTTCTGCCAGTGCATCAAAAATGACAGGGTGATGAGCATGAACAACTGACATTAACAGTCTTCACAACGCAGGCTGGATAACATGAGGACTAGTCTCGACCTTTATACCTACAGATATTGGTAAGGATGATGCATCAGTTTGTCATAGGTGTGATTGGCAGATCTGTTCTATCTTCTGGTCAAAAGTCCTGATTCACTTCAGGAATAAGAGAACTATAAAGAGTCCAATGATTACAAGTTAATATGGAAGAGCAAATTTAAAAAGGTGATAGTATTGGTCTATAAAAGAATACCAGCCTCCATTTCAAGAGTGTTTCTTACTTGTCTCAAGAGGTTACATACAATTTAACTTAAAGTGGAACTATTTTCAGAAAGTTAAGTCCTTCTAGATCACTTCAGACCATCTCCTTTTGCAGGTATAGCTATGTAAAACATTAAAAATAAGTGCCTATATTGTTTAAAATCCAATAATACACTCTCACCTTGCTCTTAACATGCTCAGTTGCTCTCTATTTTTTGGCACTGCCGAAAATGTAGAGACCAATCTCCTGACAGCCTAAAGATTTCCTGCTGTTCAGGGGCTCTAGGCTTCAGAAAAAAAAAGGCAGCCTTCAGCAAGAAGAAGCAGGAACAATGCTGGAAGCAATTTACTTCACACACTAATTTTGGGAGCATAATTATTAATGTGGAATTTATGATATTTGATAAAGAATGTTACTTCTTATAAAGTTCTGCTTAATATTTCAACCAACTTGAAAAATCATTTTAAATAATGTGACAGTTGACCACAGGGATAGAAAATACCTAGCCAAGGATTTTGTCTTTTATCCTGGCATGGATCCAGTAAGCTGTGGAAAATCCTCTAGTTACCAGTAACCCAGAGTCCTAGATCATCTACAACTGGCCATAGGCAGTACAGGGTGGGTAAACAAGTAGGCATGGCCTGACCATCTTCAAGCATCTGTGCAAACAAGCACATTTCTGAACACAAATCGGCAAACATTCAAGTTTAGGCCTATTGAGAAGAGCATGGAGAGGCACACTGTAAATTCAGTCTTGTTGTCCTAGAGCAGTGGTGGGCAACCTTTTTTTTCAACTGAGCCAAATCTCGCCAAAACCACGATTGAAATTTATTTTGAGAGCCACATTTTTAAAACTGAAAATACATAGGATGGTACACTGTTTTTAGTTTCAATAAGTATTTATAGTAATTCATCCCCCATAGTAATTCATCCACCATATAGTAATTCATCCCCCATATAGTAATTCATCCCCCATATAGTAATTCATCCCCCATAGTAATTCATCCCCCCCATAGTAATTCATCCCCCATATAGTAATTCATCCCCCATATAGTAATTCATCCCCCATATAGTAATTCATCCACCATATAGTAATTCATCCACCATATAGTAATTCATCCCCCATATAGTAATTCATCCCCCATATAGTAATTCATCCCCCATAGTAATTCATCCCCCATATAGTAATTCATCCCCCATATAGTAATTCATCCCCCATATAGTAATTCATCCCCCATATAGTAATTCATCCCTCATATAGTAGTAGTAAGTAAGTAGCAAGTAGTAAGCCAAGTCCCCCCTGTGTCAATTCACTTACCTTTGCTCCGCGCGTTCCTCTCGTCGTGTTCCCGCGCCGTTCCGGTCTTCAGGGCGGACTGTGAGAGGAGCCTAGCTCCTCTCACGTTCGTCACGCTGCCCCGCCTACACACATCCTGACAGCCAATCACTGGCTATCAGGATGTGAGTGGCAGCGAGACTGGCCAATCATTGCATTTGAGCGCGCTGCCCTGGCTGGTTTTTTTTTGGATCACGCTGCAGAGTCCCAGCCGCCCGAGAGGAGGGAGGGGTGCAGGCGCCCGGCACACAAGAGCCGCATTAAAGCATGTAAAGAGCCGCATGTGGCTCGCGAGCCGCGGCTTGCCGACCACTGTCCTAGAGGAAACAATAGCAATTGGGCAAGGTTTTCTAAGCAGTCTGATTGCAGTTTTCCCTGCTGAACCTCAGTCATCATTGCCGAAGGTCACCCCACAGACATTACAACATTGCTTATTCCAGTTGAAAAATACCAGAATTGGAAACCATTCTCCAAGTCTACGGGTATCTTTATCCCAAGCCGCCGATTCCACAAGCCAGGGACTCATAATTCTGTCGGCTACTCTCTGCAGTTCAATTATTATAGCACAGAACACTGAGTGGTCGAAGTTTGGAGTCCTATAAGTCCTGCTTGAAAACATTAAATAGGGCCACAAGAAATTTACATGGACCTCAAGTTAAGAAAGGGGAAGAGGCATTTGATTTTATATTATTGTGGTTTTATGTAACCCTCACATTTAACATGCTTGCTCTTATTTTATTAAGTATACACAGTTCTAGATTAAGGTTGCATTCATTTATAAGCTTATTCAGGTGATTTAAAAAGGCTTTTTTATGATTTTTTTGTGACATGTTTTCGGAACAATGTATCATACAGGATCTTCTTTGGGGCAGGATTGCACATTTTTTGGCCCCACAGACCTTATGTACTGAACACATTTTTGTGTCTTGTTAAAAGGTGCTCCCATCGAAGTCTATGGGGTCAAAATACCTAAATCTGCCTGAAAAGAACTTCCTGTACATTGCTTCGAGAGAGCCTGATCTTTGTCCATGACTTCTGAATGAAATAAGGTCTTTATTGAACTTTGGTTTTCATTAACCCCCCCCCCACAAAACAACAACACTATCAATGTACTGCTGCAACTTACCAATCACTAGGCGTGGTGGCTACATTAGTTTTATTTTCTTAGGCTTTAGTGCCTTTAATTTCCACCTGGTGATCCAGCCAGTGTGACACTTCCCATCTTAGGACGACACCTCTAGCTAGCAGCATAGCTTAGTTGCCAAATCACCAAGTGAAGAGTAAAAGAAAGCCTAAAAAGGATGAAACTAATGAAGCCTCCACATCTAAAAAACTGGTAAGCTACCGTAAAATACATCTTTGCTTTTGGGTTAATTACGGATTTAATTTGCACTTTGAAGCAGAGCTTCGGGTAAACACTTGCAAAATCACCATAGGTTCACTAATCAATGAAAGTGGGAAAGCACACGGAGGATGCAGGCCAGTAAGGCAAGATATATAAAACGGAAGAAATTATGGTTTTAGTCTGGATTTTGGCTTTAAATACAGCTAAAAATCACCCATCTATAGGAAAGCATACGACTTTCGCATCTATAGCCCCAAGACCGCTCTAAATCACATCTAATCACTGGAAGCAGTGTCTGCAATTAGTAAACTGTAAAAAAGACGGAACATATTAGTCACGATGACACATTATATGACAAAATTCCTAGTGACCAGGTCACAAACACAGGTGGAGTGTTAGCAAGATTCTACTTGTTATCTGGGGAAGGCTAGACAGTCAACTTTAAAGCAAAGTGAAAGCTGTGGGCAGCAACATTCTTAGCATAAGAGGTAATCTATCAGGAAAAATACTGCGGCCACAGCCAAGTTCACAGTATGAGCTGTCCAAGGCCACTGCAAGTAGACAAGGGCCTCTCCTCTCAATAAATAACTGTAGGCACTCCGGCAACTTATTTATTTTGGGGCCACAACTGCTATAGAGACAACAGTTGTACAGATCTCATACATTCCATTGTCAGTTAAGGACAGAGTGGCTTCAGCCTGCTGTGACATCAGACTCAAGTGCAGTGGCCAGAGAAGGGTTTCCTCTAGGGATCCCGGGTGTGGCAGGCATTTGTAAACCTGCTAATGTCAACAATTGTCATAGATGAATACATGTATTACGGAAACAGCTGCAGGCAGCCCCGGCTGGAATCCAGGACTGAGTAGTACAATGTCGCTTTTTTCCCTAGACTAGACAAATTCAGATGACAAGATACAGTAACTTTCCAATGGATAATGTTCTGCATAACCTATTGCAATCACTCCTCAAACCACTTACAGTTGCAAGAAAAAGTATGTGAACCCCTTGGGATTACGTGGAGTTTTGCATGAATTGGGCATAAAATGTGCTCTGAACGTCATCTAAGTCACAACAATAGAAGAACACAGTCTGCTGAACATAATACTACACAAACATTAGATGTTGCCATGGTTTAATTGCACATAACATGTAAACATTCACAGTGCAGGGAGGAAAAAGTATGTGAACCTTTGGACTTAATAACTGGTTGACCCTCCTTTGGCAGCAATAACCTCAACCAAACGTTTCCTGTAGTTGCAGATCAGACCTGCACAATGATCTGGAGTCATTTTGGACCACTCCTCTTCACAAAACTGTTTCAGTGTAGCAATATTCTTGGGATGTCTGGTGTGAATCGCTCTCTTAAGGTCGTGCCACAGCATTTCAATGGGGTTGAGGTCAGGACTCTGACTGGGCCACTCCAGAAGGCGTATTCTGTGCTGTTGCAGCCATTGTTTTGTTGAATGACTTGTATGCTTTGGGTCATTGTCCTGTTGCATCACCCATCCTCTGCGGAGCTTCAGTTGGTCAGATAGTCGTACATTTTCCTGCTAAATGTCTTGATAAACTCTGGAATTAATTTTCCCATCAATGATAACAATCCGTCCAGGCCCTGAGGCAGCAAAGCAGCCCCAAACCATGATGCTCCCTCCGCCATGTTTCACAGTGGGGATGAGGTTTTGATGTTGGTGTGCTGTGCCTTTTTTTCTCCACACATAGTGTTGTGTGTTCTTCCCAAACAACTCAATCTTGGTTTCATCTGTCCACAGTATATTTTGCCAGTAGTGCTGTGGAACATCCAGGTGCTCTTTTGCAAACTTCAAACGTGCTGCAATCTTCTTTTTGGACAGCAATGGCTTCCTCCGTGGTGTCCTCCCATGTACTCCATTCTTGTTTAATGTTTTCCTTATTGTAGATGTGTCAACAAAAATGTTAGCATGTGCCAGAGATTTCTGTAGGTCTTTAGCTGACACTCTGGGATTCTTCTTTACCTCATGCAGCATTCTGCGCTGTGCTCTTGCAGTCATTTTTACAGGACGACCACGCCTAGGGAGAGTAGCAACAGTGCTAAACTTTCTCCATTTGTAGACAGTCCGTCTTACCGTGGACACATGAACATCAAGGCTTTTGGAGATACTTTTGTAACCCTTTCCAGCTTCATGCAAGTCAACAATTTTTGATCGTAGGTCTTCTGAGAGCTCTTTTCTGCCAGGCATGGTTCACATCAGACAGTGCTTCTTGAAACCAGTAAACCCAAAACAGGTGTGTGTTTTTTAAGGGCAGGACAGCTGTCAGCAACACATCCAATATCATCACACTGATTGGAGTCAAGGTTGGCTCACTCCTGGCTCCAATTAGCTCTGGGAGAAGTCATTAAGCTAGGGCCTCACATACTTTTTCCTCCCTGCACTGTGAATGTGTACATGTTATGTGCAATTAAACCATGGCAACATCTAATGTTTGTGTAGTATTATGTTCAGCAGACTGTGTTCTTCTATTGGTGTGACTTAGATGACGTTCAGAGCACATTTTATGCCCAATTCATGCAAAACTCCACGTAATCCCAAGGGGTTCACATACTTTTTCTTGCAACTGTATTTGCAAGTCAACATAAGAGATTACTATTAATAAAAATTAAAAAAAAAAAAAATACAACCCTTAGAAAGCAAAATCTAACATGGACAAGTTTAGAATGTAAGATTTCATTGCACACTGTACTCCTTTAGAGGTCTTTCCTGCTTAAAGCGGATCTCCACCCAAAAGGGGAAGTTCCGCTTTAAGGACTGCTCCCCGCTCCCCATTAAGGATTGGCACCTTTGGGGGGGGGGGGGGCGGGGAGGAGTGAGTACCTGAATTCAATGTTCTGCCCCCCTTTTGTAATGTACAGCACTGAGCAAACTATTGGCGCTTTATAAATACTGTATAGTAATAATAATAATTCAACAGGTACCCGCTCCCACTTCCAGTCCAATCACATAGGTGATCAGAAGCGGAAGGTGTCCTCTCTCCCTCCCTGTAGTCTTTTGGGACACGTGACAGGTCCCAGAAGACTACAGGACCATTCATGAAGCGCAGCGCTACTCGCGCATGCGCAGTGGGTACCCGGCTGTGAAGCCACAAGCTATCACAGCCAGGTGCCAACAATGAAGATGCCGGCCTCCTGGAATACAGGACGGCCAGTGAAACGGGCTGCGAGGGACAGATAAGTGGCTGTTTTTTTTTTTTTTTTAAAAGTCAGCAGCTACAGTTTTTGTAGCTGCTGACTTATTTTTTGACAGGGTGAGTGGAACTCCACTTTAAAAGGAGAAAAGCAGCCAAAAGGTTCCATGCACACTAGCGTTTTTTTTTTTTTTTCTGTAAAAACGCTGAATTAAAAAAAAAAAACAAAAAAAAAAAAAAAAAACGCAGGTAATAGCGGTTTATTTAGGAGCATTTGCATTTTGTTAGCATTTCTAGAGTACATGTAGAACAAGCCATTAGGAGTGTTTAGCTTTTTTTTCTGCAGGCAAAACGCTCCCATCAAAACTAAAAAAAAAAAGGTTTTTTTTTCCTGCTCCTAGAAGCTGAAGCTTGAATATTGCTTCTAGCCTACAATAGTGTGCATGGACACTTCTAGGGGCAGAAAAAAAAACAAAAAAATAACAAAAAACACACACACACACACACACACACACACACACACATAACTCCTGCTAAGAGCTTAGGCATAAGCTAGTGAGCATAGAACCTCAAAAAATGTGGTAAAAACTTCGATAAGCATTTATGCGTGCTTGCAATATTAATTTCTTCTGGTCATCAGAATGCATTAACACACCTAAATGCACATTTTTTTTTTCTTCTCAAACACTCCTCTCATGATTTCGCAAGAAATGTTTTTTTTTTTTCTGCCTGTAAAAGCCTATGGATACATAGGCCAACATGGAGGGGTGTTTGGGCAGAATGGGATGGGGATTTGGGTTCTCCTTGTTTAGGAAATATACCAGTGCAATGGGAAGGGTGCACATGGTTTCTACCTGGGCAATTTTCCAAGGCTTCTACTAGCCTCTTTATTGACCTACCAAGATTGTGATACAAATCTATGTGGAGTGCAGGCACTGAAGAATATTACACTGAATAGGGGAATGATCTCTTTTTTCCTTCCAGTTTTCTCTCCAGATGTGCAAATAAAGAGGACCAAGGTGAAGTGCCATCTTATTACACTATGCCATTTCTAGTACAATTAAGAGGAGTTTGTTCAAGGAAAGACTCGTTTCCATGCACCTGCACATGTTACTCAATCATAATGAAAGAGAACTTCAACTCTTCTCTAATAATTCTTAACCATTTTGGGGTCAGGCCCAGTCAGGATCCTGAACAAAGTATCCTTTGATATAGGGAACTACGAAGCATAATTACACCACTCTACCTTCAGATATTTTGTCCACAAGATGCCCTTTGATTTGTATATTTTTTTTGGCAGAGGACAGTTTGATGTACACTCTATTCTCCCCCCCCCACACCAATTCCAAAAGGATTATAATTGTAGAGTGTGCTTTTTTTGTGTTTTGACTTTTCAGGTCCCACAGTACAGTCCCCATTGGGACATAATTCTGGGTCTGAATATTGTAGGACACTCCAGAACGTTTCATATTTGAAGTACACTTCTCACTCATTTTTAAATCCTGTAAAGCTAGTTATCTTTGCATTTACTATGGCTGACCCCAGGGTAACAGGACATGTTATTGTGGTTTCCTGGAATGTGCCTGGATTGGGGGGATGCCATGAAAAGATCTTCTGGTTTACATTCTTCATGACAATATGTAACTGCTCTTCTTTGTCTACAGGAGACACATGCAGTGCCAGATACTAAGAAATATCTTTAAAAACCTGATTACACCCAGGAAATTCACTCGTTACTCAACATATTCAAAGGTGTCAGTATAAGAATACATCAGAAAATGCAGTTATTTTGTATTCAGAAGGAAACAAATTCAAATTGAAGATTTGTATTTCTTTATGGAGCTTTACTCTACATTAAAATGTATAATTGCTATAGTACATATTCCACCATGATACCCTTGTGAATTGTTAGTTTGCTAAAGGCAAACAATATGATTTTTTGCTATCAGTGATTTTAATAACATTATCAATCCAGAGATAGACAAGTGTCCTCCCACTGTTCATTCTCCTTGCTGCCCATCATACCTTGGTAATCTGCTGAAAGAACTTTGTCTAGCTGCTGTATCATGTACCGTTCATGGGGGAAAAAAAGCAAAAACAAAAAACGTTTCCGGTTTTTCAAAAACCCATTGTACCCTTTATAGATAGATAGATTCAATCTGTCGGATGCTGGAATGTAATTCTATTTATACAAAAGAAGAGCTACTCCCCTAAAGCCCTTTCCAATCACTCTCCTCAAGGTTTACCATTTTACAATTAATCCAGAGATAGGCTAGGTTAGGCTTTGGAAGTTCAATCCTGTTGGGTTAAAACAGTTTTTCTACCTGAAGTAGCAGTGTGAGAGAGATTGAAGTATTTATATATTCTATATTCTAGTTGGGAAAAGAGGTAATAGACAATGCAGTGGGTTTATATGGGGGGAGGGAGGTTTTATTTGGGGAGGAGGGGAAATTAGATAGAGGGGGGGAGGTAATGGGAATAAAGATAGTAAGAAATGTAATTAATGATTTGGAAATGGTTTTTGTATGAGAATAGTGATGAAATATGTATTATATATGGAAAATAAAAAAATATTTAAAAAAAGTTTTTCTACCTCCTCTAGTACAATGCATCTCTGAGAACGTATCTCTAAAAATAAATCGCTGCATCCCACTGATACATTTTTTTAGTGGTCTCTTGTCACCACAGATGTCCATTATTAAAAGCCATGTTAAAATCTCAGAGAAAGAGTGGGCAACCCTTTTCTCAACTTTTCTGAAAGTTTGTAAAGCTTATTAAAATTTATTAAAAATAGTAGTACTGGAGAAAAAAAAAAAAAAAAAAAACCATAACATTGAGGAGGCCATTTGTTGGTGACAACTGCACAGGCACAAAGAACTCTACTACATATGTAAGGGATTATGAGAATGCCGTATGTGAATTCATCTCTTCTACCCTGGGAATAGAAGAGTATGGATAATAAGAGTTATCCATAAAGGTCTCCAAGTCACACACACCTATATCTTGAGATACAGTATATATTTCTCAAGTCATGCATGTCTGTATGTCCTCAAGCGGTCTTATACTATTCAACAACTAGTTGAAATCCTATAAAATTATTTCACTGCCTGTTTTTAGTAGAGATTCTCATCCTAGACTCCCATTTTTATTTGAAGGGCAGGTGCCCCTGTCTACCCACCTAATAACAAGGTTCCAGAAACAGATGGTTTACTAGCCAATATTGATAAAACATATTTGGACACTCTTTTTATCCTGATTGCTTAATACAATCAATGTGTCCTTGGAATGCAGCTCACCATCGGCCTTTATGTATAAAGCCATTCTAATAGTGCTTCGCCTGGGAAATCTCTACATCCCAATTCCTACTGCCTTATTTTGCGGTTACCAATAGATGTGCTATGTCAATAGCCATCATGTTAGATGTTCCTTATCCAAGGTTATCAGCAAAAATTTTCACCTTGACGAAAAAGGGCTTTATGCCCAACAAATCCACAGCCATCAATGTCGCTTGAGCTTATTCAAATGTTCAATCAACTTCAAATCCAGTGAGCCTCACACACCTGATATAATTCTGTCCCTTTCCCTTTATTAGTGGAGACATGCATGGAATATTTTCTATTGTATGAACCATTGTTGATCCTGTACCAGAAGATTGTTGAATATGAGCTAATTTTTTGTTTTATCAGGGAAATTACTTTGTTTTAAGGGACTGCAACACAGAAGAGAAGTGTGTTAGTATGATTGTTTTTATAAGTATTCTAATAAAAATGAAAAAAAAAATAAAAATGTTCACATCTATTTGGCATAAGAAAAATATTTCAGAAAAATGGCTAGAGGCCAACTACCCAGCAACAAAAAAAATTTGTTAAACAAAGTATAAACCAATCTACAAATAACAGCATCCTATAGACTTGCTTAGCACATATATACATACACACTTGGCAGGGAATTTGCTAAAAACAGGGAAATAAGTGCTGGATTCATCCCTGCTGGACTGAGCAGTTTGGAGATCTATAAAAAATAAACTATAAGCCAACTCGGTAAAGAGTTCACTGTGGCTTAGCATCACAGTTTCTGTGAGCCACATGCATCTTAAAAAAGAATACAATAAAATAATTAAAAAAAAAAAAAAAAAAAAAGTCTATCCAAGTTCAAGAAGCCTCCCACAATGAAGGGCAAGTCATCTCAAAACATTAACTGGATTTAACGGCTATGAGAAAAACCAAACATAACTCGAAGTAAAAAAATTAAAGTGACACGTTAAAGGCACACTAACCTCAAAAATGTTTATTGCTTTAAAGCCCAACTCCAGCAAAGAGAAAACAAAGCAGCCACAAAGTCATATGCCCATAGTTACAACATTACAAGTTTCCCTCACCATGTGCTGTTTTTGTTTTGGGAGAGCTCCCTCTCTTTCCAGTATAAAGCCGCTTACGGATGTGAACCTCAAACCCTCTGGCATCATCAGAAAATGAGAAGTGTGAGAAAAAAAAAAATGTAAATAACCTGTTACAGGTGCACTCTATTACTAAAATAGGCTTCTTAAATGGAACATCTGAAACATCTCCATATGGTTACACATAGGTGCCTCCTGTCCAAAGTTCTTCCAGTGTGCTACCGGTCACAACAGAAATGTGCAGATTGCTATGGCTATCCTTCTGGAAATACAGGTTATCAGTATCTACTCTCTACACTTCAGAGTCACAGACCCAGAAAAAGCAGCAAATGAACTCCAGAGAAGTCAGAATCCCCAGCCTCCCTTCCACCATGGTCCATCTTCAACATACCCAGATGTTTTCACTGAACTCCCTACCTTTTCATTTCCCTGGCCCATTAAAAAAAAGAAGGAAGGACTTCTATATCTTCAAGTTTGCTGCCTGCAGGGTTTAAGGATGAGGACAAAACCATCACCATGGCCTTGGAAAATAAATATAAAGATAATCTATGGTGCTGAGAGGACATTTTCAGCAGGCCAGACCACCATCCCCTCCCCATTTGGTCTGCCTCAATCTTGTTAAACAGTAGTACCAAATGCCTTTCCTGAGATATCTAGCCTTAGGTCTCACATCAAAGCACACAAGAGATCCTCACTTTAACATGGCAATTATTAACAGTATATTGAATGTTTTTATAAGGCAGCTACAGAATATTTTTAGTCAACGGCTGCAATAATCAGACCGCTAAAGGGGACACTTCACTAAATACCATGTCGCATACCGACACTTCTACTTTATAATGTACATGTTCAGCAAAATAAACTGATTATACTGTAGACTGCACTGTACCTCATCCCTAATAAACAATTAAGAAAATACCAAGAAAGAACATAATGGGACATTACTGGTACAGTATAGGACAAACTTGCATTTGTAAGTTTACATTTTTATTAGAATACATATTAAAGTGACATCATTTAAAAACAATACATGGTTAACCAGCCCAAGTAGTACTGGCATTGTCTTCTATAGCATTATATCCTCCAAAGGTCAACGCGTTTTGCTTGTTAGCTTCTTCAGGACCATAAAAATTGGATGTGAAGAGGTCAATTGCCTTGGATATTGATATAGAGGGGGATGCAGGGCATCAGCATCCATAAAGGGAGTCAACAAAGTGGTCTCGAGTGAGCATCCACATCCATCGCTCATCCTGATGTCCCAGATATAATGGTGTCTTAGTCAGGAGACAAATAGCGGAACAGTTCATATGTAGATTAATCCATACAGGGCATGTTCCATAGATTCGCTTGTCTATATAATCTATCACTTCTACCATAGAAGGTCCCATGCCCAGCCTCAATGCTTTATAACAGGGGTGTCCAAACTTTTTTCAAAAAGGGCCAGATTGGATGAAGTGAACATGGTGGAGGGCCGAACATTTTTCCGAACATTCTTTGAACCATTACAATCAAATGCAAATAAATTATTTTATGCCAAGTTAATTGAAACGACATACTTTTCATTTCATAAGATTCAGATCAACTGACAGCTGAGTTTTCACAATGTATTGAAAATAAATTTAAAAAAAACTTACCTGCACTAATGTGAAGGGTGAAAAAGGTAGCTGGAGCTGAAGTCTCTGCTCGGCAGCTGGGAGGGGAAGAGAAACACACTTCACGCTGGAAGCCCGGCCCTGACGTCACCGCCCTCTGTCGCTCCCAGCGCGGCGCAGTCACGCATGCGCACTGCTCTCAAGCGGAAGACTGTCTGCCACGGAAGGGAGGGCTGTGCGACAGCCGCATTTACACAGACCAGGGAGAACGCGCCGCAGTCAGGCATGCGCACTGCCCTCTGCTCTCAACCAGAAGACTGTCTGCCATAGAAGGGAGGGCCGTGGGAGGGCCACATTACACAGAGCAGGGAGGGCTGTTGGAGGGCCGTATTAAACCGACCCCCGGGCCGTAAATGGCCCGCGGGCCGGACTTTGGACATGCCTGCTTTATAATATGAACCCGCTCCTTTAGGTAACCACGTACATCAAAGTGAGATAGCTCCTTTATCTGTGGCTCCTCAGAGCCCCTCCATATCACAATCCGCCAGCCGTGTGTGCTTTCCAATAAAACGCCTAAGACACCATTATATTTGGGACATCAGGATGAACGATAGATGTCGATGCTCGCTCAAGACTACTGTTGACTCCCTGTATGGATGCCGATGCCCTGCATCCCCATCTATCGATATCCAAGGCAATTGATCTCTTCGCCTCCAATTTTTATGGTCCTGAGAAGTTAACTAGCAAAAAGTGTCAACTTTTGGAGGATATAATGCTATAGAAGACAATGCTGATACTACTTGGGCTGGTTAACCATGTATTGTTTTAAATGATATCTCTTTAATAGTAAAGATGTAAACTTACACATGCGAGTTTGTCCTATACTGTACCGGTAAAGTCCCATTATGTTCTTTCTTGGTATTTTCTTAAAACAGCAAATTAAACTGTTAGGGGTATGATAAATTACACACTAGCAATCCATTTGTTATCTGTAGCTATTCAACAAAAGAACATGTTCTAAGGCTCCATGCACACTGGGTTTAAAAAAGAAAAAAAAAAAAAAAAAAAAAAAAAAAACACACAGACACCAGTTCACTTGGCAGAAAAACGCTGATAGAGCATTTTGTACAGAGTTTAGGTGAGTTTAGTGTTTTTTCTGCCAGAAAGCTCCAATCAAAAATGCAAATAAGAAGGGTTTTTTTTCTCCTGCCTCTAAATGCTGAGCCTAAAGTATGCCTCTAATCGTCCTAATGTGCATGGACCTATAGGATAACACGAAGCGGCTTCTACAGGCAAAAAACACAAAACTCCTGAAGAAGCAGCAATTTTTAAGCCAATGTGAATGGAGCCTAAAGCTTAAAAAAAAAAAAAAAAAAAATCAATCTCAATCATATATTTGTTTTTTGGATGGTGTGGGCAGTGGTGTATTTAGTTATCATGCTGCCTTAGGCAACACAAAAATCGTTCCCTCCCCCACGGAGAGACTCTGAAACCGACCAACACTCCCCTCCCCCATGAAGAGAGCCTGACATTGACCAACACCCCACCCCCACCTGAGAAAGTCTTTCACTATCACTGCCCCCATACACTGGCAACCCCTTCCCCACCCAGGCAAGAGAAGACACTCAACTTCACAGCTCCGGACATCCCTGGGAATGAGAGTCAGGCTCTGTATACACCATCAAGCAGCCTCTCTCAGATCCCACCTGGTCTCCATGCTGCACGTGTCCAGTCTTCCATCCCTTCTTTTGAGGGATGGTGCTGCCCCCCTAAAAAATGCCGCCCTAGGCAAATGCCTTGTGGTAAATACGCCCCTGGGTGTGGGAAAGATCATCATGATTATTGTGGCGTTTCTGCTGCCAAACACTTGGTAATGTATGCTCTGTACTACCACACACATGCAGTAAAAATGTAAACATTAGAAGGAATCTAAGTTACTGTGAGTGGCAGCAAGGAGGAATCCTGAACCTGGCTAGACTTCGCGATTTACCTTTTAGGGTCTTTTCACATGGGTGTTCCTTTTTTTTCCATCAGTTCAGTCGGTTTTTTTTTTTTTTTTTTAAATCAGAGCTAAACAGATCAAGACTTCACTTTTTAGCTCCGTTTTCATATCAGTTTACATTAGTTTGTGATCTGTTTACATCCGTTTTTTCATTGCTTTTTTCATAAGTAATGGAAATTTCCCAAGACACTTTGCTCTAACCCAGCATGCATTGTGCTTCCCATGCTTATTGTCCTGACCTGGCATTGACCAGGTTAATGAGTCTCTTATTGGACACATCTTTGGCCATGTCTGCATCAAAGGTGATCTCACAGGTATGTTACCTCCTGGTCTGACCACTACCACTATGTTGTCCACTGACATCTGTTTTTCGTCCATTCTGTTTTTTTTACGGAAGAAGAAAAAAAAATAGGGTTTTTCTTCCGCTCACAAAAATGGATGCGGACATTAACTGATGTAAACGGATGATCATCTGTTTACATCGGCTAAACCATAGAAGTACATGGGTGTCTGTTTTTCATCCGTAAACAGACGGATGAAACCCGGACATATGGAACGCCCGTGTGAAAGACCCCTTAATTAGAGCAAGAGCTTAGATCCCAGGGGTGGGCAAAATGCCTGTGACGGCACAGAAATTCAAATAGTACATGAAAAGATTGGGGCCCTCCTTTCCACGGGTTCCCATCTTTTCTGCAGAAATAAAACCCAGTGAGAACATTCAACTGTTTAGGGCTCTGCTATGCTATTGGGCACATTGGTTGCTGGAGGAGGTAGATGCAATAAATATGATAAATATTACCACATTGTGGGGCTGCCCACTGGAGCCACAAAGGACTGTAGTTATGTTATGGGTTCTTGATGTTGGCATACTCTTGACCATTGTAATTGTAATAGAAGGTATGTCTTGCAGGGATAAAGCATCTGCCACTGCACATCATAATATTCATTCCTACTAAACAACTATTTCTAAAAACTTTACAGAAAAGAGATTTTCCTTGTAACTGGTCAAAGTGTTAAGATGCCGAAAGATGGACCAGAAGTCATGCTCACATCAGCTGGGCATGCATGTTTATACACTATGCAGGATTCCCTGGTGCAAGAACAATAGTAAATGAGCAGGAAAATCCAACAGAACTGAACGATTCCTCCCACAAGGGGAAAGTGTCTGCACAAGTCCAGGATCTCCCATAGATAAACAGCATTACCCCACTGGACCGGAATCTGCTTGTTGATCATTTCAAGTCTGGGTGAATGTTTGCCCTAACACAATTTGATTAAAATTTATAAGCACCATTTAAAAGAAAGCAAACTGTCAATGTATCAGACACTAATGACATCTTCAAAGAGCAATTAACGTACCCATAGCTCACTATAATAGCTGGATTTGGGCATGACTGTAAAACATATGCTGTAGAGCAATTAGCCAACCTGCTGTCCAGATTTCTCAAATTCACCAGCCTTTTGAACCAACTTTAAAGAGCTGCCAGTGACATGCTAAAGTACAGAATACTAATTACATTTCCACATTAATAAGAGACTTTTCAAGAAGAGCAGCGAGACTAGATGGGGCCTTCATTCCCCAGGTTTGGTGGCTGCTTATTAATCTGGGATCTTAAGGATAATTATAAGTGACTAGAGCCATTGCTTTGAATGCATTTCACTGTCTGGTCTGAAGCTTAAACCAGTTTTCATTTTGTAGCTAAAAGGAGCCAAGAGAGAGACTCAATAAGTAATTCATTAAATGCTCAGCTGGAAGCGATTCACTGAACAGGTGCCCTGCAGGGACAGGCTGACAAAACATTATTACAAACCAGACTTCAGTGCTGCTTATAGATGCTTGACTCTTGTTTTGTAAGACCCTATGAAAAGCTTTAAGAACCAAAATACAGAAGCAGGAAATTTCCATATGAATTGATAAGCTGCTCCTCACATTGGTCAACAAACTTCTACTCTCTACTTATATTTACAGTTCGACAGGTTTATAAGATTTACTAAAGCTGGCCATATACTAGTACTGTAAATGCCTTCAAAAATTCATTTTATTTTTGACCAATGACAGGAAAAGTCAAAAAGGTGCAAGATGGACAATTTTTCTTGAATGAACAAAGTAATTTCTAACAGTGAAAATGGAGTAAAGTCCATTCAACCCAAAACTGAATGGTAAAAGAAAATATTGTTGAGGTACTCTTCAAATGTCAATCATCACACGATCAAATGTATAGATGACAATTTTTGTACAAACGTTCACTTGAAAATCTACTAGTGTATGGCCAGCTTTAGTCTGAACTTTATTGAAAACTAAAAAAGGTGGTTATAACATGACCTTTTTAGCTATAGCAAGTTTAACCTATAACAACTTGATAAAAAAATAAAATGTTCTTTAGCAAGAAAAATACATTCCACGTGAATAACTATGCTACCAAAATGAGTGTGTTCTGTAAATTGCCTCCAGCACTGTTCCTATTTCTTCTCACTGGAGGCCGCCATTTTGCTAAAAGCCCAGAGCCTTTGAGCAGCAGTAATCTTTAGGCTGTCAGCAGATCGGCCTCTACAAATTCAAAGTGCCTAAAAATAGTGTTTACAAATGGCAGTGTATATACACACTGGAATAGTTTTTAACTAGTAATGGTGGCGATCAGCGACTTAGAGGGACTGTGGGGGGCATTCTGACACTGGCGGGGAACTGACTTGGTGTCACTGACACCAGTGACACCAATGCAGTGATGAGTGCTAATAAAAAGTGCTGACACTGTACGAATGGCACTGGGCAGGAAGGGGTTAACATGTGGGGCAATCAAAGGGTTAACTGTGTGCTGTTTTACTATGTGGGCTGTGTGTGCTTCACTGTAAGCACACTGCTTTGTATGGCTCTGCCATGCAGAGCCATACAAAGCACTGTGCAAGAGCTAACCGGGGAGAGATCTGTATTGTTTACATACAGGTCTCTCCACCTTCGATAATCCTTGGAGACTGCCAGGTGCTGGCAGGGAATCCCCGGCCTGAGACCTGGTGATTAATAGCCATGACTGAGAATGGCACCCCCCACCCGGAACGGCAAAATAACGTATATATATATATATATATATATATATATATATATATATATATATATATATATATATATACACACACCCAGGATTTTGCACACCCCTGCTGCCCTGTATCAGTATTTTTGCTATAGGGTGGTCAAGAAGCAGTTAAACAGTATAGGCTCTTATTTTTAATGTTTTACATAGTTATACCTGCAAATGGGGCCAACCTGGAGTGGTCTAGCAGGACTTACATTTTCTCACCAAAGTTCCACTTCAAAGTACAACTAAACCCAATTTGGAAGAAAAAAAAAAAAAAATTGTGAGCAGACAGCCCATTTTCACGTGTGTATGAGTTTAATACGTGTTAAGTTGCGTGCTGCATTAAGGCATCCCATTCATCTGAATGGGCTACCCAATGCACCAAATGAGAATGCACCCTTTGTAGTAATGCAGCGTACCACAACACATGGCAGTGCATTACTGTGCCTTGTGGTGTGCTGCAATGCAAGTGCATTGGAATATCGTTCAGAACAAAAATGGCACTGCAGCACATTAGCAAGTGTTCCATGTATTACTATGATGCAGTAGTATACAATAGTAATTGTGTCCTGAAGAATAAAAAAATATTTCCACTGGGGACAATATTTTTTTAGTACTGTCTGTTTTTTTTCTCTTTGTGACACACCTTCCTCTCTTTTCTTTTCCTGGAGCTAAGGGAAATCTTATCTATGGGGTCAAAGGCAAAAGATAAAGACCTGACAAAATGCCTAACGCTACAAAATATTTTAGCCTGCCCATACCTATAAAATAATAGTTGTCTGATCTGTACCAAAATCTAAGAAGGTTCACTGAACACAATTGTATATCCCTAGTATGTAGAATCCATTGGGTAGCCCAAGAATTCATAATGGTGGCTGCCATCCTAGGGGTCTTACACTGTCACTTTATTTAGAGACAGATTCCTCAACAGATCAGTTTTACACGGGCTCCTAATACTTTCATAAAGCTGTACCGTGTTGTACACAAAATTCTAAGTAAGGAACACAGCAAGGGGAGACTTGCCAAAGATCACAAAAAGAAAGATAAAGGAAATAAGCCCGGCTTCCTACAGTGGGTCGGTGCGGTTACTCTCTAAGCTACTTTGGCTACAGAGAACTCTCTCATTTGTAAAGCTGTAGTATTCCACAGAATGGTATGTGGTTTTCTTTTCACCAAATTGCTAGGATGATGTATGCACAAGCTAAATGACTAGTTCTGCTATACGGCAACATTCAAAGCATGCACAGCCCCAGCTATATTCTGGGGAGTATAGACTATGTACATTACAGACTAGAGGTTTTTGTCACCAAACCTCTACCGACTTTCATGTGTATGCTTCAAGTCTGGGAAGAAGTGTGCAGACCAGATGTTTTGTACCACAAAAAAATCATTTGTAACATGGCTGTGTCAGGTCCAAAGTGTGATGTCTAGTGATGAGGTCGTCATATCCAACCCTCCCAACATATTTATTTGAACTGCAACCAGATACTACCTTTGAGATGCAACTGGTGTGGCCTTCCTTGTCAGGACTAAAGCTGGATGGGTTAGGCTGGCCATACATTTTTCAATTTTCTTGAGATTTTTGCTTTAGATTTACCAAAAACCATATAATATGGAGGTCAAACCTAAACAACACTTTCATTCTTTCCAATTAGGCAGACCCTTGCACTACATAGTTGAAGGTAAATCTAAAGGAAATTGGGCAGAAATGTGTAAGAAAATTGTATAGCCTTAGTGTTTGTTCATTCATAATCTTCAAGGTGGCATTAGGAAACACCTGCTTGGTGACAAGTGCCTTTTCTACTAATGGTAGCAAGGCAGGACTTTTACAATACCTACAAAATGTGTGCCCATCCATTGGGGCAGCACAGTGGCTAAATGGTTAGCACTTCTGCCTGGCAGTACTAGGGTTGTTGGTTCGAATCCCAGCCACGACACCACCTGCCTGGAGTTTGCATGTTCTCCCTGTGCCTGCGTGGGTTCCCTCCGGGTACTCCTGTTTCCTCCCACACTCGAAAGACATGCTGGTAGGTTAATTGAATCCTGTCTAAATTGGCCCTAGTATGTGTATGTATGAATGTAAGTTAGGGACCTTAGATTGTACACTCTTTGAGGGTTAGAGACTGATGTGAATGTATAATATATATGTAAAGCACTGTGTAAATTGACGGCGATATACAAGTACTTGAAATAAATAAACAGGTTCCTTTAGACTGAATTGGCAGAACTAGATAGAATGTGCGATTCACAATACACTTATGTATTACCCTCCAATAAGACAATTAGATGGACATACTTGACCAACTGTGCCAAGTTCATTATGGCGGGAAATCCTGCGCAAAGGCAGGCATAGAATGCTTTAATTGCAGGCAAGGTAGGGAGAAAACCGGCTCGGTTGATTTTAATTGGTTTTTAAATTGGCTTTTGTCAAACTGGGTGGTGCTTGCAGGGCTACCCATGGCTTTAAATGTTTAATGATTCAGAAGGATCACCCAAAATTCAAGATGTCCAAGGATGCCTTAAACTAACTGAGCTGCTGTGTCTATGGGTGCTGTAAGCCAATTGAGTTGCTACGTATCTGGGAGTAATAGGAGGTAAAGCAGGACTATTTTCAAACAAAAAGCATGCAAAATATGGGATGAATGCCAAATGAATGAATCAGACATCAATTCAGTAAAACAGAATATTGACAATTTATATACAATGGGGGGAGGGGTAATCACTTTTTGAAATGACAGCTTAATCCCTGATACCAAGAAAACATCTAAATACAAAGTTGTAATACATATGGGTTTACAGTTCTACTTGTCAACATTTGTAATCCTGTACATACAGTCTTCACACACACTCACATTTTGACAGGTGACACATTGGGGTTGATTTTGTAAAACTGGAGTGTGCAAAATTTGGTGCAGCTGTGCATGGTAGCCAATCAGCTTTTAAACTTCAGTTTGTACAATAAAGCTGAGACAAAAAAAACTGGAAGCAGATTTCTATGCAGCTGCCCTCTGCAAGAGCAGTTGCTCCAAAGCTTAATAAATGAGGTAAAGATTCATTTTGCAGACAATACCCAATCACATGTAAGGAAAATTTAAAAAGTAAACAAAAAAAAAAAAAATCTACATTTTTTGTACGATTGGATGATGGATGACAGCAGAGCTTCTGCTCATTTACAGAGCTCTGTAGCAACTGTTTTTGAAGAGTGAAACTGCACTTTGCAACGTGCACAATCTATTTGTCTTTAGTAAATCAACACCAGTAAATATATGGTGTATAGCAGGCTTCAAAATTTCCACTCACCTGCTCGCATTTGGCGAGTGGAAATAATGTGGGGCTGAGCAGATCCGGGCTGCCCATTTGCCCAGGCCCTGCCTAGCATGTCATAGGGATGATCGATCATGCAGCCGACTGACATGGAGTGAGATGCCAGTGCTAGGGGTAGACTAACCATTCGGGCACTCGAGACACTGCCCGGGGGCCCTATGACAGGTTCTTGGAAGGATGAGGCGGGCTGCAGGGTGGATTGCACAAGCAGGGTCTGTTGTTGACAGAGGGAGAGAAGGTGTGTGTGTAATAAATGGAGGAAGGGGGGGGGGGGGCGCATTGTACCATAATGGAGATCATGTGTTCTAAGAGGGGGGTTGTGTGCTCATTATAACCTCAATATGGGGGGGCCGGTGGTGCCATAATTGTAAATAGTAGACATACTGATCACACCCCCCCCATGGCTGGTGGGGTGAAAAGGGGGTAGAGGACATGGCTGTGAGGGGTGGGGGTGTGAAGGGGCTATATATTTTTGTAACTTTATTTTGCATAAAACATTTAACAGTCCTTTAATGAGATAATGTAAGAGGGCATGCTTAGGGGCGGGGCAGGGTAGGGTAGGAGTTGGGTGGGGCAACTACCTCTTAAAAGGACAGGCTAATAGCTCAGGACTTGAAATTCTGAGCCATGGTGTTTAGGTTTCAACTGTGTATACACCTTGCCCAGAGTTCCCCTTTATTATACTAGGACAGAAGAGATTTATTTACGTCCAACGGTGATAGATACCCCTGCAGAGTATAGTAAAGGGAAGTAGAATTTTATGAATGCCTGTAATCTGATAAAGAGCTTTTAAAGTGATTGTAAAGCTTTAGATTTTTTTTTTTTTTTTTCTTAATTAAAATAAATATTTCACACTTCCCTGCTCTGTGCAATGGTTTTGCACAGAGCAGCCCTGATCCTCTTCCTCTGGGGTCCCCCACTGGCGCTCCTGGTTCCTCTCAGACAGATCACGGGTTCTGCATCCTCCGAGAGCAAAATGAAAACTCATCCTACAAGCTTTAGCCAATGCTCGGCTGGACACTGTGGGAGACCCAATATAGTGAATGCAGGGTCCAGGGTTTAGTAACACTTTAAGGCTCGGTTCACACTGCCTCAACTTGGGATCAGACTGGTGAGACCCCAAGTCGCATGACCTATGAAATCCCATGTTAGTCAATGAGAGCAGTCTTAATTAGCACTAGTGAAGTCGCTTCAACTTTAGAAAAAGTTACTGTACTACTTGAAGGCGATCTCTGACTTGTATCCATATACTTTAATAGAAGTTGCCTCCAAGTCGGATCCTTATCTATATTGATGTGATTTGGATCCAACATTACAGGAAGATTACCCAGGCATTCCCTGAAAGTAGCACTCAAGTCGCCTGGTAAAGTCGCACTACAAGTCAAGCAACATCAAGGTAGCAGTAGTGTGAACCAAGACAAAAGCCCTGCATTATGTCATCAGTCATCACAAAGGGGTCACACCTGTTACTGGCCATCATAATCTGCTCCTAACATGTTGCTTCAGCTTTTTCATGTCAATGGACAATACCAGCTACCTGACAGGTTTACAAGACCCCAGAGGCTGCAAAGTAAACAAACCTTCAGAAAGGGTTTTAGTGGGAGACCTTGTTATTCCAACTTGAAAAAAAAACAAATGCTGAGAGAAGGCCAGCACTAATTACAAATTAAACTGGAAACCACTTCGGTAACTATTACTAGCCAGCTGTCAGGGACTATCAACTCTCAGCAGGACATACCGGTGGTGGCCATGTAGATGTTCAACCCAGCCTGGCCAGGAAACGTGTATTCAAGAGAAATACAGAGACAGATAAGCATGCAGATTAGCAAGTCAAAGTATTGAAGCCATTGAATTATGTAGGCCACAGACGGGTCGTTTACTGGCCGAATTTTCGTCCGCACAAAAAAAAAAAAAAAAAAAAAAAAAAAAAAAAAAAAAAAAATCGGCTGATATTCATGACGTTAGTGGGGCCAGCCCGTCGCCCATTTGTTGCGGATCTTCACATTTATTTTTGTCGGTCATGCTGGAAAAGCCACGAAAAAACAGCCGTTTTTGTGGACATTGGTGGCAGCATCGGCAACGGGGCTGACCAATTTTTCGTTTATCGGACGAAAATTCGGCCGATAAACGACCCATCTATGGCCTGCCTTAGTATGAAAGACAGGCAGGTCAGATATGTCAGCCTCCATATATTATATGTACAGATACATACATTTTTTGTTGCACACAGATTTAAAGTTATCCAGGAACAAGTTGGTAACAATGAAAAGAAAGATGTTGACCACACAAATACAGACCTGAGTTTGTTGTCTATTCAGTATTAAAACCTTGTGTTTCCAGTTGTCTGGGCAATTTTCTGCAAATCAGGATTAAAGGATAAGTCCATCAATGGGAACATAGTACATGTTCCACCCTAAAAATGGTGGAACATGTTACATGTTCACACTCCTTCAGCTGTGGTAGGTCATGGATTCTTCCTGTCAGTATGAAACTGCCGGCCCATACAATGTATGTAGGGCACACAGCTTATACGGACAGTCTGCAGGAGTCCTGCATTGAACCAGCAATCTAATGATTGCTGGTGCAATGCTTTCCAGATCCCTACAAAAATAAATAAATAATACTATTAAAAATATAATAAATAATAATAATAATAATAATAATGCACTTTTTACCACCTGCAAAAAAATGTGCATTTATTATTATACTTTTTTTTTTTTAAAGGTGAACTTATCCTTTAATAATAAGCCTGTGTTGGAGACAGCCACACATGGAAGATGGCAGCAGGATATTGGCAAACAGAGGGGATACATGAACATGGAATCCAAGAGCCAGTTTATCCAACCCAGGAGTCACAAGGCATTTACAAAAGAACCTTGTCATTAATTTGGCTTTAAATTCTAACAGTGTCACAGACCCAAACAAGTAAGCAAAATCATGAATTCTCGTTTTAATCCCAACCATGGCATTACTAGCTCGGAGTTTGCATGTTCTCCTTGTTCCTGCATGGGTTTCCTTCAGTTTCCTCCCACACTCCAAAGACATGCTGGAAGGTTAATTGGTTCCTGTCTAAATTAGCCCAAGTTGGTGTATGAATGAGACTAATGCAGCCCATAGACGGGTCGAACATCAGACGATTTTTCGAAAAAAAAAAAAAAAAAAAAAAAAATCAGTCGTTCATTTGGCCAACGTTACCACCATCGATTAAAAAAATCATAAAGTTCACCCCATAACTTCTGTCCCTTGCAGGTCAGAGCTCATGCACGGATTTTTTTAATCGGTAAAACGATCGGTCGATTTAGCCATCATTGCCGGGAAAAAAAAAAAAAAAAAAAATCGGATGATCGTCAAAATCGGCCGCAAATTTTCCAACATGACCAATAAAAAAAAAAAAAACTGCAAAAAACCCGAAAAACGGCCGACCAATTAACCCACTAACAGTGCAAAAATCGGACAATTTTTTTTTGGGCCGAAAAAAATCGGACGATTTTCAAACAGTCTATAGTGGCCATACACTATACAATTTTCTGTCCAATTTCCTTTAGATTTCCAATGTCCAATTTCAACTGTGTAGTGCAAGGGCCTGCCTAATTTGATACAACTGAAAGTGTTGTTTGGGTTTGACCTCATATTATATGGTTTTTGGTAAATCTAAAGCAAAAACCTCAAGAAAATTGTATAGTGTATGGCCAGCCTTAGAGGCCTTAGATTGTAAGCTCCTGGAGGACAGGGACTAACGCGAATGTACAATATATATGTAAAGTGTTGCCTAAATTGATGGCGCTATACAAGTACTTGTAATAAATAGAACATTTTTACTCAATCTTGTTTCAGTTGTTGCTTGTTTCAGGTTACCAGTTTAGAAAGTACTAAAGCCAAGGACTGCCACAAACAAAGCATTTCCAGAAGCAGGTCAGCAATGGTATCGCTCATAATCCTCACTATAAAAAGTTAAAAACAGCACCTATAATTTGTCAAGCGGCAGCAAATAAAATTTTTCTGCACATAATCGCCACTACGATGAAACATTCCCAGACAGGCTTGTATACTACAAAGGTGTAGGTCTATGTACATTACAGATAACCCCATAAACCACCCCATAAACCACTCCTGTCCAAAAGTCATTCATCCCAGAGATATGCTGCCAGTGTCTGCTGAACTATATGGTACCCCACAGATATGGCCAAACAGAACAATTCAGACCCTTCACATCAGTGTATTTACATCCGATGCAATTTTTTTTTTTTAAAGCAAAAGATAAATATAAAATAGGACCAAAATTTACTGCTATATACAGTTCTGTTCAGGTTAGTGATGTCTGACTGCTATTATTTTGATCAATCACTGTTTTTGGTAGAAATTATATTTCTACATGGCAAAGAATTTACTAGCAGGAGTAGCAGAGTAATAGAAATCCAACAGACCCAACAGTCATGACATGCATGCTGCTGATTCTGTGTAATTGAATCACTAATTGAAAGGGGCATGTTCAAAATAATAGAAGTGTGGAGTTCTATTAGTTAGGTCATTCTCTGAAAAAAACAGGTGGCAATTATTGCCCTTATTTAAGGAAGGAAGGCAGCAAATGTTTTACATGCTGGTTACAGTGCATTTCTCTCTGAAATTCTGAGGAAAATGGGCCGTTCCACACATTGCTCAGAAGAACAGCGTACCTTGATTAAAAAGTTGATTGGAGAGGGGAAAACATATAAAGAAGTGCAGAAAATGATAGGCTGCTCAGCTAAAATGATCGCAAATGCTTTAAAATGGCAACCAAAACCTGAAAGACGTGGAAGAAAGCGAAAAACTACCATTCGAATGGATAGAAGAATAGCCAAAATGGCAAGGACTCAGCCAACAATCAGCTCCAGGAAGATCAAAGAAGGTCTAAAGTTCCCTGTGAGTACTGTTACAATTAGAAGACGCCTATGTGAAGCCAAGCTATCTGCAAGAAGCCCCCGCAAAGTCCCACTGTTGAAAAAAAGACGTGCTGAAGAGGTTACAATTTGCCAAAGAGCACATTGACTGGCCTAAAGAGAAATGGCGCAACATTTTGTGGACTGATGAAAGTAAGATTGTTCTTTTTGGGTCTAGTGGCTGGAGACAGTTTGTCAGACGACCCCCAAACACTGAATTCAAGCCACAGTACACAGTGAAGACAGTGAAGCATGGTTGCACAAGCATCATGATATGGAGATGTTTCCCATACTACGGTGTTGGGCCTATTTATCGCATACCAGGGATCAGTTTGAATACATCAGAATACTTGAAGAGGTCATGCTGCCTTATGCTGAAGAGGAAATGCCCTTGAAATGGGTGTTCCAACAAGACAACGACCCCAAACACACCAGTAAACGTGCAACATCTTGGTTCCAGACCAACAAGATTGACGTTATGGAGTGGCCAGCCCAATTCCCGGATCCTAATCCAATAGAAAACTTGTGGGGTGACATCAAAAATGCAGTTTCTGAGGCAAAACCAAGAAATAGAGAGGAACTGTGGAATGTAGTCCAATCATCCTGGGCTGGAATACCTGTTCACAGGTGCCAGAAGTTGGTTGACTCCATGCAACACAGATGTACAGCAGTTCTCAGAAACAGTGCTTATACAACTAAATATTAATTAAGTGATTCAAAGGAAAGCAAAATCTTCAAACATTTTTCAGTTTATATAGTGAATGTTTGAGTTTGTAAAGAGGAATACAACCACTGCTATTTTTCTGAACAGTCTAATATTCACTTTTCTTCAATTTTTTTTTAGAGGAACAACACCAATTTGATATATTTTTCTTCATGTTTTGATTCGGAATAGAATGTGTAGTGTCCCCAATGCATTAGTGTGTATGGAAATAAAAGCTATTAGAAGGAATTTGAGCTTTATTCACTTTTTTAAACACACTGCTATTATTTTGAACACAACTGTATGTAGTCTACTTGATCAACACGTTGTTAAATGTTCTGCTGTGACACACTTCACAGAGAAATAGAAAAAAAAAAAAAAAAAAAAAAAAAAAAAAAAAAAAGGAATGGCAGATAAAATAAACCTTATGAATACAGCGATATGCCTTGACACATACATGAAATTGCATACAATAATAAACATGAATTTGAATCGGCCCTTATAGTTCATCTGACAACCACTGCCAAACTGCTAAAAACATTTTCAATTCGATCTTTTCCCCATTGTTCCCATAATGCAAGGGAAGAAATAAGCTTGCAGGGCAGTTTATGTTGTGTGTTGACACATGTACTGTATTAGTCTATGTCCATGTTAGGTAAAGTAGGGGAAAAAAAAAAGAACAAGAAAAAGGAAAGGTCTAAAAAAGACCAAGTCACAAATCTTATTCTCTATTCTTTGATACGCAATCTCATGCAACATGAGGCAGACTACAGAAAGATGCTCCTATCTATATTAATGCCTCCTTGGCAGATGGCGCAGCCAACACCCCAGTATAGTATAGCAGAAGAATTCCATAGTTCATTCCGGAATAATCTACATTAGCACATAAATCACAGCCTTGAAAAAAACAAATAAAAAGGAATACACTACAAAAATTGTGTATATTTTGTATGAATGTGAAAAGACAAAAGCATAAAGGTTTTGGTCAAATGTAATTTAACATTTACACATCCATAAATGGTTGTTTTAAATTTTATCTCATATTTTTGTTTAGAAATATTTATCCATGACACTCAGTTTTGGAGATCATGCCTGCATCCCAGAAGGCATTCTGTGTAACAACTCTCTAGGCCAGATTGTTTCATCTCAGCAGATGAGTCTACAAGTGGTGATGAACACTTCTGACATCACCAAAGGACCACACATATCCATTAAATGCAATGCTACAAAAAACTGTCAAAGGCTATAGACATGCAACAGGAGGTTATCAAAGATTAAAGAAAAGCTACAGGTGATAATAAGACGGCTATAGAAATTACTGGAGACATGCTCCAGGAGAAATTCCATGAGTCTGCTAGATATCAAAAAAAAACATTACAGCCCATTTACAAAATTATTGCTTTTGTTGTTTTTGCACCCCACCCCCAAAAAAAGTGGTTCTAAAGTTTTTTGTTTTTTTTACCTTAATGCATTCTCTGCATTATGGTTACAAAAACCACCAAAAAAAAAAAAAGAAAAAGAAAAAAAAACACACACACACACACACACACACACACACACACACACACACACACACAACTCCCCACTGCCTATCCTACCCATCGCTAAACACTTACCTAACTCACGTCTGCTCCATCGTGGTCCTGGTTGCAGGACCGCTCTTTTCACTTCCTGGTCTCACAGGAGACACTTACTGCTGCGGGAGCCACGGGATCTTCCTGCTGTTAAAGTTCTGAGGGGAGGGGGCAGGGGCGTGGCTTACTGGTGCAGTGTCTATTGACACACACAGCCCAGCTCAGGAGAACGTGCGCACTGGCATCTCCATAGCACCTGGCTTGCTAAGGAGGCACCTGGAGGAAGGAGGAGCAGACAGTGTCAGTGAGGAGGTAACTGTCAGTGAGGAGGTAACTGTCAGTGAGGAGGTAAGACACCGCTCTGTAAGTTAGGCAAGTTAGAACATGTTTTTTTAAATAAAATTAAAAAAAAAAAAGATATCCTTTAGTATCACTTTAAAAATCACTAGGGCCACATCTGAAAAGTCTCTTAGAGAGGTCCATTATCCATCTCAAGGAAAAAAACCAACATAAGAAAAGGAATGACACAGAAAAAGTACAATAGTGTGAGATATAATAAACCAAGCCACTACTAGAAGCCAATATAAAGAATATTTTTTTTTTTTTACCAAGCACCTAGGTAAGGAAAATCCAGACCACTGGAGACAATGTCCTCGAAGGCCACATAAACAACAAAAGGACTTTGGAAATCGGGTCTACTGGACTGACCTCTATTCCTCTTCAAAAGGCAAAGTAGCAAACGGTACCAAAGGGCCTTGTGTTGGGTAACAGGGCTCTATAGTCTCTAATCCGATTCCCCAGACATTCAGGTGTATTTCACAGTACAGTTATATAATAACCTGCCCTTCTTTTCTGCCTTTGATTCTGGCCATGTCCGCATGGTCTCTGCCGAAAAGGAAGATCAGCAAATCTATAGTTTGACTGCATTGTAGGGAACCAGATGCAAGCATTTTCACCAGGGTAGGTAACATTTTTAGCTCTTTTAGAATGAAGATAAAGATAAAAAATACACAATCGAAAAAAGGGGCTCAATGAAATCATTATTTTCCTTTTAATCTGTAAACTGGTGAAGAACAGAATGGCCAAAAAAAATGGACTATGAACTCTGAAGCAATGCATTGGCCATCTGCTAGTTTCAAAGCAGATTCCTTTGCAGCAAACCAACAGGAGGCTTGAATATTTGCTGTTAGAAACCCCATGCCAATACCTATTGCTTGGTACACAATCGTTTTTTTTTCGTTCACTGTACCAACTATCCAATGTTAGTACAGCAATCTCCCCGCTGAACTATTGTGTTCTGACAGAAGGACTGTCCGTCGTCGTCCCCCATGGCCAGAACACACCAGTCAACACTCATGGCCAGTGGCTGCCAGCACTGATCGGACACTGGTTTTCCAGCATGCCCGTTCAACAAAAGACAGCCGTTTGGCTGGCTTCTGACGGAATGGTTGGTGTGTCCATGGGCCAAGCGGCTGGTTTCTGTTGAACCAGTCAATACCGACTGATATATGGCCTGCGTGTACAGGATTTAATGAATAAACTGTACCCCAGCCAAAAGATGAAACCAGACAGGAAATCACTACAATATCTGTATACAGCCTCAAATACAATCAGTAATAGATCTAATGGGTTTAACACAAGCTTATCAGTAAACCAGTAACAAGGGGCCTTTCAGCCTCTTACCACAGCCAACTCGCTATTTACTTACCATCTCCTATCTGCTGCAAACACAAGATTAAGGCAGTAATGATGGATTTAGTGCAGCGCTCTCTGGTCAGATAAACACACCATAGACTTGAGGACTGGTTGAGATTAGTCAGGCAGGAGGGCTGATAATGCGCTATGTATAAGTGCTAGGTGAGCAAGACTGACCTTTGTAAAAAATGGATTCAGCAGCCTGTTGATAAGTCCCAGTCTTCTTAATTGAACCTTCACAATAGAAAGTGAGTCATAATATCTGTACATAGCATGCTTATTTCCACTGATGAATGAAAGCTCTGTGCCAACTTCATGTCTCTTTACATTGCTTATCCTTTGATAACATGAAAACAGACCCCCCCCCCCCCCCAAACAAAGGACATCCTTTGTGCCAGCTAAGCATATCCAGATCAGTAATGACCACTGTAAATAGGGATATAATGACAAATACAGAAAGCATGTATTTTAGAAGACGATTGTGGGAGCAGACATCCTACACAGGTGGCTTAGGGTACAGGATAATGTAGCAGAATCTTTATGGCCTACAATGGCCGAATGTGCAACATAGCATGTGCATTTACACCAAAAAAACATTAGATCATCATTGCTTGGTCCTTAAAGTGTATTCCTAGCCAAGCCTTTTTTAGGTTTCGAACAGCGTAGGGATTAGTTAGAACCCTCCAAGGTGGGTAAGAGACAATAAAAAGCTAACTGAGGTCTTAAGCCGGCCATAGACTGTTTGAATTTATAGACAAGCTGAATGTACCAAAGTTGATCGATCAACTTAGGCGCAACCAGCCTGTCGGATTTTACATGCAATTACACACTGTTGTTGAACACAATGGCTCTGTGGGAGGGATTTCCCCATCAACACCCATGGTTGAAGGAAAGAAAATCGCTCCATCTATGGAAGGCTTTAGCCTTCTCCCCTACTAATAAAATACTGTAACTGTTTTATTGCCATTGCATGCGTGATAGATTTTCCCTTACTCGCTGTCCCGTTAGCAACTTTATCACTGGAAAAGGACGGAAGGCCAAAAGATAGCAAAAAATGACAGAAAAAGAAGGATCTAAAGACAAAAATGTTATATATATTGCAGATCACCAGTCCTTAGATGTGTTGGATGCATTAGCTTTCTTATTAAGACCCATTCCCCTCTATTTTCACCTAATAATCCTGAAGAAAAAAAAAATTAAAATAAGAACTTAATTTTTTTTCTCTCTACTGTACCTATAGAAGGAACCAGGGTTGTGACGTAAGCTTGACTTTAAACATGTCTGCTTTTCCTCCCATTACATGGTGGATTGATGGGATTAGTTGTTTACACATGATAGATAAGGCTGTTTGTGCTTTCTTTTACGATAACAAGAATTGTCAAGGACATTTCTGGCAAGATCAACAGGTATTTCTGTACTTGCTGAAAATGTTCTTGGCCTGAAAAAAAACAGAAAAGGAATTGAACCACCACATCCACACCACATGTATTAAAGCTGACCCCTGGGAAAACTAAAAGTATACCTTTACAGCAGGACTGCCCCCACAATGCAAGGGTTAACTGCTCAAAAGGTTTTTTTACCCCAATGCATTCTCTATGTTAATGTAAAAAAAAAAAAAAAACCCTACAGTAGCCATACCCTTCAGCCGCCCCCAACACTTATCCAAGTCCTGTGTCGATCCAGCGACTTCAGTTCTTCTCTTCCTGCTCTCACAGGCTTGGCTGAAAGCAGTGGGAGCCACTGGCTTCTGCTGCTGTCAGTCAATTCATGAGAGGAGGGAGCAGGTCCAATCCATGCTGTGTGCATGTCTATAGACACACACAGCCAGCTCAGGATAGAGCCTGCATGTGTGCCCCCATAGCAAGTGGCTTTCTATCTAGACACAAATGAGCCGTTAAACTTTGCTGTACAGAACAATGCCCATCTGCAAGGGAGGACTTTAGTTTTCCTGGAATTAAATTTTGTCTTTTCAGTTAAAATATGCTTTAACAATAGGTTCCAACTTTCATTACTTCATTATAAAACAAAAAAAAAAATTTAATCCACTACAAGGGGGGGGGGGGAGCTCCCACACATGTATCAACTGAACAAAACACAGCTGCATCTTTCTACATGGACAATTAAGTTTACTTTTTTACTTGTTTACTTGCAGGCTTCATTGGCTGCATTCCAAGTCAGTAACTTAATAAAAGGCAGGATCAGGATGCCAGCCTCAGAGACTACACCTTTAAAGCCAAGTCAGCAGTGACAGCTACCATCATCTGCCTAGGTTGAAGCTACAAATCATAATCACAACAATTTGATGTGGAATTCCGCTCTGGTTGAATTTAACAACTCGGCGTGGTACTAAAACCATACACCAGTTGCACATTCCATACAACTCCCTGCAGAAGTATTGCTTTTAGTAAGGGCTGGGCATGGAGATCACTGCACTGCCTTCACATGGAAATACAATCAGAGCCGGACACCTGACTGTGAACAGGAACCCACACACTTTAGCCACAAAATGCAAACATGAAAAAACAGCAGAAAGGCTCCATCCCATTGAATGTGAATTACCAATGTATATCATGATCAAGCAGAAGCCTCCTGCTGGGCTTTTGTTTTTTTATCTTCCTTTCAGACAATGGAGGTCACTATATAAAAACCAAAAAGCCATTTCCTGTCAAGGTACAAGAGCAGACATCTCATGTTGTGCAGACACATGGGTGTCCCTACAGAAAGTGGCATCTGACAGTGCTAAGGTTTGTTGCAGCTTTTGTACCTGCATTACAAAATGCCGGCTAGAAACAAACATCTACCAAAATACTAGAGAATGAATTTTGGCCATTCTCCTTATCTCAAAAGGACAACCTATTATTGTTATCCAATTATGTCAGAAGGTGCTACGATTTGAAATTTGTTTGTGATTCGGCAAGAATCAGGCTGCGTAGGGCGAGTGGTGCGGTGGAAACGCTTGTTACTGCACACAAAGATCTTCCTAATTGTTTGAAAGTCACCATACCACTGCGTGTCAACTTTTCCTTTGTCAATGAAGAAAGATGAGAGTCACCTCACACTGCCCTCAACCATCAACAGGGTCATGAAGAACATTGTGACAAGTACAAACACCACTCTAATATCCACTACTATAGTAAAGTAAATGAAGGACATTGTGACAAGTACAACCACCGCAAAGTAAATGAAGGACATTGTAACAAGTACAACCACCACTCTAATACCCTCTACTATAGTAAAGTAAATGAAGGACATTGTGACAAGTACAACCACCGCAAAGTAAATGAAGGACATTGTAACAAGTACAACCACCACTCTAATACCCTCTACTATAGTAAAGTAAATAAAGGACATTGTGACAAGTACAACCACCACTCTAATATCCACTACTATAGTAAAGTAAATAAAGGACATTGTGACAAGTACAACCACCACTCTAATACCCTCTACTATAGTAAAGTAAATAAAGGACATTGTGACAAGTACAACCACCACTCTAATACCCTCTACTATAGTAAAGTAAATAAAGGACATTGTAACAAGTACAACCACCACTCTTTGGCCAGCCTAATATCTTCTACTATAGTAAAGAAAATGTCCAAATGTGAACACAAAATGTTATCACTGCCACAGTTCATGCAAGAATCTTTTCATTATTCCAGACAATGAACCTAATTGAGAAGAAACTAACCGTGGCCATACGGTGCCTATACCGAGTCCATATTTATCCTAATTGTCAATTCATTAGGTAGCATTAGATTCTCCAATAATTTTCTAATAAATGACCCGAGCTTCACATTACCCTGTCGCCAACTTAAATAAATTGCAGAAAAATACATTTTAAATGCTTACATACAGTGATTTCTCTTCAACAAATTTGGTCATATTCATTTGCACTGTGCTTTTGAATTTTTTTTTTTTAATTACTCTATGAGAGCCCATTCCCTAGAACAGTCCACTCTCTGCCTGCAAGCCATAATCTTCTCCTCTTCTGGAGTGTCCATATAGTCTCTGTACTGGCCCAGCTCCTCTACACCTCCCTTTAATGCCCTACAAACTTTTTGTGCAGCTGCTGGGAATAGGAATATTTTAGCAAATTATAAGAAAAGGAAGAAAACTGGCTGGCTGCTGCATACAATAAAACATTTTCCATCCATTTTTGAAAATGAAAATTTGCCAATTAGACATTTCCTAAGTGATTCGGCAGGTTAAGCAGGCCATGCACTTTTGTTTTTATTCATTTCAGCCGGTTCCTGATGAACTGGCTGAAAATTGCTACATGGGTGGTCCTGTCACTCCGCCACTTCCTCCACCCAACATCCCTTGATTTTCAAGCTGGAAATTTTCTGGCAAAACAGCAGCTGCATCCAATCAGATGCAGTTGCTGTTTGGGAATTTTGACAGCCAACTGCAGCAGATGTCAGAATACAAAAGCCCAGCAGGTTTTCTACTTCTTCCCTGAATAGCATGGATGGAGGAACCTGTTTAGATTTTTTTTTTTAAGTTTAGGTTTCAGGATAAATGAGAAAAAAAAAATCAAAAATAGTGCATCTTCCCTCTTTCCTGACATAAGGTGCCAGGACTGTCTACATATATCTCCTCTCCCTCTACAAAACAGTAATTATCACATGAGCGGAACCTTCTCGCTTAGGGGAGAGCTGGGGCAAAACCCATTGTGAGATGACCAGATTGTTCACTTTTGTCTATAGCCAAGACTGTGTTCTTCTCAAATAGGGACACAAAAATTATGAAGAATGCATAAACAAAAACAACAAAACCACAACAGATTGTGGATATATGACAAGGACACAAAGTAATATTTGAAGTTGAATTCCAGTAATCAAAGGTCTATTTCCAGATCTCCCCCACCATCTGTACCTACCTAAACCTTCACTGCTTATGCAGCCAGTGATGTCACCAGCACATGTGCACTGTACTCTGAATGGACAGCAGGCCGTTCATTCAGACCACTGTACCTCGGCCATGGCTATGTGCATGTGTGGGAGTGACGTCATCACGTACATGGCCAAATAGCTGGAGTCTGTGAACCCTGAAGGAAGACACGGTAAACATGGGAACCCTGTCAGCGGTGACAGAGCGCTACTGGAGGGCTTTGTTTAAGGCAAGTCTCTCAATGTCTAGTATATGGTGCATGCTGCGACATTGTGACATTGGCTTGCAGGGGACCAGCTTGTTTTTTGGGGTTTGTTTAGTTTTTGAGTATATTACCGGTTTAAGCTGGCCATAGACAGACCGAAATTCGGCCTCTGCAGCAAAAACCAGCTACATTTCGATTTACGGGTAGGCTGATTGTACCGACGTTGACCTTTTGCTCAATTTTAGTATATCCAGCCTGTCAGTTTTTTTCATATGATCACTGCCACTGGCAGAATAAAATAGCACAAGGGGAGGGATTCATCCATCAACACTGAGTGCGTTGATGGGGGAATCGAGGAATGAAAATTGCATAATGATGGCTAGCCTTAAGGCTGGTACATATGGGCCAGTATCGGCTGGTTCAACAGATACCATCCAACATTCAGCCCATGTGTACAGCAGCCTGTCTGACATAAACCACCTAATCACCGGCTTTTATCGAACAGGCATGCTGGAAAACCAGCATCCAATCAGCAGATGCAGCCAATGGCTGTGAGCACTGGTTATTCTGCTCTGGCGAGGGGGGTAGTGCTACTATTAGGACACAATAGCTCAGCGGGGAGATTGCCGCACCAATATCGCTTAGTTAGTAAGGAGACCTCTCAGTTTTCTTCTGTTCAGCCCACTGGGTTGAACAAAAAAAAAAAAAAAACTCCCCCCGTGTGTACCTAGCATTAAACTGGTTCTAAAAGGTAGAAGGTTTTTTGTTTTTTTTTTACCTTAATGAAGTCTCTGCATTAAGGTAAAAATCCTTCTGTGCTCAGCTACCCAGTCCCCCCAAATCTCAATCCAGCTCTGTGCACAGGAGCAGTGGCTCTCTCCTCACTGGGGATTGAGGCAGCAGTGGGAGCCATTGGCTTCTGTTGCTGTCAATCAGTACTACTGATGAGAACTGGGGGGGCGGGGCCAAGCTGCCATCTGTCTGTAAATAGATATACAAGTGGTTTGCTACAGGGCACTTGGGGATGGGGGAGGAGGAGGAGCCAGGAGCACCAATGGGCGACATCAGAAGAAGAGGATCGGGACTGCTCTGTGCAAAACTATTGCACAGAGCAGGCAAGTACAACATGTTTGTTATTATAAAAAATAATAAACACACACCTTTAATATCACTTTAAGGCTGGTTAGGTATTATATGTGGTAGACCCCACACCTAGCCATCCGCTTAGGAGAGGACAAATTATTGGTGTTAGCTCTTGCAATGCATATAGTTTATCAGTAAAACACTGGTAGTAAAAAAAAGAAAAAAAAAAGAAAAAAAGTTTTGCTGACTCGTATGGCTTTGTTAACTTTAGATTTGCTATAAAATTAGAGGCACACAGCAACAGATATTCCAACAGACCTACTCCTACTAAGGAATGAAACTCCAAACTATTCCCATTAGGAAATATACAGCCACTACCTGCCATGACAGATTGCTCATACATATTGCATGTCTCACTGCAGGCTTGTAGATCCATTGTGAGATCTCTGTAATACTTTTAATCTCCAGCTGGAAATGATTTCACATTGTTTTTATGACCCCCTCCAAGTAGAAGGAATAATAACACAGAGCATTATGATTCAGCTTGTGTCATCACTAAATCACAGTTTGAGGTGTGTGACTAGGAGGGTCCGCAGGCAAACAAAGAGGAGTGTACTGGAAAGAGGAGACACTCTCTATTCCATGTACAAGTGAGTTGAAGGGCCCATTGAGATCCATGCGTATGCTTAGCAGTAGACACGTGCATTATAATGCATCAATGGGTTTCCTTTTTGTGCCGACGTGTGTTTTGACGCTCATTGACACATACTTTCAATGCGTGTTTTTTTATTTTAGAATTTGGAGTGGATAGGGTTAACAGCCATTGACTAAAGCTTCATGTACACAAGCCTACCCTGACCATCGGCTGCGGGTAAACGCAAATCGCGGCAAAATAGCGGTTTACGATTTCCGGCGGTCAAAATGTTCCTATCCTGAACGAGATTCTTCCAAATTCAGGGGAGGGAGGATTAACCTCATCCAAGCGTGGAGATTTTGACATTTTTTTTGCCAAAGTTTAGGAGCTGGTCGTGTACATGAAGCCTGAGGCTTGTTATTACCAGTTGCCAATACATCAAAATGTATGTTATATGCATCTCGATGCACTGCCACTGACTTATATGGACCTTCCAAGGCACCAAATGAAGAAAAAAAAAAAAACACGACACATTTCATAATATGTATATGTACTGCACAGTATTGAGAGGAGAGGACAGACACGACTTTTATTATGGAGAAGTTGGACTTGTTTCAGCACACCACAACAAGTGTAAGAGCTCATTCACATGTGCGGTGCTCTCTGCTCGGCACCTGCTTTAACCTCTGACACCCTTCCCAGCTCGCCACATTGCACCTGCAGAGCAGCCCCATATTCACCTAAATGGGTTGCGTACGCCCACCAAAAAGCGTAAAAGGCATCAGGGGATATAATTCTTGATGGCTGCAGCATGTGAACGCCCCCCAGCTGCTGCCTCTGCAGCTAAAGGGGGCAGCAGAAGGGGCACAGGTGGGGGCAGAAAAGGTATGGCTCAACAAATAAGTCCCCCCCCCAATAACATTTGATTTTTACTGCCCTCTATTCCTGGTCACTGTCACCTGTTCGCTAATAGCAACACCGAATGTCAACAATGGGAATAGCTTCAGTAGTCGTTCCTGTATTTCTAGCTTAAATGTATGCATAAGAGGTACTGAATCACTTGTCACCAAGTCCAAAAATATGAGTTGCTGTATTTTTTGATTATTAATGCTTTGTTGCTTCCATGTGGCAAGGTTACCTCCAATCACGTACAGACCACAGGAGAGGTGCAACACAAATGGTAATAGAGTCTAGAAAGCTGATTGGCAATACAAGAAAGCCAATGCGTTTCAGGGACTTGTACGCTCCCCCTTCCTCAGGGCATGAGTAAGATGTGACTTCAGCTATGCCTGCTCTCAAAGACAGTTCAAATACATTTATAGATCTTTTATGAAGAAACAGTGTCATCAGCATCTGCTGGCACATACACATTCCTGTTGCCTAATGTGCAAACCCATCCTGGCCTCCCATCTGAGGGGTATGATACATATCAGGAAGTGAGGGGACATCACCCTGTGACCTGTATAGGTGTCAGAGAGAACAAGGAGAGAATAGAAATCTCATATAAAAGCAACATGGACAGCATTTCAAATCCAATAAGAACCTTCATAGGGGAGCAGAAAAAAAATGTAATAGGTGGACTTGGGCTTTAACCTTCCCACCCAGCCCAGGCATCCCATTAATACGGCCTGTATGCCCAAGGGGGCAGGAAGGATCAGACAGACAGTCATGTGACCTCCTCTGTGATTGGCTTTCACATTGGTCATATGATTGGTAGCCAGTCCTGCTGACTCCCGATCACAAACATCTTTGACAGCTTGGTCACACAATGAGTATGCTCTCAGCACAGAAAGCACTGACGCCCACGGACACATATGTATGGCATGTGGGCAGTAAAGCCTGCCCTCTTTGCCATCGCACATATGTAATGCATGAGATTCATTTTTGAAGCCAGCCAACTAGTATTTTCAGATGCCAACAATGGCGGCCAGTGTATTTCTCTCGGGACGCCCTCATCCCGGGAACATAGGTTCTCCTATGGGAGAACCGAGCCCACAAACATCGTCTGTCCAGGGAAAAGACAGAACACAGACATGGATTTACTGCTTTAGCAAAACATTATTGTACACACTAACAGATTAGGATAAAAAGGAAACCGGATATTGGAGAAATGAATACGTTTGACATTTATTCAGCTCAGTTTGCAAACATAGCTTCACAACGGGGCGACTAACAGGTGTGTGCGGAGAACAAAGCGCTCCTCTATATTACTCCATACAACCTTCATTGACTCAACATGAGGAACCGGTTAACCCTTCTTCTGCTGAAAGCAAAAAGTAGATCAAAAACAGAAGACTCCAAGAAGACAGAAGACAAGGAGTGTGTATCTGGGGCCCCATTGTGGCTTGTTTACAAAGCTGAAGTCTAGATAGGGTAGAGGGAGGGGGCCGTGCCTGGTGCCATGTGTCTGGGTTGTGCGCCCTGCTGTCTGCTCCATCTAATAAGGGATTGTCACTTCTCCATGTGAAGCTCTGTGACCCCCGCGCCAGCACAACCCGCCATACACAGCCTAATCCTTGCTGTGCCAATGAGCTCTGGCAATGTACAGACACCAACGTCTGTCACACTTCCGCCAATACTTATCTCATTTTAATGACTCAGTGTTGTACATGTGTTTGCTAGTGATGAGCAATCTGGATGAAACTTCATCTCAGACCATCACACATCTCCTCTCCTCCACCTCCTGGAGATAAGGAGGCTAAACCAACACCTTTCTGTGGGCGTTTACAACGCAGCTACTGGTGGGCGCTGAGAAGGTTGCAAAGCTGATGTACTGAAACAGCGCATCACAAATTTATTTTTAACTTTTAGCAAATGTCACAAAGTTCTGTTTGCTGCAATGGATTGTGATGTCCCATGCTGTGTTCAAAAAAAGTACTACATACCAGAATATTTTCTTTATTTTGTGGTGTAACCTGAACCGAATGTAAACCAACAGAATTGCTTTGCCTTGCATTGGGACAGTTCCAATCCACCTAGTGTGACTGGGTCTATGATTTTTATTCTTTATCAATAATCATGCAATTTTCATGTGTTGCAATTTGTAATCAATAGGCCTCAAAAAGCACGTGAATGCGTTAAAAAAAAAAAAAAAAAGAAAAAAAAAAAAAGGAAGACATTGCATGTCAACCCATCACACAGATCATGCATAACAAAAACAAACTAGAACATGCATAACAATGGCTATCCTACCCTCATGCGTTGATGTGTTAAAATGTGTAAATTGACCCCAAGCGATTAGATCTCAACAAATCGGGACTCCTCCAAAATCACAGTAACGGTCAGTTCACAGCGCAATTTCTGTGTTGTGGATGCGTTTCTGCATGTCCATTTTTTTATGCATTCCACTGTCTTTTTCTTCATCTCAATAAAGGACGTGTGTGTGTGTTTTGGTGCATTTTTGTATGCGTTTCGCCATGTTTCATACAGTAAAAAAGCAACATGCTCAACTTTTAGCTGCACTGGAACGCGTTGCACTGGTGTGAACTAGGGCCATGTTAAAACATTGTGCGTGTTTATGATGCAGAAAAAAATACACACTGAACTTCATCTGGTGTGAACGAGCCTTTACCCCCAGTTCACATATATGCGGCCATGCGGGCTTCGTTTTGCGCAGGCATGAGAGCCCATTCATTTGAATGGACTCCCGTGCCCCGGGATGCGCAGAGAAGAAGTCCCTGCATTGCTTTTGGAAACGCAGTCCGCACAGGAACCTCGGCTCCCAGTACGGTTGCGTTTTCCAGTGCGAGCGGCGTGCCATTAGAACTAATGGCACCTGCCCGTGGGTCCACATTCCTCTGTGCGGGTGATGCAGCTGCACAGATTTACATGCAGATCCATAGCGGCACAACCCGCACGTATGTGAACCTAGCCTAAACGCCAATTTCTTGGAGGTTTATTCACACAAGATGATCTTCCATGCCTTGTGATACAATTTCCAACACCGGTGAAAGGCATGAGAAAAGGCAGTGTTATCCCTGGGACCTGTTCACACCTGTGTGTTTTGAAAATCAAATAATAAAAAAAAACCTAAACAAGAAAAATCCTGCATGCCACATTTTGGGCGCGCCAATAAGCATTTTAGCCTGGGTTCACACATATGCGGTGCAGTATATCGCATGGGATTCGCACAGGAACTGCACTTCATTCCTGTGCAAATCACATGCGATTTGTGCGCGATGCGATTGGAGCCATACATTTTGTATGACTCTAATCGCACCACACCAAAAATGGTGCAAGACCCTTTTTTGGTCCGCACTAGAATCAGATCGCATGGGTATTAACACCTATGCGATCCGATTCTGCACATTGCACCGCATTTTGCGGACCGATTTCGGGGTGTTAACATACACACTCACAGCGGTTTGCATGAATGGGGTGTGATTCTGATGCGGTGTGGAATTCGCTGCAAATTGCGCACCATATCAGTGTGAGCCAGGGCTTAAGAGCAACAAAACACACATAAATCACATGCGCATTCACGTGCATTATTTAGCATGCTGTGCTGCATTTAAATGGCAAACTTCTATAGGTGGGTGAGCCGCATTGACATGCTGTGCTGCGTAATAGTGCAGACATCCTGCATTTTTTTTTCTATAGGACACCTGCATGGCACAAAAAGGACACAGAGAACTATTGTTCCGTCAGGGTCCTTACGGTAGGTTTACGTTGATGTTTAATGCACCTGGTGTAACAGAGCCCTATATTAGAACACCACTAAGAAGAAAAAACACAAAAAACGAAACACAAACTAAAAAAAAAATAAAATCCATGTCAACGCAATGGGCATCAATAATTATGTTAAAACAAGACTTGTTCCTTGTAGTGAATTGTAGCAACTAAACTTGTTTTAATTTCCTGGTATTTAATAAGCCAAGTAGTTGGAATGGGCGGCTGTACTGACTGCGCTCGCTCTGCCCCAGTTGGTGATTTACTACAAACCGTCCTGTTGAAAGATAGACAGAAATACAACTAAAATAAAGTGGGGTGGAGCAGAGGAGGGACTGTTGACAATATAAATCCATTCAAATGTCTGATGGTCCTGATTGGTGTATGAGAATCTGCACTCTCAGTCTGGTTTGCCATGGGTTCCATGAACCGTGCCATGTATAGTACATTATAAAAAGCAAACAAGCCCATGGAGGCCATACACACTTCAATAAAAGATGGATTTGTTTGTTGATCAACCTCTCCAGACAGCAATCGTCAATCTATAGTTGGCAACCCAATTGATTGATAATCCACACACAGGGAAGTGGAGTTTGATTGATAATTGGAAGATACAGTAAATTATCAATCCCATCTCTGTTTACCCCTTTTAACCTCATAATCGGATTGAAATATGATCAAACTCATGACCAAAGCACCTCAGTGCTGCCAATCGATACAACACAATAGCGTTCCACCATGGACGATCGACTCTAAATTAAGCCAGAAGGAAACTGGAAGGAGAGTTATTCATATTTGATTGGTTGCCGATCTGTTCATTTTGACTGAATCGCACATTGATCAAATAGTAAAATTGAAGTGTGTATGGCCACTTAAAGAACAAAAAGCAACACAACAGAGCTGAGCTAGAGAAAAGAGAAACAATGTCACGAGATTCCATAAGATGGGCCCCGCTGACACCTGTATTGGTCTCTGAGGAGCGATCCATTGTGAATCACTTTTGAGAGAGTGGTGCAGGCACAGCTGGCAGGAGTTCGCAACACAATACTGCAGTTTGTAGTTAGTTTTTTTGAGAGCCAAACATGGTTTTTGTAATGGTAATACTGCACTGCAACCAAGAGCCCAACCTCTGCTTCACAACTGTAGCATGGCCCTATTCACTTCAATGGGTCGTGTTCAGGGTCTACAATCCTGCAGCTCAACCACATATATACAACCCCCCCTCCCAATCACACGAACACATATATATACACAACCCCCCCTCCCAAACACACACACATATATATATATACACATATACACACACATAACCCCCCCAATCACACACTTTATTATATATATATATATATATATATATATATATTTATTTATTTTTTTCTTATTACACACACCCCAACCTCCTATCTACACACATATAATATACACCCCCTCCCATCCACCAGTGTAAACTAAGCCAGCTCCTCACCCCCCACTTTCCTCCCATGTAGAGGAGCTCTGGACTTCTTTGTTGAAGTTTTTTTAAACAAGACCAAATACTCCAAATATCAGATCCAGATTTACAAACAAACAATCCCATATTGTACACAGACTGGGGGCTCCAGATGTTGGAGGATTCTACAGGAGGAATGTAAACTTTAGGAGAAGTTTAAATCTTGTCCCCAGACACGTGCTGTAGGTGTAGGCAGGTGGTCTGAGCAGGGTGCCAATGAGGAGATATCAGGCAAGGTCCGGGTTGGTGGGTGTATGGTCCACATTGTCCGATCTTACCTTTGTGCAGTCAGTGCGATCCTCTACCGCCTCTGATGAGCTCCCATAAGGCCGGCACCGCCGTGTGTTGTCAGTGCTGAGTCCCAGTCCTCTGCCCCCTCTCCTCCCCGGTCATACTGCCTCTTTGATCTGCCTGGTTCCCCTTTGTACTTCCTTTCCCCCTGCTCGCTTTCCTCCCATTCACTTCCAATGGAGTTGTAGTAGAAGTCAGCTCCCTCCCTCCTCTGTCCTCCACCAGGAGAGGCAGGGCAGACTAAAGAACAATTGGAGGGCCAGCCTCTGGGAACACCCAGATTCCAGGATCAGCTACACTCAGCACTGCCTGATCCCTGCCTGAGCCTGACTGTCAGCACTGCACTCACCATACACAATGGACATACATCCCTATAGATCTACATTACTATGTCCTACTATGTGCCTGACTGTCAGCACTGCACTCACCATACACAATGGACACACATCCCTATAGATCTACATTACTATGTCCTACTATGTGCCTGACTGTCAGCACTGCACACATCCCTATAGATCTACATTACTATGTCATACTATGTGCCTGACGGTCAGCACTGCACTCACCATACACACATCCCTATAGATCTACATTACTATATGCCTGACTGTCAGCACTGCACTCACCATACACACATCCCTATAGATCTACATTACTATGTCCTACTATGTGCCTGACTGTCAGCACTACACACATCCCTATAGATCTACATTACTACGTCCTACTATGTGCCTGACTGTCAGCACTAAACACACCATACACACATCCCTATAGGTCTACATTACTATGTGCCTGACTGTCAGCACCGCACTCACCATACACACAATGGACACACATCCCTATAGATCTACATTACTATGTCCTACTATGTGCCTGACTGTCAGCACTAAACACACCATACACACATCCCTATAGATCTACATGACCATGTGCCTGACTGTCAGCACTGCACACACCATACACACATCCCTTTACAGATCTACATTACTATGTCCTACTATGTACGATGTGCCTGAGCCATACTGTCAGCACTGCACACACCATACACACATCCCTATAGATCTACATTACTATGTACCTAACTGTCAGCACTACACACATCCCTATAGATCTACATTACTATGTGCCAGACTGTCAGCACTACACACATCCCTATAGATCTACATTACTATGTGCCTGAGCCTGACTGTCAGCACTGCACACACCATACACACAATGGACACATACCCTATATTGGGCTAGCCCTCCAAATCATTGGATTCAGGTGTTCCAATCACCTCCATGGCCACAGGTGTATAAAACCAAGCACCTAGGCATGCAGACTGCTTCTACAAACATTTGTGAAAGAATGGGTCGCTCTCAGGAGCTCAGTGAATTCAAGTGTGGTACCGTGATAAGTTGCCACCTGCGCAGTTGTCTAGAAAACTGAAACTGAAAATAGTTGACGCTCACAAAGCTGGAGAAGGCTATAAGAAGATAGCAAAGCATTTTCAGATGTCAATATCCTCTGTTCGGAATGTAATTAAGAAATGGCAGTCATCAGGAACAGTGGAAGTTAAAGCAAGATCTGGAAGACCAAGAAAAATATCAGACAGAACAGCTCGCAGGATTGTGAGAAAAACAATTCAAAACCCACGTTTGACTGCACAATCCCTCCAGAAAGATCTGGCAGACACTGGAGTTGTGGTACACTATTCCACTATAAAGAGATACTTGTACAAATATGGTCTTCATGGAAGAGTCATCAGAAGAAAACCTCTTCTACGTCCTCACCACAAAAATCATCGTTTGAACTTTGCAAATGAACATATAGACAAGCCTGATGCATTTTGGAAACAAGTTCTGTGGACCGATGAGGTTAAAATTGAACTTTTTGGCCGGAATGAGCAAAGGCACGTTTGGAGAAGAAGGGGCACAGAATTTAATGAAAAGAACCTCTGTCCAACTGTTAAGCATGGGGTTCGATCAATCATGCTTTGGGGTTGTGTTGCAGCCAGTGGCACAGGGAACATCTCACGAGTAGAAGGAAAAATGGATTCAATAAAATTTCAGCAAATTTTGGATGGTAACTTGATGCCATCTGTGAAAAAGCTGAAGTTAAAGAGAGGATGGCTTCTACAAATGGATAATGATCCTAAACACACCTCGAAATCCACGGGGAATTACATCAAGAGGCGCAAACTGAAGGTTTTGCCATGGCCTTCACAATCTCATGACCTCAACATAATTGAAAATCTATGGATAGACCTTAAAAGAGCAGTGCGTGACAGACAGCCCAGAAATCTCAAAGAACTGGAAGACTTTTGTAAGGAAGAATGGGCAAAGATACCTCAAACAAGAATTGAAAGACTCTTGGCTGGCTACAAAAAGCGTTTACAAGATGCGATACTTGCCAAAGGGGGCAGTACAAGATATTAACTCTGCAGGGTGCCCAAACTTTTGCAGACGCCAGTTTTTTGTTTTCTGTTATTTTGAAAGTGTAAATGATGGAAATAAAATCTAACTTTTGTTGACATATTATAAGAATGTCTAATCTGTAATTTGATGCCTTTTGGAGATTTTTCCATCTTTCCTTGGCTTCTTTACGCACATTAATACACATTTTTAGCTGGGGTGCCCAAACTTTCGATCCCCACTGTAACAATACCTGTTTTTTGTAGCAAATTATTTAACACCCCTAAACATTATATACAGTCAGGTCTATAAATATTGGGACATCGACACAATTCTAAAATTTTTGGCTCTATACACCACCACAATGGATTTGAAATTATACAAACAAGATGTGCTTTAACTGCAGACTGTCAGCTTTAATTTGAGGGTATTTACATTCAAATCAGGTGAACAGTGTAGGAATTACAACAGTTTGCATATGTGCCTCCCACTTGTTAAGGGACCAAAAGTAATGGGACAATTGGCTTCTCAGCTGTTCCATGGCCAGGTGTGTGTTATTCCCTCATTATCCCAATTACAATGAGCAGATAAAAGGTCCAGAGTTCATTTCAAGTGTCCTATTTGCATTTGGAATCTGTTGCTGTCAACTCTCAAGATGAGATCCAAAGAGCTGTCACTATCAGTGAAGCAAGCCATCATTAGGCTGAAAAAACAAAACAAACCCATCAGAGAGATAGCAAAAACATTAGGAGTGGCCAAAACAACTGTTTGGAACATTCTTAAAAAGAAGGAACGCACCGGTGAGCTCAGCAACACCAAAAGTCCCGGAATACCACAGAAAACAACTGTGGTGGATGACCGAAGAATTCTTTCCCTGGTGAAGAAAACACCCTTCACAACAGTTGGCCAGATCAAGAACACTCTCCAGGAGGTAGGTGTATGTGTGTCAAAGTCAACAATCAAGAGAAGACTTCACCAGAGTGAATACAGAGGGTTCACCACAAGATGTAAACCATTGGTGAGCCTCAAAAACAGGAAGGCCAGATTAGAGTTTGCCAAACGACATGTAAAAAAGCCTTCACAGTTCTGGAACAACATCCTATGGACAGATGAGACCAAGATCAACTTGTACCAGAGTGATGGGAAGAGAAGAGTATGGAGAAGGAAAGGAACTGCTCATGATCCTAAGCATACCACCTCATCAGTGAAGCATGGTGGTGGTAGTGTCATGGCGTGGGCATGTATGGCTCCCAATGGAACTCGTTCTCTTGTATTTATTGATGATGTGACTGCTGACAAAAGCAGCAGGATGAATTCTGAAGTGTTTCGGGCAATATTATCTGCTCATATTCAGCCAAATGCTTCACAACTCATTGGACGCTTCACAGTGCAGATGGACAATGACCCAAAGCATACTGCAAAAGCAACCAAAGAGTTTAAGGGAAAGAAGTGGAATGTTATGCAATGGCCAAGTCAATCACCTGACCTGAATCCAATTGAGCATGCATTTCACTTGCTGAATACAAAACTGAAGGGAAAATGCCCCAAGAACAAGCAGGAACTGAAGACAGTTGCAGTAGAGGCCTGGCAGAGCATCACCAGGGATGAAACCCAACGTCTGGTGATGTCTATGCGTTCCAGACTTCAGGCTGTAATTGACTGCAAAGGATTTGCAACCAAGTATTAAAAAGTGAAAGTTTGATTTATGATTATTATTCTGTCCCATTACTTTTGGTCCCCTAACAAGTGGGAGGCACATATGCAAACTGTTGTAATTCCTACACCGTTCACCTGATTTGGATGTAAATACCCTCAAATTAAAGCTGACAGTCTGCAGTTAAAGCACATCTTGTTAGTTTAATTTCAAATCTATTGTGGTGGTGTATAGAGCCAAAAATGTTAGAATTGTGTCGATGTCTCAATATTTATGGACCTGACCGTATGTTTTTAAAGCAGAGGCCCTAGAGAATAAATTGGTGAGTTTTGAAATTTTGTATGTCACCCGGTATTTGTGCAGCTTTTTTTTTCAAATGCAATTTTGTTATTTATCATTTTTATTATTATATAAAAAAGCAATACATAACCCATTTTTTGTAAAATATAAAAGATGATGTTACACCAAGTAAATAGATGGCAAATATGTCACGCTTTAAAACTGTGCATGCCAGTGCAATGGCGACAAACAATGTAGATTTTACTATCCACAGGCAAAATTTAAAAGCTTTTAAAGGTTACCACTTTAAATTTACAGAGGAGGTCTGGTCTGGTGCTAGAATTACTGCCCATGATATGCCATTCATGGTGATACCTCACATGTGTCGGCTGATTGCTATTTGCATGCGTGCGTGATGAGCGCATTCGCCTTTAAGCACGAGCTCGGGAGGATGGAGGGGCGCTTTAAATGTTTTAAAAATATTATTAAATAATTTTTTATATTTTTAGACTTTCTTTCTTTTCTTTATCACTGTTATTGCTGTCACAAGGAATGTAAACATCCTTGTGACAGCAATAGAGATGACAGGTACTCATTAGGGAGAGATCTGGGGTCTATAAGATCCCAAATCCCTCCTCTGCACTTAAACGCATTAAAAAACACAAGATCGTTGTTTCTGAATGCTTTTATTTTTCAAAAATGGCGCTGTTTACTTCCAAGTAAACAGGAAGTGATGTCAGGTCATCGCTTTTGGTTTACTGTAACGGAGAGCCAATCAAAGCCGATTTTGGCTTTGTTCAGCGGTCCAGCCAGCCGCGCATGCAGCAGAAGGCGGAGGAAGGGAGGGGAGTCTCCTGTTGCTTGTAATAGCAATCGAGTGTCTGGAAAGCTGCTTCGATTGCTATCACAAGAGAGCCGACCACCAGCTATAAAAAATGGTACCAGGGTGTGGCAGGCATCACTCCGATATAGCCACCAATAGTCCAGTGACGTACCGGTACATTGCTGGACGGGAAGCTTTAAAGCAATACTAACGGTTCAGGTTTGTTTTTTTTTTTAAATAACAAACATGTCTATACTTACCTGCTCTGTTTAATGGTTTTGCACAGAGAAGCCCGGATCCTTCTCTTCTCGTGTCCCCCGCTGGGGCTCCTGACTCCTCCTTCCTGTTGGGTGCCCCCATAGCAAGCAGCTTGCTATGGGGGCTCCTGCTGCTGTCTCAGCCAGTGAGGAGGCAGAGACCCAGCACAGCTGAGGTTCTTGTGCACATCTCTGGATTGTGATGGGGCTCAGGTAAGTATTAGGGGGGCTGTTGCTGCTGCACACAGGTTTTTTATTTTCATGCATAGTATTCATGCAGTTCCCTTGCACCATGACATCACACAACACTCTCAGGCACCGCCTCCGTCAGACCTGCCCCCCGCTGCTGCCACTCGAACACTCTTTAGTAGGCACTTGGATGGTCTCAGCTGGCTCCGGACCGGAACTGCGCATGCTCACATATTTCCAACTGGCAACCTTTTCCTTTCACTGGCATCTACTAGCAGGAGAAAAGTGCCAGTTGTTTACTGACTGACAGTAAAAATACTGGCGGTTGGCAACACTGACACTCAACAATTCATTCTTCATCAGGATCATCGTTAAAGCAAATCTGAACTGAAATTAATATTTTTGCAGCTTACCAAAATTAAATTTAAAACTTCTTTCAGTCATTTTGGATAGCGTTAGGCTGGCCACACGGTCAGTTTTTTTTTTTGTTCAGCCATTTGATTGTATTCTGAGGCAAGCCATAGATGATGTGATTTTCTTTCCTGGTTGCAGTTCCTAGTCAGTGTTGATTGAGGAATCCCTCCCGCAGAGCTATTGTGTTCTCCCAGCAGGGAGCTGTCCCTGCCAGGAGAACATAATGATTATTGCTATTGGCTATAGTATCTGGCAATAATCGTATCCTAAAAATCCAGCATGTTTGTTGTACCCCAATCAATGGATGGATCAACTTGGATACCATCAGCCTGCCCAAACATGGTTCAAATCATGGCCAGTCCCTGTTGAACCAGCCTAAATTCAAACCAACTATGGCCAGCTTGACAGTGAGGAGACTTCCCAGGCTCCTTCTGCTGTCAATCAAATTCAGTGTGGAGGAAGTGGGGGGTGGAGCTTTGGGGCGGACTGACAACTCATGGGGCCCCTGGGCAATAGGGGATCATGGGGCCCCTGTGTCCTTGCCCAAACTCAAAAAAGCCTATGAAAAAGGTACCAGGGGCACCTCATGGGGCCCCCTATTGACCCCGGGCCCTCGGGCAGTGCCTGAGTTTCCAAATGGTCAGTCTGCCCCTAGCAGAGCTAAGTCCCACTGTGTGTCTATGGCTCCATAGACACACAACTCAGCAGCAAGCAGACATCGTGTGCCTCCATAGCAACCATTTGCTATTGGGACACATGAAGAAAAGGAGGAGCCAAGATTGCCAGGAGGGGACACGAGAAGAGGAGGACACTATAAAGGAGGGTTATAACACCTGTCAGGTGTTGTTGCTATCTGTGTCCCTTTGGGTACATTTCTGTTCAATTTCTTTCCCGTAGCCAACACATGAAGTGAGAAGAAATCCCCCCAAAGTGAGGGAATCCTTGGTTGTCGCCAGAACTAGTGTCCCCATTGGAAAATTTCTACTATGTTCCTTTTCTGGTGACACCCAAAAAGGAAGGGTGAATCTGTCTACATTCACACAGTTGCACAGTAGCAGCCAGGGGCAATCACCAGCAAAAATCAGCATATTCTTGCCAGAGGTATTAAATGCTGTGTGACCAGCAGCTGCCAGTGTCGGTTGGCAAATTTGTACTTAGTACATTTGGTAACAGGGGCCGACAATTTTTTTACACCCCTCCCCCCCAAAAAAAACCCAGACTGACCCCCCCCCCCCCCCGCCCTTTCCCAGCACAGACCCCTCAGAAAAGACTGACTTCCCCAGCACACACTGACTCTCTTAATACAGACCCCTCAGTACAGACCAACCCATCCAACACAGACCCCTTGGTACAGACCAACCAAACCAACACAGAGCCCTCAGCCCAGGTACAGAATCCTCAGCACAGACACTCCTCATTCCCCCTTCTTCAGGAACAGTACACCCCCCTCCATCCCATGCAGAATCCTCAGTACAGCACCCCTCCATCCCATACAGAATCCCATACAGATGTCTAATTCCTGAAGTTGGGCTTCAAAGCTGTACTTGGCCAGGTACCCACACCCACTAATCTTTACTGCACAGTCCTCCATATCCGATATTTAAAAAAAAGTGGGCCAAATTTGTAACTGAATTAATGCGCCAGGTCCCAAGGCTTGGTTCTTCTGGACAGTGAGTGGTCTTCTTTGGGTGTTCATGACATTGGTGGGGTCCTCACAGGTTCCTAAAGACTCCAGTGACAGCATGATGACCTCACGACAAAGGGTGGCAAAAAGACCAATCAGTGGACGACCTGGACTGCAGTGGTGGATCACTGGTCTTCACTTCCAGGCAAGGCAGCACCAGGGTCATGTGAAGGTGCATTCAAAGAATAAAAAATGTGACTTTGGGAGTTTTTAAAACAAAAAGAATTGTGAACGGGTGCGATAATGGGTGGGAATGATTAAGGGTGGGAGGGAAACAATATTTGCCTGGAGAAGGGCTTTAAAGAAGAACTTCTGTGCTGTGCAGCTTTAAGTAAAGTTGAATAATACACTTATAAATCATGAATCCTTTTTAGTGTCAGTAAATCCTTTCAAATAATATCCAATGTGATAGTCCAAAAATTAAATCCAATATGAAGAAGTCAGGAAGTGACGAAACGCGTCAAGGGATGTGATGTTGCATGGTGATCGGAAGCGGCAGAGCAACCATCTTAACTGAGGGAATATTGTGACTGGTGGTCCTGGAAGCTGCTCTGCAGGGGGGAATGGGAATTTAAAATGGTTTTTATGCGCTTTTACTCTATTTTATATGTAAGCACAACCAATAAAGTCTGAATAGATTTATGTGACATATTACAGTATATGGGTATCCTTTCTTTTCTATGAGTGTTTACCTGTGATTGGCTTTGGGAGGCAATGTACAAACTTGGAAGTATTGGATATCTGGCTTTTGACATAACGTTTGTGGATCAACCTAAGGAGTGGTGGCAATTGAATTATCACTCTTAGAAGGCTTTTTGATCACATTTTGATGGTAAGAGTATTCACTCTAGCCACATAGAAGTGTCCACGGAGCAGGGGCGGACTGACAACTCATGGGGCCCCCGGGCAATAGGGGATCATGGGGCCCGTGTCCTTTCCCAAACTCAAAAAAGCCTATGAAAAAGGTACCAGGGGCATCTCATGGGGCCCCCTACTGACCCCGGGCTCTCGGGCAGTGCCCAAATTTCCAAACGGCCAGTCCGCCCTTGCCACGGAATAGTGTTTATATTGGAGTGTACGCAGAGTAGTGCACTAATTCACATGTTCTCACGGAGTGTTTTATATTGTGTTTTCACAATTTTTCACATATGTATATATGGTTGTGATTATTGTTGCACTATTTAGTTTTTGTATTTCTTGAGGTACACGGTGATATTGGATTTCATTTTTAGGACTATCACGTTGAAGATTACTTGAAAGGAATTACTGACACTAAAGAGGATTCATGATTTATATTCTGGACTTTCAAGGGTGAAAGTGGGACTTTTAAGCGTCAAGGGATAAGGTATTAATTTTTTTAACATTTTTTCACATTTTAATTAATTTTCATAATCTTCAAAATTTTTGTTTTGTTTGTAATATTTGGATACCGATTTTATTCAGTTTATATTGACTAATGCACTTGCTGTAGGTGTAGGCCTGTTACGTACCTCATGAAGCCTGACTGGGAAACTTCTAGGACGTTGCTAAGGATGTTGCTAAGAAAAGCCTAGTGTTACTGCTCACCTTCACAGGAATGAGCTCTCAAACTGTGAGCTCTGAGCTACTGCATCAGAGGAGAGAGAGTGCATGTGAGGGTGTTTGAATCAGAGAAAGAGCTCCCTCCTGTGATGGTGAAAATGAACAGAAACACTAGGCTTTTCGTAAAAACCTCCTTAGCAACGTCCTAGAAGTTTTCCAGTCAGGCTTTGTGAGGTACATAAATGGCATACTCCTATAGCAAGAGCATTATTCAACTTTGGTCAAAACTGCACAGCTTATTTTTATCTACAGCATAGATGTCCTTTATGTGCATGGGCAGTTTTTGGTAAAGGTGAACTATGCCTTTAATTGTAATCAGGGGCCGACTGACAACTCATGGGGCCCCCGGGCAATAGGGGATCATGGGGCCCCTGTGTCCTTGCCCACACTCAAAGCACACCCAAAAAAGCCTATAAAAGGTACCAGGCGCATCTCATGGGGCCCCCTACTGACCTCGGGCCCTCAGACAGTGCCCGAGTGCTTGAATGGTCAGTCCACCCCTGATTGTAATCATATTTGCTGCACTACTTTTTATCTGGAATATAAAACTGTTTGGCTAAGTTCACACTAGCTTTGTTAGCAGGCGTTAGACAGGCGTTTTTAATTTTCTATACATGGCAGCATACAATGTTGTTCACACTGAAAATTGACGCCTCATGTCGAGTCAGGAGGAGTTGAAGCCTCCCATTCAAGTCTATGGTGACGCTCCTCCAACGCCTGGCAGGTGTTTGCGAGGCGTTTATACCATTAAGGGCTTGTTCACACTTGACTAATTTCTAATGCTTGCCAAACGCCCCTATAGCGTTTGACAGGCGTTTGGGAAGCATTTTTAACGCTCCTCAAACGCTCTCCAAATGCCCTATGAGAGTTTTTGAGGTGTTTTCCAAGCGTTAAAACCGCACCACAAATGCCTACAATGAAGTTTACTGGTATTAATGCTCCGCAAATGCCTCACAAACGCCCCGCAAATGCTTGCTAGGAGTTTGAGGAGCGTCATCATAGACTTGAATGGGAGGCTTCAACTCTTCATGACTGAACATGAGGCGTCAATTTTGCTGTGACACTAATGCTTCAGTGTGCCATGTGTAGAAGTTTCATAGACGTTTGAGGAGTGTTAAAAACGCTTCCCATACGCCTGTCTAATGCTTGCTAACAAAGCTAGTGTGAACTTAACCTAAACTTCACTGTAGGTGTTTGTGGTGTGGTTTTAACGCTTGGCAAACACCTATCAAACACCTCAAAAACACTCACAGGGCGTTTGGGGAGTGTTTGAGGAGCGTTAAAAACGCTTCCCAAATGCCTGTCAAACGCTATAGGGGCATATGGCAAGCATTAGAAATTAGTCAAGTGTGAACTAGTACTTAAAGAACTTTTTTGCACGTTCTGACTCAGGGGTCATAGAATACTATGATAATCCATGGTTTTTATTATCTAACCTTGGCAGTGATCCCCATGAATGGATATTTATTATCACTTCTAAGAACTTTATTTTATTACATTTTGCATGATGTTCTCCTAGCAGTACCCACGTTCTGTGATTAGCCATAGAGAGGCACGGAGATCTCTGTGTGTCCTTTGATCGTTTCCTGTGCCACGCCTGTTTGCAGGGAGATTTTCCACCAAGTTAGAATAATTGTGATAACAAGAGCCTCATTATTTCTTCCTACCAGTTCGGAAACTGCCCAATAATTGCAATGCAAGCAATGCTTAAAATCACTTCTAATTACCAAGCTGTCAATAGCTACCCTAAGGCAGAGATCAGAAATGCACAAATTCCTGACTGCCAGTAGAGCTCTCCTTTAGTCACATAAACATGCTTGTATCTGCATATTCCGTGTACCCTCATATGTTGGAGAACAAAACCATTAAAATTTTCTATTCCTGGGGATCACTGACCAGGTTTTCAATTGGAGTTTAATCCAAGCTTTGACTATGGCTACCTCAAACCATCACCCCCTGAACCTATTGAAATGACAGGAATCAGGTGACAATCTTCTGATCTCCATGGACACCTGTAAACAAACCTGAATAATGTGGGCTGCCACTGTTAACCTACTCAAATGTCAAGTCACCCCCTGCCTGTAAGGACACATTTTACACGTCCCTTTACTGGCAGAAGCATTTTTTATTGATGCATCCAAATGTTTACCTTAAGGCATGCTGCAATGCACTTTACATCACCTTACAAAATAAAACTCGTTAACATGTGTTCATGCGTGCTCATGCGTGTTCATGTGTATTCATGCGTTTTCCCTTGATTTGAATGAAGATGCTAACCGTTCCATATCTGCCATCCCTCTCTGCCAATCTCTCCACTGGCTTCCCATTGCCCAACGAATAAAATTCAAAACATGAACATATAAAACCATTTATTATTATTACTTCAGTCCCAAACCCTCAAGGGGCGTACAATCTAAAGTCTCTAACCTACATTCATACATACACATACTGGGGCCAATTTAGACAGGATCCAATTCACCTACCAGCATGTCTTTGGAGTGTGGGAGGAAACCGGAGTACCCGGAGGAAACCCACACAGACACAGGGAGAACATGCAAACTCCAGGCAGGTGATACCGTGGTTGGGATTTGAACCAACTACTAGTACTGCCAGGTGAAAGTGCTAAACATTTAGCCACTGTGCTGCCCATACTCTTCCCCCAATTACATCACCAATCCTGTTTCCAAATATCACCCAAACCATTCCTCGCACAACCTCCTGCTCTCTAGCTCCCTTGTCTCCTCCTCCAATGTTCATCTCCAGGACTTCTCCAGAGCCTCCCCCATCCTCTGGAACTCTCTATCCCAATCTATCAGACTATTCTATACTCTGCCCACTTTTAGGCAATCTCTGAAAACCTCTCTCTTCAGGGAAGCCTATCCTGCCTTCAGCTAATAACGGAATCTTCTATTCCTCCTACCAGTCCATCCCCCACAGCTATTACCTTTTGTACCACCAGCCCCTTCCTCTTAGATTGTAAGCTCCAAGGAGCAGGGCCCTCCTAACCCTCTTGTATTGAACTGTATTGTTGCTGTATTGTCTCCCTTTATATTGTAAAGTGCTGAGCAAACTGTTGGCGATATATAAATCCTGTATAATAATAATAATGTCAGTTTGCATTATAGCAATATATACAAATAATAATAATAATCTAAAATATACCCCAGAATACGTAAGCTCCAACATGAAAAGAAAAAGGCCTGTGGACAGCTGAGAATAATTAAGCTGGGTATACACAACCAGAATTTTGTTCGACATTTTTTGATGTAAGAACAATGGTTCGTTTTTCTAATTATTATTGTTTTTTTCTAATCATTATGTGGTTTTTGTTCAGTTAAAGTGTTACTAAACCCACAACAGTAAAATCAGTCTGTATATGCAGTAAAGCATGCTTGTTATACTCACTGTGGAACCTAAGGGGTTAATCCTCTGCATTGTGTAAAAAGGTTTTTGACTCTAACTTTTCTGATCCTCCCCTTCTTCTAGTGTCTCCCTCTTATCTCCTGATAAGACATATTGTGTGGAGACACTCTGCACATGCTCAGTTTGGTGTGTATTGCTACAGAGGTTTTTTTTTTACTTTTTCTTGGGAGAGTGCATGTGATCAGCACAGGACCAATCAGCACTGTCCAGACAGAGGTCAGGGGTTCTGCATCCTCCTAGAGCAGGAAGAAAACTCCTACAAGCTTTAACCAGTGCTTTGCTGAACACTTGATAGAAGTCACAAGACTGCTCTAACTGCTGATGAGAAAAGGTATTTAGCAGTTTATATTTACTAAAATAATTGCATTTCCATGTTTTGTGTACTGTGGGAGACCAGATAGAATGAATGCAGGGTCCGGGGTTTAGTCATGCTTTAAGTGCATTCATTCCATAATCAAATGTTAAAAGGCAAACAAAATCTTGAACTACTTTCAAGCGACATTAGAATGTTCTGAAAATTTTTGTACAAAATTTAATTCAAAATTGTATTAATCTATGCCCAGCCTAGGAATGGAGGCTTTATCCAAAACAAAGCTCTATAAAGCCTCCAGGCTCGAGGATCCAGATGCTTTACTTAATAAGATCTGAGAAAGCAGAAAGTTTGCTTTAGTCTTACATTCAGGACACAGGAAAATATTCTGGAACACTGAATTGTACTGCCATCTTCAGGAGCTTGGACACTGGCAAAACTTAGCATATAAGGACAGCCCAGTAAAATCCCAACCCCTCCCTGCTAGTGACCTTAGGAGAATGAACATCTTCTCTCTGATTTGGGAGAAGGCAAACCTTTTTACTTTTTATCAAGAATGTTTTTTTCTAAGTGTAGCACTATCCCCACAGGAGCCGCTAGAATATTTGGGCTCTCTGTGCATGGCACCACCCCTGCTGACACCACCAAAGTAATGTGGCCAGGTACAGGCAGTCCCCAAGTTACAAACATCCAACTTGCATAGGAATTGTACTTAAGAACGAAGGCAGCGTGATGTCACGCTGGTCCTGGAAATCGCCAGGTGGCCGTTTTGCTGCCACCTACTGTCTGGCAGACCTGTCAGCAATCCCACATCACTGCATGGCCAGTTAACCCTTTTCTATGATACCAAAAACTTAAAAATACTTTTTTGGCTGGATTTACATGTACATGTTCCAACATACAAATTCAGCTTAAAGAGCAGTTCCATCCCCCCCCCCAAAAAAAAAAATTAAAAGTCACCAGCTACAAATACTGTAGCTGCTAACTTTTTATATTAGGGCACTTATCTGTCCAAGCATCCAGCAGTGTCCTCACCCGAGCTGATTCTTCAAAAAGCTTTGGGTGCAGGTGCCACCATCTTGACTAAGGGAAACCGAAAGTGAAGCCTCGTGGCTTCACAGCCAGTTTCCTACTGTGCATGCATGAATTGCACTGTGCTTTGTGAATAGGCCGCAGTCCTATGGGACCTGTGAAGTGTCCCAGAAGGCTGCAGGAGCAGAAGGGGGGGCCAAACTTCTTGGTCAGTTTACCGTGCCGAACTGAGCCGAAAGTGGGAGCGGGTACCTGTCAAAATCAGGTATTCGCTCGCAAAGGTGCCAAATGTTGCAGCGGAGGGGGGGGGAGGGGGAAGACAAGCGGAGCTTTCCCTTTTGGGTGGAGCTCCTCTTTAACAAACCTACAGAACCTATCTTGTTCATAACCCTCACCTAACAGCCGCTGCCCTTCCCTCCTCCTACCACTCCATCCCCCACAGCCATTTCCTCCTGTACCTCTACCCCCTCCCTCCTAGATTGTAAGCTCGAAAGAGTAGGGCCCTCTTACCCCTTGTGTGCTGTTTGATGTTACTGTACTGTTTCATGTATTGTCCCCCCCTCTATTGTACAGCACTGAGCAAACCCTTTGGCGCTATATAAACTCGATAAATAAATAAATAATAACCCTGTAGTCCCTGGCTGCCATACAAAGAAAAATACCCACATACTTGTAAAACAAATGACTAGGTTGTATTAGGATCAAAGAATAGTATGACAGGCAAGGAATACAGTTACCCAAAGTTATCAGTAAGCGCGGTAGTATAGCAATGGAACAATGAAACACAATACAGTACTCCTTTAAGACACATCAACCCGTCCTGCAGGATTGGAGGTCCAAGGGATTTTTCCTAAGTGAGCAAAAAAGGAGTGATAAAACAGAAGGCTAGCTCTCTTGTATACCCTCAGTCTGAAGAGTCTACGTTTAGGCTTCAGGAAGCTGGTCAGAGATCATACCCACAACTAAACTATATCTATCTGGTTCTTCTGCTGGCTTAGTTGGGGCCCTTACATTGCCCCAGTGGAGGATCAAGTCCCTTTAACCCCTTCCCGCCGGCGCCTCCCAGCCCTTTAAGAGTTTCAGATGGATGATGGAGTGATCTGGCAGGTCACTCCATCGCTCATAACAGCAAGACAAGTGATTGGCGCAGCTTTTAACCTTACTTGGAGAAAGGAGCCAGTATTGAAGTGCGGATCCCTGGGGGGAGATTCATATACAATGTGAGCAGTTGTTTGGAGTGATACTTACCTGGAGGATCTGTGAGAGGGATCCTAACAAACGCTTTGACTTGCAAGGGTCAAATCCTTAAGGTGAGAGGCTGATTCAGCCGGTGTTTGGATGATCTCAACTATCAACTCACTTCTATACACAAATATCAGCACGAGTGTTTTGTGTTCACCTGAGTGTGATCATCTTTAATTTGGACTTTATATACACAGAAATATATGTTTTTTGTGTGTAGGTGCATGTATTGAGTTCACATATATGCACGTTTGGATTGTTTTCACTTTATGGGGTTTAAATATATGTGTTAATGCACATTGTTAATGTGTGTGTGTATATATATATATATATATATTCAATTGCAATAAGCACGTAATATTTTTTAGTTGATATGATTATGTTCACTTTAGTGATTTAGGTTTTATCACATATATGTTTTATGTGCATGATTTCACATTAGTGGACACTTATTTCTTATTTGATATTTATCCACTAGGTATGTTGGTTCACATGTTTATTTTAATTTAAGTGAGTAGCGCTACGTTGGTTCCACATGTTTATGCTGAAGCCATTCATTGTTTACAATTGTCATGTGATTTACTGTGATTGGTCACATCGATTACACGGTATCTGCAGCGGCCTAGTACAGTAATCTATCATCGGCTGTGTCCAGTGGTTCACGCCACATGTGAGGCGCAACGGGAGGATGTCATATAACATCCACCCAGAAATTTGAAAGTCCTGCCCAGTCATCATTTTACAATAGGCTGGGCGGGAAGTGGTTAAGAGGAAAGGGGGGGGGGGTGGAGAAATTGTAGATGTAAGCCCCTTTAAATGGAGAAGTTGCACTTGTGCAGCTAATTCTTTCCTTGAACTGGCATTTAAAAAAAAAGAGAATTCAGCCTAGCAGGGGGATGATACGGTTAATTCAGTCAGATAACCTGCAGGTAGTATTTGTAGAAGTGGTTAGGAATGATAGACTGTAACAATGGATGGGCTCTGGCACATGTGCTGGTTGCGTACGAATAGCAGCCTGCAGAAGTGGACGGGTTATGGAACTTGTATTGATTGCTGCGGCCTGTACTATACAGTGTCCTTAAACTGAATTGGCTTGAACGGAAAACAAACTTGCAACAAGACTAGTGTGCAACAAGCAGGTTAGGAACCCTCTCACCTTATGCAAAGCAGAGTCTAGCGATGAGCATCTGGCCCCCGCTGTTCTTTAAAGAAGTAGCCGCGATGATGAAAATGACCTCCCGATACAGCAGTGATGATGTCTCCACCAATCTACCTCCTCAGGTTACCCAGCTTTCTGATGGCACCCGTGGCTTCCTGACCCAACCTGGTCCGGGCCCATGCTGCTTTACACAGTTCTCTCGCACATGTCCTTACAGCAGCAAAGTCTCTCCCTCTCTCCCCCTCATGTTGCTGGGCTTTTACTTTAATATTCTCCTGCCCCCTGCAATTGTTCCTGGGCTGTGTAGTTTGATCTCAGCTAAACTGTGGCAAAAGTTGTGCTTCCAGCATACAAGTTCCAGTGGTCTCTGCTCTCCTGTATTGGAATTTGTGATGAACAGAGTTGTTGAACACTGACATCTCCTGGTCAAAATAAAGATCTGCATTACAGTAACAATGCACAGTGTTACATAAGGTAATGTAACTACTGCAGAGCCACTGGGGCTAATTGTTGCAGCTTTTGAATTGGGTTTTCCTTGGCTTTGCTCTGGGGGCTCAAAACTGGACTCACAAGGTAGAAGAAGCAGGACAAGTCTGTAATCTTGCTCTCTGGGCATTGGATTTACCTAGGCATGTGGTGCAATATGTTGCGTTACCCACAAGGTACACTATAGGTCCAGGGCTATCTGGTGGACCCTATCCTTGAAGACCTCTTAGGGGCAAAGACTGTCTGGAAAGGGCATGTTCCCCTAGATCCTGCCTGGCACTCTCCAGTATGTGTGCATCTATTGACTGCAGGAGTTCAGAAGTTCACAGAGGATATTCCAAGTTGGCAGAAAAACCCAGAAACAATTTCATGAAAAATAAATGACGGGGCCCTTAAGTAGTGGATGTGTATTGATTTTTGGAGAATAATGATATCTTTGGGGATGCCATCTTACTATTATTATTAGCCATCTTGAACCTTATAGTATGTGCACAGTCTTAGATCTGCAATGACCTGCATCAGTTGTCTCTACAATTTCCAGCCTGGGTTTCTTTACAGCCCTCAGCCTCCTGAGACTTTTCGAACACACTCGGTATTGCAGTCTGTTTGACATATTGCTTGGCCTAATCTAGGTGAGGTGTTCCCTCATTCATTCTCCATTTTCCTAGCAATACCCTATTGAGGAGGGGTTCCTCAACATAAGACTGCCCCTGCAGTGGACCGGGCATTCTTGACTTCATAAGATTTGACTGTATATGTGGAGGACATCTCAGGATTTAAAGACCCCATGAAAAATGGCCAGGTCAGTCTTCCATGCCTTAAGCATCTGATACAAAATGTGCCATCATATATCTATTCTAACAAATCCTGTAGTCCTCCAGCAGTAGTCTTTTAGGAACTCACTGGTAGAAAGAGTGAGTGCCTCCTTTTGCCTCTGCTTCCTTTTGCCCTTAAAAAAAGGAGGCAAAAAATATTAATCTTGGAAATGCTCCCAATCCCCAGTAAAATGTATTTTATTCTTTTATTTCAGTCAGGCCTCCCCTCCAAGACAGAAGCTAGGAATTTAGTTCCACCGTAAGACCTGGACCTATCAGTCCGAAAGCAAGTTCTTCTCTCAAGAGCAGGTGACCCCACTTGTTATAGTCGGGATCACCTGTTGGTCTTCACAGCCATCTGGTCCCTGGATGTTGGGGTCTGCGTCGTTATAGCTAAGGGCAACAAACTAGAATTTTCTAATAAACAGTCACATAAGATGATCCTTTACCATTGTTCATTGCCTTGTGCAAAGTAGAAGAAAGTTTTTGTACAAATAGGCACATTTTCTTGGCGAAAACTTATATCAGAAGTTTGTAGACTCCTTCAGACTTGTAATGTCCTTTTTCAGACATAAGGACATATGTCTGTACAATTCTCCACTATTCACAATTATCTTTGAAAATGATCTATCTTAAAACAGTGTGACAGAGCTGACACAGAAATTCTGTACTTGCATGTCTGCACTGGGAGACGTGGTTCAGCTATTGTCCTGTGTTATCACTACTTATTGGTTAAAGGTGTGTAACACACGCTGGCTTTGCTTTTTAAAAGGAATTAACAGCATTAGGTGTGCAATGTAGAGGAAAGTGTATTCTCCCTCAAATCATTGATCAACTATTTTTTTACATTATGCGTAAATGTAAAGGCAAAACCTTTTTTTTAGTTTTGGATACAGTACAGTCAGGAAAGAGCCCATCAGTTTCTTTCTTTTTTTTTTTTTGCTATCTTTGGGTTGATTTCCCTTCAATTCTTGTCCATGAGACGCATCAGGAAATCAGGAAAAATCTCTCAAAAGTGGGAGGCAAATCCTCTACTAGACAGTTGTCACTTGGCACCTAGGGCCCACTGTCTCCAAAAACTTGCACTCTGTGCATTACTTACTCCTGAGCCCTGCACTCTGTATGTTATTTACTCCTGAGCCCTGCACTCTGTATGTTATTTACTCCTGAGCCCTGCACTCTGTATGTTATTTACTCCTGAGCCCTGCACTCTGTATGTTATTTACTCCTGAGCCCTGCACTCTGTATGTTATTTACTCCTGAGCCCTGCACTCTGTATGTTATTTACTCCTGAGCCCTGCACTCTGTATGTTATTTACTCCTGAGCCCTGCACTCTTTATGTTACTCACTTCTGACCCCTGCAGCCTCTGTGTTACTACGGATCACTGCAACACACTCTATGTGCTATTCAAACCTCTGCATCCTGTACGTTACTTACTCCAGACCCCTGCACTCTTTGCATTACTTTCTCTAGACCCCTGCACTCTATGTGTTACTTTAGCCTGCCCTCTGTGTTCACTGTACTGTATTTGTGGAGGAGCAACAATGTCACAGGAAGTTTGTTACTAATGCAAAACACCATGTATAAAAAAGGAAAGAATGAAATAAGGAAAAATCTATTCAGTGGCCGCAAGTGGATGGTAAGCTACTATTTTATGGATTTTTATTTTTTAGATTTATATACACTTTTAAAAGTTGTTGGTTTTCAGTCACTGCATTGGAGTTCTGCTCAGAGTTGGCTATGGCCAGTTGATTTAGGCCTAGCATAGTCGCCATCAATGCACTTTGGCACTATAGTTCCTGTGTTCATTAAATCAAGCTTTGTTACTAGTCACTGCCGCACTGTTTATGTTGTGTTGGACACCGAGGGGAAGTTTTACTAAAGCTTTACTCAAAATCTGGTGCAGCTGTGCATGGTAGCCAATCAACTGCTATGTTTAAGCTTGTTCAATTAAGATTTGACAATAAAACCTGGAAGCTGATTGCAGCACTCAAATCAATAAATAAAATTATACAATTAAAAAATATAATTCCATAATATGTGCAACTTATGTGAACATACAGTGTCCATAAAATAAAGTGATAGCTAAAATCAAATTTAATCAGTCCCACATGCCATGATGGAATCAGGAAACTTCCAGAGATAGCCAAAGTGACACCATCCATTCCCATGCAAGTCTTACTGGAAGGCTTGTGACCCCGTATGATGAGTCTTTTGAACATGTAATTTTTTTTCACAAGTTTTCGGAATATGTGGAAAGAAAATGAAAATGCATTTTTTTCCCCACAAAGTTGTCCATTTATTAGCTATTTCTAACACATAGTATGAAAATACGAAAAAATACACCCCAAAATACTTTTTGCTACTGCTTCTGATTACGGCGATACCACATGAGAATTTTCCACAGCCTGGCGACATAGAGAGGCCCAACATGCAAGGAGCACCATTAGGTGTTCTAGGGACATACAGTAAATTACACATCTAATATCTTGACTACCTATTACATTTTGAAGGATCTGAAGTACCAAGACAATGGAATTACCCACAAAATGACCCCATTTTGAGAAGCAAACACCCCAACTTATATTCTATGAGGCATAAGGAGTCTTTTGAACAAGTAATTTTATTCCACAAGTTTTTGGAATATGTGGAAAGAAAATTAAAACTTATTTTTTTTACACAAAGTTGTCCATTTATAAGATATTTCTAACACATAGCATGTAAATACCAAAAAACACATCCCAAAATACATTCTGCTACTCCTCCTGAGTATGGCAACACCACAGGTGTGAGACTTTTCCACAGCCTGGCCACATACAGGCCCAACATCCAAGTAGTACACAATTTCCTGACAACCTATTATTTTTGAAGGCCCTTCATATTTCTAATACAAATTATGTGAATTCATGAGGATAAACTAATGGGCACTGATGAGGTTGCACTGATGTGCACTAATGCACTGCACTGAGGCTGCACTGATAAACCGGCACTGATATGTACTGATGAGGCAGCACTGATGGGTCTAATAAGGATCCACTAATAGGGCGGCACTGATGTACACTGATAAGCTGAAGTAATGAGTTAGGATTAATGGTAACTGATGAGCACTGATGTGCACCAATAAGCGGCAGTAATGAGGCAGCACTGATGGGCACTGATGTGCACTCATAAGCTGCAGTGATGAGGCAGCATTGATGGGCACTGATGTGCACTGAGAAGCTGCAGTGATGAAGCAGCACGGATGAGCAATGATGTGCACATAGCCTGGCCACATACAGAGGCCCAACATCCAAGTAGTACCGTTAGGTGTTCTAGGGACATAAATTACACATCTAATTTGCTGGCAACCTATCATTTTTGGAAGCGCTTCATATTTCTCATACAAATTATGTGAATTCATGAGGCTAAACTAATGGCAGCACCAATGGGCACTGATGTGCACTGATAAGCTGCAGTGATAAGACAGTACTGATGGGCACTGGTGTGCATTAATAAGCTGCAGTGATGAAGCAGCACGGATGAGCAGTGATGTGCACTGATAAGCTGCAATGATAAGGCATCACAGGTGGGCACTGATGAGCTCTCACTGATGGGCACTGATCAGACCTCACTGATGTGCACTGATAAGCACTGATCAGCTGCAGTTATGAGGCAGCACTGATGGATACTGATGAGCACAGATGGCACTGATGTACACAGACGGGCACTGATGTACACTGATGGGCACTGATGTGCACTTTTGGGCACTGATAAGCACTCACTGGTGGGCACTGATGAGCACTGATAGGGCACTGATGAGCACTGATAGTGCACTTATGAAAAAAATTCACTCTGCTGCAACCGATCCTCTCTCTTTTCCTCACACTCGGTATCGGTGCGAGGAAAGGAGAGAGAAAACCCAGGCATGACCCCTGTATGTTTACATTTATGATCACTCATCATTGGACAGACAATCATGTGGTAAAGGGCCGCTGTGATTGGCCCTTTACCCCTATTCATGATGCCCCGTGTATAATTTATTAATTTGAGCACTGCACTTTTTGTTGTATACCATTTCTATGCTTGCTTCATTACCAACTACAGTATATCAGGTGACATTATACTAAGTTTGCATTCACTAACTGTTCAGTGCCTGTTTTCTTTGATATAGCACTTCTACTGTGTACTAAGTATTACTTTTAGTGATTTTCTGTGACATTGTTTGCTTTGTACCCTCAACCTTGAGTGTCAGAAGGACTGAAGTCCATAAAGAGGAACTTCACCCAAAAGGGCACGTTCCACTTGTTTGCATCCACCCCCCCCCCCCCCCTTTAATGATTTATACTTTTTTTGGGGGGAGCGGGTAGCTGGTTTTGACAGGTAACGCTCCAACTTTGGCTCCCCTTCCCCCGCAGCCTTCTAGGACACAATACAGGTCCCAGACGACTAAGAGAGCACTCACAAAGTGCAGCATGGCTCGCACATGCACAGTGGGAAACCAGCTGTGATGCCACAAGGCTTTACTGCCAGTTTCCCTTAGTTAAAATGCTGGCGCGTGGACCCAAAGCCAATTGAAGAATCGACTTGGGTGAGGACAGAGCTGGATCCTTGAACAGGTAAGTATTATTATAATTAAAGAAACTGTAGCATTTGTAGCTACTCACTTTTAATTTTTTTTGGGGGGGGGACTGGAGCTCCTGTTTAAAGAGGTCAAAGCAAAGAACAGAAGACCCTTCCTAACCAGCAGCTCCTATGGGGATAGCGCTGAAGATGCACACAATCCAGAACTAAAACATTTTAAATTTGCCATCTTCAAAAAAGCCACAAAAGATGTCTCTTTTTTTCTCAAGCAAAGTTCAATTTAAGAGTGAATTTTAAACTTAGTGACTAGGATTTCTTTTTTGCATACGAACAATAACAATTAAAGTCCTCTCCCCATTCACTTAATAAGTGTGCTCAGCTAATGCTAACCATACATGTAGCCATGGGCTGAACAAGAGAAATCACTTGATTTCCCTATTCACGCTAAACAGCATGGACTGCTGGCTGTCTGAATATACAAACAGTGACATCTGATGGGATGCAGTCATTCTTCTGCTGACAATTTCCCACCTGGCTCCTAAAATTATTCAAAGGTTTCCAAATCAGTTCATGCTGCCACGGCCACCAACAGCTCGAATTTTTGGCTGATTCAGCAGGAATAATAGAAATATACCTAATCCATGGTTCCCATGTAACCTCAAATTTAGAAGTATTATTATTAACGATACTTGTAAGTTTATCATTTATCATAATCCAATTAAGTTTCTGTCTGACCGAGTCTAGCGGAATTGATGACTGTCTCCAACATCTAGCTATAGTAATTTGTGCTGCCAACAGAAGATAAAGGATTAGTTTAACTGATTTCTTGGGAATATCAGTGGGCAACAAATGAAATAAAGCTACTTCTGGTGATTTACAAATATTAATTCCAGTTACCGAATAAATGAAGTTTAATATTCGGATCCAAAATCTATGAACCACTGGACATTTCCACCATATATGGAGCATAGCTCGCTCTTGTCCGCAATGTCAAAACCAATTAGGGGACACAGATGGGAACATTTTAACAAGACATGTAGGAACTAAGTACCAGCGAAGAAGTGATTTATAATTGGATTCGATAATCAGCTGAAATTTAGGCCATGTATGGCTTGCCTAAGTGTACATGTTTAGCATCCCCAGGTAACAAACGTGATCAATGTGTCAACAGCACAGGCATTATCAAGGCTACTTCAAAGACTGTAGAACTGCACTCTTTATGATCTATGGAGATAAGGATTGTAGGTGTTTGGACCATGTGGAAACACTGAGATGTTGGCTTGAAGATAACAGAACACGGATTAAACTGCATGAGAAATAGAGGACGGAGAGCAACAATATGTTCCAGTAACTACCAGCAGTGTACAGACCATGTGACCTTGAGTGTCCTTTAAAGTGACAGCCTAATATAGCACAGAAAGGGCTGTGAGAACTGTCTTATGCTACCTCTTTGAAGTGCCACTTGACCAAAGTGCCTAATAAAGAAAACTTCCTCATGGCAGGTGGATCAGCTGAGGGTGTTGGATTCAGAGGAGGCAAGGCGGTTATTTTTTTTTTTATTTTAATGAACGTGTCTTTTTTTGACTATTGTGGAAATCCGACTCAAAGTAGAGGCAACAAATGTGCAGTTCTTAAAAAAGGCCATTTATTCTACCAGAAAAAAAACGAAGTGTAAGAAAAGCATGCAGTCACAAAGCAAAGGTATGAAGTTGAAATGGTGCTCCGCTAACTCTTACTTACCCTTAATTAGCATCTCCAGGTTCCACCATACTGCCCCGAACTACATCACTGACCTAATATCCAAGTACCGCCCAGCACGCACACTCCGCTCCTCACAAGACCTCCTTCTCTCTAGTTCCCTGGTCTCCTCCTCCCATGCCCACCTCCAGGACTTCTCCAGGGTGTCACCCATCCTCTGGAACTCCCTGCCCCAACCCATCAGATTATCACCTACTCTCCTCTCCTTTAGTTGCACCCTGAAAACCCATCTCTTCAGGGAAGCCTACCCCACCCCCTGCTAACTTGTCGACCTCCTCCACTCTTCCTACCACTCCATCCCCCACAGCTATCTCCTCCTGTGCCACTATCCCCTCCCTCCTAGATTGTAAGCTCCAAAGAGCAGGGCCCTCAATCCCCTCATGTTTTGCATTGTATTGTTATTGTTCTGTCACATGTTCTGTCCCCCTTTGTAATGTACAGCGCTGAGCGAACTATCAGCGCTATATAAATACTGTATAATAATAATAATAATAATTAGATGTCCTGGATACGTTTCCTATTCCAGGCAACTTCTCTTTTGGAACAACAGCAGTTTAGACAGGTTGCAATTGCTTTTCAGCTCAGCCTGACTCTCTGGGCTGACACACACGCCACATACACACAATGAGAATATTGGACGAATGATCGACTTCTTTTTTTGTATGCTAGTCTCACATCAAAGTGAAGAGGTTACTAAAGTTACAAAAATTCTTGTGTGCCAGAAAAAAAATTCAGAAGTGATGTAATGTATTTGTTTTGTATTTTCAGACGAAAACTGTACTGATTAAAGGAAAATCATACAATCTGGTATCATATGAGAAAAACTTTTGTGCTGGTCCCTTCAAACAATTTTGGACAAAAGCTGTGTACTTACAATCAGATTATTGTATGATCGCTTCGAAAGCGGTATTTTTGTGCAATTTTCTGATCGTGTGTACTAGGTTTTAGTCTAGCTGAGCCTAATTAGAAGATCTGTCAGAGAAAAATCGAAACATGGTCCATGGGATTGGAAATCCCACCTCACTTTGTTCATGAGGATTCCCTGTGAAACCAGCCTTGTTACAGGTTTTATAACTGACAGGTGTTAAGCAGGCCATACATGGGTCGAATTCCAAATGATTTTTCCATCAAAAATCGTAAACATCATTCGTTCTGTAATCCGATGGTGCCACCAAAAATTTTGAAAATCGGTCATTTTTCACAAATTTTCCAGCATGCCCGATAAACAAAATGGGGAGGAACAATGAATATCGGCCGGTGCCATTGCCCCACTAACAGAACGAAAATCGTCCGATTATTCTTAGGTCCGATTTTCGAGCGAAAAATCATTTAAAAATCAACCCATTGTATGGCCGGCCTAAATATAGGTTTTCTTAGCACCAGGACCTGCTGACTTCCCCTTTAGAATTACAATTGAGGAAACCACAATGGTATAATTCTTCCATCATACACTTTTCTAGAAAGCGTCACACATCTTGCAATCACAATTTTGCTCTAATAAGTTGATTTACTAAAGGCAAATAAACTATTCACTTTCCAAGGGAAGTTGCACTTTGAAAGGGAATTTGGTGAATGTGGTGGCATTTCACTTTGCAAAGAATATTCAATCACATGCAAGGAAAAGCAGCATTATGCTTTCTCGTTCACTAAGCTCTTGGGGATAAATTCCTTGCAAAGTGCAACTTCCCTTGCAAATTGAGCTGTCTATTTGCCTTTAGGAAATCAACCACTATGTAACCAGGCAACAATTGTCTCATGTGAACAAAGGTGAACTACTTGGCTTTTGTGGTGTAATCTTTTTTGCTCTGTTTTAATAAATAGGCAAAATATGTGTCTATAAAGTTCTGTCAAATTCACTGACTGACCAGACTGACCTGTAAGTCAAGTAACTGAGACAGAGGTGCGGTTCCAGTATACTCAGTGATATATCAGCAGGGAAGGTGACTGATACATTATGAATAACAATAATTCAACACGTGTCATATTCTTATCTGTCTGTATTATGCATCTACTTATTTATTTAAACATTTTCCGACCATGAAAACAATAACCAGCAGAAGAACACGGTGTCAAGAATAAAATGGCCCCGTGGGTGAAAGCAGCTGCATATACAAAAGAAGAATTGTTCGGGACGAAGATTAAACAGTAGCAGAATAGAGTGATATAATTCCACCCAGACATAAAGTCAGTGACAACACTGTTTGTTAGCAACACTTTCAACACAGAATGCTCTTAATCACATGTAAACCAATTTAGATTTTACATTTACGTCTGCATATACTCATCCCTTATTAAGTTTATTAAAGTAAGATTGTGGAATAAAAAGGACAAAGGGAAAATAAAACAGACTAACACAGGCAAACAATATTAGCTTTGTCGTTTTTAAATTTCTTTGGAAAAACTGGGAAAGTATTGTGATTAGTGTTCAGTAGGGAATGTGTTCAACCTCTAAAGCAGCCATTCTCAACCACGGATTGGTGGAACCCTAGAACTCCTCCAAAGGATGTTATGGTTTCCATTAGCTATGGCTGATTGACCTACAGTTTGATGGTGCCTGCATAGTTCCAGAGCCAATGCCACTTGCAGATTAGCAGCATGACACCAATGAACTTTGCAGCTTACTAGCTTACTGTATGAGTGGCATTCTCACTACTCCTCTAAGGGGAGTATTCTTCCTACTGAAGATCAATGTAAGGGACAATCTTCCCATTGCCACTGATTAAATGATTTTAATAAGAATTCCCCAAGGTGATAATTATTTTAGTTGTTTCTCTAGGATAAAACGGTTGAGAAAGACTGCTCTAAAGGGCAGTGATGTAGTGTGTGTGTGTAGGGATGGGGGGGCAGCTTGGGTAGTTGCCTTGGGCACAACATTTAGAAGGAAGCAGAAATAAGACCCATGCCTTTTTGGGGTGGAGGTGGATCAATGGGCATGTGATGTGTCGTCTCTTCCTGGGGCAGCAGACATCTTTGAACCAACAGCAATCCTGTTATTCTAAGTGAACACAGTGGTAAAAGTTTTAACAAAATATTTATGAAATCTGTACTAATAATTATAATATCTGTATATATATATATATATATATATATATATTTGTTTACTGTTATGTACATGTTTTTGTAGATGATCCCCGCAAAGCCTTTGAAGAAGCAGATGTGGACTGCGAAATGCATCGGCGTTATTAGCGGGACATGGAATCGTCAAATGTATCTATGTGATCTGTTGGTTATGTTTTAAACATCTTTATTATTTGGTGGAGTAGATGGTCCACCTTTTTAATGGACTTCAATAAATATATTTTATATTCTATCTATGTTTATTGTTTTGTACAGTGCCTTAAAAGTCCGTTATTCTCTGGAGGTTGCTCCTTTTGGATTTAGCATTTTTTCAGACAAAATTCTATCTGTATATAGACAACCTTACACTTTAAGCTTACTGCACTGCATTTCCAAAGGTAGATTATGTAAATAGTTGGCTGAGACAGAATGTTTTCATCTGAGCAAAACTGGAGTTAACTTTAATCATAGCCTAACTAGTCTTAGGCTCAGTAGTTTTGGTTAAGCCACCTGTGCTGAAATGGGACTAAAAATATGGCTTGACAATTGTGAACAGCCAACTGCTGAGCCATTAGTAAACCACTGACAACTGCTGTGAATCATCTTGGCAAGATGTTGCATTTTCATGGATCTGTGGTTGGCTGTGTTCTGTGAGTGTGCTGTCTACTTTAAGGCCTGCTAACAATATTCGTGGGGAAGATCTGAGCCACATTCCCAGGGTGACTTTCTCACACCCTTTAGTATTGGAATATTTTTAAATACCTCCTCTAGAAAAAAAAGTATATAGGCAGAGAACTCTAAAAATGTTTCACACTTATAGAGCTATAGTCACTCTTTTGATGTGAGCCTTTTGGCATTCTATTAAGAATATATTAACTTTATCCTCATTCGTGTGCAAAGGATTGGCTACAAACCTTTGATCACCAAAGGAAGACATTATATCTTTTTCCCTTAATAAACAAAAAAAAGTTAAATGTAAGAAACATTTATACTGTATATGTAAATTCCACACACTCAGCCTTTTCTAGATGAGCCCACTACGCCATTTAGGCCATACTAAAAGTATAGTTGTCAATTTACCAGATATTATTATTATTATTACATCGAGTTTATATAGCGCCAAAGGGTTTGCTCAGCGCTGTACAATAGAGGGGGGACAATACATGAAACAGTACAGCAACTACAAGCAGCACACGAGGGTTAGAGGGCCCTACTCTTTCGAGCTTACAATCTAGGAGATATAAAGTCTAAGCTTGGGTTTTGAGGGGTCAGTTGACCCAATACTGATGTTTTAGTCATAAGTGAAACCAGGTGATGCAAGTCAACCTGCATCTGTTTTCTGCACATGGGAGTTTTCAAAGTTCTTGTCCATCTCTGCATCCTCTGGCACCCTTGTTGCTTTCTCTATAATTCTTCCTATGTTAATCTAACTATGCAAATTAGCCTCTTCCCCAGTGACATCACAGCTCCAGCAGACAGTTTGGTCTTTCCCAAGCCAGATCCTACCTCCAACACACACCCATGGTTCTTTTCCATGTGAGGTCCCACTTCCAGAATACATATTGGTCTTTTCCCAGTGAGATCCCACCTCACACACACATTGTGATCCCTCCTCCAACACACACTTTCTCCTCCAGAGACACCTCTGCCTATAGTTACACACTCCCACCACACGAACACCACATTGAACATTGCCCATGTCCTCCTTATAGACATGGGTGGCCCAAACACACAGTCTAAGGACTCAGAACTCAGAGTGAAGTTCAGTTCAGCAGTAGCCATTTCTGCCCTATCCCCCCTCTGCAGATGTAAGTTTCTTATAACTTTTTAAGCCTCATGCAGATAGACGTTTATTAGCTCCTGTATGCAGAGGCATTAAATCTCTGGTGTTGAAAGGCACACATGCTGCAGACAACTGCCAATATAAGTGAATAGATGTACTTGATTGTGGTCAGGTAAACACTGATGGCTTCCTCATTGGCGTTTACTGGTGCATGTGCATTCACTTATTTTATGCTTGAGAATTTATGCTTTAGCACATGGGAGCTGATAAGAGTCAATGTGTATGAAGCTGCATTGTGTAGTTTAGTATTGTGAGTATGTGCATGTGTGTGTTAGGACACGCATTGATCCTTTGTGTTCTGCCCCCAGCACACATATGATTTCCTATTACTTCTCCAGAACCTCTCCATCCTCTGGAACTCTCTACCCCAATCTATCAGACTATCGCCTACTCTGCTCACTTTTAGGCAATCTCTGAAAACCTATATTTTTAGGAAAGCTTATCCTGCCTTCAGATAATAATGGAATCTTCTATTCCTCCTATCAGTTCATCCCCCACAGTTATTACCTCTTGTACCACCAGCCCCTTCCTCTTAGATTGTAAGCTCCAAGGAGCAGGGCCCTCCTAACCCTCTTCTATTGAACTGTATTGTTGCTGTATTGTCTCCCTTTATATTTTAAAGTGCTGAGCAAACTATTGGCGCTATATAAATCCTGTATAATAATAATAATAATAATAATAATAATAATAATCCATACCAGCAGTAAAACATCCCTTCAGGAGGCACAGTTCTCTAGTCAGTTGACACCAGTAGTGCATATGCATTACCCATTAAACTACAAGGAGCAGGGCCCTCCTATCTCTCTTGTATTGAACTGTATTGTTGCTGTATTGTCTCCCATTATATTGTAAAGGGCTGAGCAAACTATTGGCACTATATAAATCCTGTATAATAATAATAATAATAGTGATCATTCTGTGGTGCATGTACATTATCCTCTCAGTGATCAGCTGCCACAGAAGAAGTGCTAACCCCTCAGTCCCCCAGCTTATTAGTGCTAACGCCTTACTGATCTGTCTGCAGTGCATGTGATCTGCTTCCTAAGCCTATACAGAAGATAAGGGCTGACAAGGGCTCAGTAACAGCAATACTTCCAACATAACTGTTCCAAAATACTTCCAATATCGCTGTTCCAACAAGTTAGGCTGCTGTCCACTCAAAGGAAGCAAGAAGATCAAACGTGGCATCAACTTCCAGAGTACTCTACTGGATTAGGGTAAGTATACTCTACAAATAAAAACATGTTTAATGGTAAATAACTATTACACTCTCCACAAATTGTGAAATGCTTTTTAATCGACAAGTTATTTAATACTGTGATGATAATGATCTCTGATGAACTTAAGCTGTTTGGAATGAATTGGGGAGTGGTAAAGAACTCAGTAGCATCCTAACTTTCCCCAGAATTCACAAGTTGGTAAGAAAAATGGTCAGATTTCGACTTCGTTCACATATATGCATTTTGCGTTTGTTGCTTTCCCTAGTGCTTTTTACAGTTTGTTTTGCGTTTTTCTACATGCATTTTTACTGTGTTTTGTTCAGCTCTTTTTTTTTGAAAAAGGGATTTTTTTTGTTGCTGGGCAGATTAAGAATGTGAAACGCAGCAAAAACGCGCTACCATGCATTTCAGCAGCTTCTACATTGTGCCAAAAATGTTGCTTTTTACTTTTAAAAAAGTCCCTGCCCCTTTTCAAAAATGCAGCAGCTCAAAAAGCATAATTGTGAACATGTGCCATAGGAAACCATGTTAAATGGATCGTAGTGCGTTTCTGCAAAAAGCACTAAAAACGCATTAGTGTGAACGGAGCCTAAGAGTTATGTTTTGTACCATCTCCATAACTGTTACTGTAAAAATGTTACTTTTCTAAAAAGTGGCAACACTAATATATACAAAGATTTAAATCCGTTAAACATCAAACATGCCTACATTTTAAGGTTCAGAAGGCTAATAAGACATATTAGACCTTGTAGAAGAAGGATGCATCCAATCTATATTATGTTTGGTATCTAACAAATCATATTTTCATTCAACCAACAATGGTGGTTGTTGTATTGTGAAGCCTTGTCACATGGAAATATAGCTGTACTCAGGATAGTTGGCATTACATATATATATGGGACAACACAGTGGCTAAGTGGTTATCACTTCTGCCTGGCAGTACTAGGGTCGTTGGTTCAAATACCAACCACGGTACCACCTGCCTGGAGTCTGCATGTTCTCCCTGTGCCTGCGTGGGTTTCCTCCGGGTACTCCGGTTTCCTCCCTCACTCCAAAGACATGCTGGTAGGTGAATTGGATCCTGTCTACATTGGCCCTAGTATGTGTATGTATGAATGTAAGTTAGGGACCTTAGATAGTACGCCCCTTGAGGGTTAGAGACTGATGTAAAATGTACAATATATATGTAAAGCGCTGCATAAATCGATGGCGCTATATAAGTACCTGTAATAAATAAATAATAATATTTAAAGCAGAGTTCCACTCAAAAGAGGAAGCTCCACTTATTTCCCTCCACTGCCATATTTTGCACCTATTGGGGGGGAGCGGATACCTGTTTTTGACAGGTACCCGCTCCCACTTCCGGCTTTTGTGCGCTGCGGCAAACTGGACCAGAATTTCGGCCTCCTCCTCCCTCCCACAGTCCCCTGGGAACTTTCGCAGGTCCCAGGAGACTGCCGGACTAATTAGGAGGAGCAGCGTGGCTCGCACATGCGCAGTGGGCACCAGGCTGTGAAGTTGCAAGCTGTCACAGCCTGGTGCCCACAGTTGACATGCTGGCGCTGTGGAGGAGAGAAGGGGAGAAGGGATGGTGCGGGTGAGAACATCGCTGGACTCCGGGACAGGTATGTGTGTGTTTACAGTTTTTGTAGCTGCTGACTTTTAATAAACACAAAAACGGCTGGAACTCCACTTTAAAACTCGTTCAGCTTAATCTCTGAATGTTCTAACTAGAAATACAGATCTTTTACATTTCTGTCTGGGCATGGCAGGAAGTTATACAGACCTTTTTAAAGGTCAGAATTACAAAAGGGAAGCCATAAACATTGCATGTTTATGCTAAAACACATGGTGATGGCTACTATGTGAAGAGTTTACTGCTTAGGTAACCTGCACCAATGCCGATCACTCTCAGTATGCTGGTGCCTAAATTGTGATCCTGCAAGCTGAAAAGTCTCTGGTAAGGGTGAGGTTGAGGAAGTAATCATCACAAGTACCGCTGTCCCTTGCAAGTGCTAAAGTATCCTTAGGACTGATACTGTAGGTAGAAACTAAAACACACAAAAGTAAAGAGGGCACTGGAGAGTGCAGAAAATCACAATTTTAATGAACATTGAAAAAAAATACTTACAATAGAAGATTCTTGGTCAAAGCCATGTCATCAGGTTGATTCATGAACAGAGGTCCACAGTCCTTATAGAAAGTTGATGGTTTCTCCGAAGCTTTATTACCAGCCAAGTGAAGGATGAAAAAAATCCAAAAGAGGTCCAATTTTCTTAACCTGATAGTCTGTAAATGAAAGGGAGACCAGCTGTCAACATGGAAGATAAAAGGGCTGTTCATAAAAAGAAGATTTTTCTGTGTAAACCAGTGCACTTTGTGATATTTTAAAGCGGAGTTCCACTCACCCTGTCGAAAAATAAAAGTCAGCAGCTACAAAAACTGTAGCTGCTGACTGTTAAAAAACAGCCACTTACCTGTTCTTCAGTGCTGCGGTGTGTCCTCTGCAGCCCATTTCACCAGCCGTCCTGTATTCCAGGAGGCCGGCATCTTCAGTGTGGGCACCCGGCTGTGACAGCTTGCGGCTTCACATCCGGGTACCCACTGCGCATGTGCGAGTAGCGCTGCGCTTCATGAATGGTCCTGTAGTCTTCTGGGTCCTGTCATGTGTCCCAAAAGACTACAGGGAGAGAGGGAGAGAGGAAACCTTCCGTTTCCGATCGCCTAGGCCAGGGGTAGACAACCTGCGGCTCTCTAGCTATTGTGGAACTACATTTCCCATGAGACATTGCAAAATTGACAGTTACAGCTATGACTTGCAGAGGCATGATGGAACTTGTAGTCCTGCAACAGCTGGAGAGCAGCAGGTTGCCTACCCCTTTTTTTTTTTTTTTTAATGTCCGCAAACGTGCAACTATAACGAAAAACCCGTAAGTGTTCACAAAAAAAGTGCAAGTGCAAAACACCACACGAAAAAGTGCACTTAGGGGTGTGCTTTTCCTTCCCCCGAAGGGGATGGACCGCTACCCTGATCCCCCGGGACACAAAGCTCCTGACAGGGACAAGGTTCCCATTTGGTCCTCCTGGCCAAAAGGCCTTGTGGACCACCGTTCCTTGTGTCCAGCCGAAGCCAGACATCCAGTACTTGGTCAGGGGGCTCTCCCGAAGAGAAAACCCCCTAGGGACAGGGGAGGAAGGAACCAAAAGGCCACACATCCTCCCCCTAGACTTCAGGGCAGGCCCGAGGACCCACACCCTCCATCCTGTGAGGAAAACACACACATAAGTAAAGAAAAAGTGACAAAACGTGGGAGGTGAAATAAATTAAATAAATAGAAAATAAAAAGTGGTCGTGCCAAATAGTGCACAGACCAGGCCCTGAGGCCTGTAGCAAAAATTGCCCTGATCCTAGCCAAAAGGCCTGGTCCTAAGGGTGCTGTGCAGAAAAAGTTTGAAAACAAGTGACCATGTGCCATTTTCACACAGTGGGGTCCCACACCCAGGTGCTACTAGTGGCACCCCTGAGGCGACTACTCAGGGGGCACTGGTTTGCGGACTCTCTGCCTTCCCGACCCCTGGCCAGACAAGGTAGATCCGTCCAAATCAGGAGGTACTGAGTCCTTCTGATGTTCCAAAGGGGAATTACTACCAGGTACCAGCTACATGTGGGCATCCCGGGTTCTGTTCCCCCCGTAATAGCCATCCGGACCCCCATCATACCAGCAGGGGTACTATACAAACAGTCATCCCTGCAAAGCTAGAATGACCGTGGAGCACCCCTACTGGACACTGATAAGAACAGATACTACACTTGATCTTAGCCAAAAGGCCGAAAAGCAGGTTGCCTACCCCTGGCCTAGGCGATCGGACTGGAAGTGGGAGTAGGTACCTTTCAAATTCGGGTACCCGCTCTCCCCCTGCCCCCCAAAGGTGCCAATCCTTAATGGGGAGCAGTCCTTAAAGCGGAACTTCCCCTTTTGGGTGGAGCTCCGCTTTAAGTTTAGAGTTTATAAAACTGTGAAATGTCAAAGTGAGCATATAATAAAAATACATAATCAGAAGTTACCTACAGTAAAAACCTCATGTTAAAATGATCCGCAGTTTAGGAAGAAAACTGTTACAGGAGTTTTTTGCAAATTTCAAAAGTTTTGAAAAAGTCGAATTTAGCCCACTCGTACTATCTTCTGGGCTTCCATTTTGGTCCAATAATGTGAAAGGAGGCTGCAGTGACCAAAGGAAGACCATGGAGGAAATAAAGAAAAGTTGAGATTTGCATACAAATTGAGCTGCCTATGCCTTTGGATCTATTGATCTTTAGGAGATACAGTTTTCATAGGAGGTAATCTGCAAGTATGTGTTTTTTTCATCAATTCACAGTTGAAATTGCCAGGGATTATTAAAGTTTTACTTCAACTGCATTGCACATGTAATTGTTTTGGAGAATTCCCCCTTAATAACCTGATACTGATTTGAGGATTATATTTTCTAGTTGCATTCCTATTTAGGAAAGTACAACAGTATCATACCAAGTTATACAAAACATATCAACTTCCAGTTTGGCATACCTCCCAGAATATTAATCATTCTGGGATAATGTTATAACATGACGCCAAAGATGTTAGTGCACAAACATTTTATTATAGTTAATTACTCTCCGGATTTGTGTATCAGTAACATTGTGTGAACAAATAGTATAGCCTGTAACCACTTTAAAATCTGAGATATGTTTTAATGGGTGATAAAAATGAGATTCCATTGAAAGATGTTTAAATATTTGCAGATCTTTGTGTCTCTTTATTTTAATGGCTTTGGGTTCAAAGTCTATTTCTCTTGCATATTTCTTTCTGAAAGTGCTGATAAAATAGTCTCTCTACTTTTCAGTTACATTTTGCACCTGAAATGGTTCAAGTGGGAGGTTATGACCTAGTGTGTTTGACTAACTTTTCGTAGAATAATATTTACTCAGTTTGGCTGGACTGTCTGGACCTGGGGATAATAGGACTGTGGGGGGAGGATAAAGAACATTATTTCTTAGATAATAGGACAAATCTAATAAACACTAATAAGATATGGTCAATGAACAGATTACCAAATACAAATTTGGAAATATAAGCTAATACCAAATAGAGATGAGCGAAGTATTCAAAAATTCGATTCGACTGATTCGGCGAATTCGTGGAAAAATTTTGATTCGAGTCGAATATATTCGCTGTGAATTTAACTTAAAAAAGGGTGTTTCTAGGCTTCAGAGAGACTTAATATTAGTGCTGAACACTGTACCTTTAATTTAAATGCCCTTGGAGTCTGCTGGGGAAGAGAAATAATACTGTCAGGCAGTATGACATGCAGATGAGTGCCGTCGATCTTAGAATCACCGCACACTTCACTCATTTGGGCAGTCACGGGGCCAAAACCAGAGTGTGGAGCCACAGTGTGGCGGTGGAGGCAGCAGCAATGGGAGGCCATACAGCACCCTATGACAAAAATGGAAACCACCAGCAGTGTGAGGAGACCTGAAAGTGGCACATGGCAGAGTGTGGCGATAGAGACAGCAGCAATGGGAGGCCGTACAGGGACCCATGACACACTCTGGACCTGGCAGCAGCATGAGGAGGCGGTACAGGGGCCCATGGCAGATTACGGGCCTGGCAGCAGCATGAGGAGTCGGTACGGGGGCCCATGGCAGATTACGGGCCTGGCAGCAGCAATGGGAGGCCGTACAGGGACCCATGACACAATCTGGACCTGGCAGCAGCATGGGGAGGCGGTACAGGGGCCCATGACAGATTACGGGCCTGGCAGCAGCATTTGGAGTCGGTACGGGGGCCCATGACACACTCTGGACCTGGCAGCAGCATGAGGAGGCGGTACAGGGGCGCATGACAGATTACGAGCCTGGCAGCAGCAACTTGGACAGGAGGACGTTCAGTTTCTGCACCGTCTGGTGCGTGCTCGCAAACTGTTGTCTCTTGGAAACGGATTCCAAGAAAGACTGCTGACGGAATCCGTGAAGAGGAGTAGCAGGAGAAGGAGCATCTGAACGAGCGGAATATGCCAACAAGCGACAACAGGGGCCCATGACAGATTACGGGCCTGGCAGCAGCATGAGGAGTTGGTACGGGGGCCCATGGCAGATTAGGGGCCTGGCAGCAGCTATGGGAGGCCCGTAATCTGCCAGCACCCTATGACAAAAAATGGAACCCACCAGCAGTGTGAGGAGACCTGAAAGTGGCACATGGCAGAGTGTGGCGATGGAGACAGCAGCAATGGGAGGCCGTACAGGGACCCATGAGAGACTCTGGACTTGGCAGCAGCATGAGGAGGCGGTATAGGGGCCCATGGCAGATTAGGGGCCTGGCAGCAGCTATGGGAGGCCCGTAATCTGCCAGCACCCTATGACAAAAAATGGAATACACCAGCAGTGTGAGGAGACCTGAAAGTGGCACATGGCAGAGTGTGGCGATGGAGACAGCAGCAATGGGAGGCCGTACAGGGACCCATGAGAGACTCTGGACTTGGCAGCAGCATGAGGAGGCGGTATAGGGGCCCATGGCAGATTAGGGGCCTGGCAGCAGCTATGGGAGGCCCGTAATCTGCCAGCACCCTATGACAAAAAATGGAACACACCAGCAGTGTGAGGAGACCTGAAAGTGGCACATGTTTGGGGCATGATTCATGGCGGATTTAGTCAGTTGTGTCAGGAACTGGTGGTTTGAAATCCAGACTAATCCACGCCTGATTCATTTTCACAAACGTCAGTCTCTCCACACTTTGGGTGGACAGTCGTGTCCTCCGCGGAGTTACAATACCTCCTGCCGCACTAAACACGCGCTCCGATGCCACGCTACTGGCCGGGCATGACAGCCTTTCAAGGGCAAATTCAGCTAGTTGGGGCCAAAGGTCAAGTTTCGTTGCCCAGTAGTCAAGGGGATTGTCTACCTCGGTTGGCAGGGTGCTGTCCAAGTAGGCCTAAGCCTGTTGTTTGAGGTCCTGCTCCAGGTCCACCTGATGCTGCTGCTGCTGCTGCTGCTGTGGCTGGTTAGTAGTTTCCTCACTGCGCTGGTGAAGAAAGCTACTCATCATCGACTGCAGACTGAGGCAGCCGCTGCTGGTGGAGCTGCCACTGCTCCTACCACCCCACCCCTCCCCTGCTGCCATGGCAGCGGAACGCGAGCGCACAGGGCCCACAGTGTCTGAGGATGGACGATGGCGCAGACAGGCAGAGACCAGCTGACTACATAGGTGTTTTTTATAGTACGTTATTTTGGCCTCCCTCTCAGCAGGTGTGAAAAAGGCCACCATTTTTGAACGGTAGCGAGGGTCCAACAAGGTGGACAGCCAAAAGTCATCCCTCTGTCTGATGGTTATTATTCGGCTGTCGCTACGCAAGCAACCGAGCATGCTATGGGCCATTTGTGCCAAGGAATGCGAGGGACTCCCTGCCTCCATCTCCACAGCATACTGCCACGGTGCGTCTGGGTCCTCTGTCTCCTCCTCCTCCTCCTCTACCAGATGCTCCTGCTCCTCCACTCCTGTCCGCTGAGTGGAAAAACCACCCATTTCACTCAATAATTCCTGAGCACCAATGTCCTCCTCTACCTCCTCCTCTTCTTCCTGTCCTGCCCCCACAGGGGTCATGTGGCGTTGAGATCTGTGCGCCACGTCTACCGCACCCTGACCAGCCATTGTTAACAGCATTTGTTCCAGGACGTGCAACAGAGGAATGACGTCGTTCATCCCATAGTCCTGCCGACTCACGAATAGCGTGGCCTCCTCAAAGGGCCTGAGCAAGCGCAGGTGTCACGCATGAGCTGCCAATGGCTGACATCTAAGTTACACAGGGAGTACCTTTATCCGCTTTTAACATCAGGAAATCGGTGGTGGCCTTTCGCTGTTCGTAAAGGCGGTCTAACATATGTAGGGTTGAATTCCACCTTGTTGCAACGTCACAGCATGAGGAGTCGGTACGGGGGCCCATGGCAGATTACGTGCCTGGCAGCAGCAATGGGAGGCCCGTAATCTGCCAGCACCCTATGTCAAAAAATTCAACACACCAGCAGTGTGAGGAGACCTGAAAGTGGCACATGGCAGAGTGTGGCTATGGAGACAGCAGCAATGGGAGGCCGTACAGGGACCCATGACACACTCTGGACTTGGCAGCAGCATGAGGAGGCGGTATAGGGGCCCATGGCAGATTAGGGGCCTGGCAGCAGCTATGGGAGGCCCGTAATCTGCCAGCACCCTATGTCAAAAAATTCAACACACCAGCAGTGTGAGGAGACCTGAAAGTGGCACATGGAATGAGAGACTGTGGACCTGGCAGCAGCATGAAGAGGCGGTATAGGGGCCCATGGCAGATTAGGGGCCTGGCAGCAGCTATGGGAGGCCCGTAATCTGCCAGCACCCTATGTCAAAAAATTCTACACACCAGCAGTGTGAGGAGACCTGAAAGTGGCACATGGCAGAGTGTGGCGATGGAGACAGCAGCAATGGGAGGCCGTACAGGGACCCATGAGAGACTCTGGACCTGGCAGCAGCATGAGGAGGCGGTATATAGGGGCCTATGGCAGATTAGGGGCCTGGCAGCAGCTATAGGAGGCCCGTAATCTGCCAGCACCCTATGTCAAAAAATTCTACACACCAGCAGTGTGAGGAGACCTGAAAGTGGCACATGGCAGAGTGTGGCGATGGAGACAGCAGCAATGGGAGGCCGTACAGGGACCCATGAGAGACTCTGGACCTGGCAGCAGCATGAGGAGGCGGTATATAGGGGCCTATGGCAGATTAGGGGCCTGGCAGCAGCTATGGGAGGCCCGTAATCTGCCAGCACCCTATGTCAAAAAATTCTACACACCAGCAGTGTGAGGAGACCTGAAAGTGGCACATGGCAGAGTGTGGCGATGGAGACAGCAGCAATGGGAGGCCGTACAGGGACCCATGAGAGACTCTGGACCTGGCAGCAGCATGAGGAGGCGGTATATAGGGGCCTATGGCAGATTAGGGGCCTGGCAGCAGCTATGGGAGGCCCGTAATCTGCCAGCACCCTATGTCAAAAAATTCAACACACCAGCAGTGTGTGAGGAGACCTGAAAGTGGCACATGGCAGAGTGTGGCGATGGAGACAGCAGCAATGGGAGGCCGTACAGGGACCCATGACAGACTCTGGACCTGGCAGCAGCATGAGGAGGCGGTATATAGGGGCCTATGGCAGATTAGGGGCCTGGCAGCAGCTATGGGAGGCCCGTAATCTGCCAGCACCCTATGTCAAAAAATTCTACACACCAGCAGTGTGAGGAGACCTGAAAGTGGCACATGGCAGAGTGTGGCGATGGAGACAGCAGCAATGGGAGGCCGTACAGGGACCCATGAGAGACTCTGGACCTGGCAGCAGCATGAGGAGGCGGTATATAGGGGCCTATGGCAGATTAGGGGCCTGGCAGCAGCTATGGGAGGCCCGTAATCTGCCAGCACCCTATGTCAAAAAATTCTACACACCAGCAGTGTGAGGAGACCTGAAAGTGGCACATGGCAGAGTGTGGCGATGGAGACAGCAGCAATGGGAGGCCGTACAGGGACCCATGACAGACTCTGGACCTGGCAGCAGCATGAGGAGGCGGTATATAGGGGCCTATGGCAGATTAGGGGCCTGGCAGCAGCTATGGGAGGCCCGTAATCTGCCAGCACCCTATGTCAAAAAATTCAACACACCAGCAGTGTGTGAGGAGACCTGAAAGTGGCACATGGCAGAGTGTGGCGATGGAGACAGCAGCAATGGGAGGCCGTACAGGGACCCATGAGAGACTCTGGACCTGGCAGCAGCATGAGGAGGCGGTATATAGGGGCCTATGGCAGATTAGGGGCCTGGCAGCAGCTATGGGAGGCCCGTAATCTGCCAGCACCCTATGTCAAAAAATTCTACACACCAGCAGTGTGAGGAGACCTGAAAGTGGCACATGGCAGAGTGTGGCGATGGAGACAGCAGCAATGGGAGGCCGTACAGGGACCCATGACAGACTCTGGACCTGGCAGCAGCATGAGGAGGCGGTATATAGGGGCCTATGGCAGATTAGGGGCCTGGCAGCAGCAATGGGAGGCCCGTAATCTGCCAGCACCCTATGTCAAAAAATTCAACACACCAGCAGTGTGAGGAGACCTGAAAGTGGCACATGGCATGAGAGACTGTGGACCTGGCAGCAGCATGAAGAGGCGGTATAGGGGCCCATGGCAGATTAGGGGCCTGGCAGCAGCTATGGGAGGCCCGTAATCTGCCAGCACCCTATGTCAAAAAATTGAACACACCAGCAGTGTGAGGAGACCTGAAAGTGGCACATGGCAGAGTGTGGCGATGGAGACAGCAGCAATGGGAGGCCGTACAGGGACCCATGAGAGACTCTGGACCTGGCAGCAGCATGAGGAGGCGGTATATAGGGGCCTATGGCAGATTAGGGGCCTGGCAGCAGCTATGGGAGGCCCGTAATCTGCCAGCACCCTATGTCAAAAAATTGAACACACCAGCAGTGTGAGGAGACCTGAAAGTGGCACATGGCAGAGTGTGGCGATGGAGACAGCAGCAATGGGAGGCCGTACAGGGACCCATGAGAGACTCTGGACCTGGCAGCAGCATGAGGAGGCGGTATATAGGGGCCTATGGCAGATTAGGGGCCTGGCAGCAGCTATAGGAGGCCCGTAATCTGCCAGCACCCTATGTCAAAAAATTCTACACACCAGCAGTGTGAGGAGACCTGAAAGTGGCACATGGCAGAGTGTGGCGATGGAGATAGCAGCAATGGGAGGCCGTACAGGGACCCATGAGAGACTCTGGACCTGGCAGCAGCATGAGGAGGCGGTATATAGGGGCCTATGGCAGATTAGGGGCCTGGCAGCAGCTATAGGAGGCCCGTAATCTGCCAGCACCCTATGTCAAAAAATTCAACACACCAGCAGTGTGAGGAGACCTGAAAGTGGCACATGGCATGAGACACTGTGGACCTGGCAGCAGCATGAGGAGGCGGTATATAGGGGCCCATGGCAGATTAGGGGCCTGGCAGCAGCTATGGGAGGCCCGTAATCTGCCAGCACCCTATGTCAAAAAATTCAACACACCAGCAGTGTGTGAGGAGACCTGAAAGTGGCACATGGCAGAGTGTGGCGATGGAGACAGCAGCAATGGGAGGCCGTACAGGGACCCATGAGAGACTCTGGACCTGGCAGCAGCATGAGGAGGCGGTATATAGGGGCCTATGGCAGATTAGGGGCCTGGCAGCAGCTATGGGAGGCCCGTAATCTGCCAGCACCCTATGTCAAAAAATTCAACACACCAGCAGTGTGTGAGGAGACCTGAAAGTGGCACATGGCAGAGTGTGGCGATGGAGACAGCAGCAATGGGAGGCCGTACAGGGACCCATGAGAGACTCTGGACCTGGCAGCAGCATGAGGAGGCGGTATATAGGGGCCTATGGCAGATTAGGGGCCTGGCAGCAGCTATGGGAGGCCCGTAATCTGCCAGCACCCTATGTCAAAAAATTCAACACACCAGCAGTGTGAGGAGACCTGAAAGTGGCACATGGCATGAGAGACTGTGGACCTGGCAGCAGCATGAAGAGGCGGTATAAGGGCCCATGGCAGATTAGGGGCCTGGCAGCAGCTATGGGAGGCCCGTAATCTGCCAGCACCCTATGTCAAAAAATTGAACACACCAGCAGTGTGAGGAGACCTGAAAGTGGCACATGGCAGAGTGTGGCGATGGAGACAGCAGCAATGGGAGGCCGTACAGGGACCCATGAGAGACTCTGGACCTGGCAGCAGCATGAGGAGGCGGTATATAGGGGCCTATGGCAGATTAGGGGCCTGGCAGCAGCTATGGGAGGCCCGTAATCTGCCAGCACCCTATGTCAAAAAATTCTACACACCAGCAGTGTGAGGAGACCTGAAAGTGGCACATGGCAGAGTGTGGCGATGGAGACAGCAGCAATGGGAGGCCGTACAGGGACCCATGACAGACTCTGGACCTGGCAGCAGCATGAGGAGGCGGTATATAGGGGCCTATGGCAGATTAGGGGCCTGGCAGCAGCAATGGGAGGCCCGTAATCTGCCAGCACCCTATGTCAAAAAATTCAACACACCAGCAGTGTGAGGAGACCTGAAAGTGGCACATGGCATGAGAGACTGTGGACCTGGCAGCAGCATGAAGAGGCGGTATAGGGGCCCATGGCAGATTAGGGGCCTGGCAGCAGCTATGGGAGGCCCGTAATCTGCCAGCACCCTATGTCAAAAAATTGAACACACCAGCAGTGTGAGGAGACCTGAAAGTGGCACATGGCAGAGTGTGGCGATGGAGACAGCAGCAATGGGAGGCCGTACAGGGACCCATGAGAGACTCTGGACCTGGCAGCAGCATGAGGAGGCGGTATATAGGGGCCTATGGCAGATTAGGGGCCTGGCAGCAGCTATGGGAGGCCCGTAATCTGCCAGCACCCTATGTCAAAAAATTCTACACACCAGCAGTGTGAGGAGACCTGAAAGTGGCACATGGCAGAGTGTGGCGATGGAGACAGCAGCAATGGGAGGCCGTACAGGGACCCATGAGAGACTCTGGACCTGGCAGCAGCATGAGGAGGCGGTATATAGGGGCCTATGGCAGATTAGGGGCCTGGCAGCAGCTATGGGAGGCCCGTAATCTGCCAGCACCCTATGTCAAAAAATTCTACACACCAGCAGTGTGTGAGGAGACCTGAAAGTGGCACATGGCAGAGTGTGGCGATGGAGACAGCAGCAATGGGAGGCCGTACAGGGACCCATGAGAGACTCTGGACTTGGCAGCAGCATGAGGAGGCGGTATAGGGGCCCATGGCAGATTAGGGGCCTGGCAGCAGCTATAGGAGGCCCATAATCTGCCAGCACCCTATGTCTAAAAATTCTACACACCAGCAGTGTGTGAGGAGACCTGAAAGTGGCACATGGCAGAGTGTGGCGATGAAGACAGCAGCAATGGGAGGCCGTACAGGGACCCATGAGAGACTCTGGACCTGGCAGCAGCATGAGGAGGCGGTATATAGGGGCCTATGGCAGATTAGGGTCCTGGCAGCAGCTATGGGAGGCCCGTAATCTGCCAGCACCCTATGTCAAAAAATTCTACACACCAGCAGTGTGTGAGGAGACCTGAAAGTGGCACATGTTTGAGGCATGATTCATGGCGGATTTAGTCAGTTGTGTCAGGAACTGGTGGTTTGAAATCCAGACTAATCCACGCCTGATTCATTTTCACAAACGTGAGTCTCTCCACACTTTGGGTGGACAGTCGTGTCCTCCGCGGAGTTACAATACCTCCTGCCGCACTAAACACGCGCTCCGATGCCACGCTACTGGCCGGGCATGACAGCCTTTCAAGGGCAAATTCAGCTAGTTGGGGCCAAAGGTCAAGTTTCGTTGCCCAGTAGTCAAGGGGATTGTCTACCTCGGTTGGCAGGGTGCTGTCCAAGTAGGCCCAAGCCTGTTGTTTGAGGTCCTGCTCCAGGTCCACCTGATGCTGCTGCTGCTGCTGCTGCGGCTGGTTAGTAGTTTCCTCACTGCGCTGGTGAAGAAAGCTACTCATCATCGACTGCAGACTGAGGCAGCCGCTGCTGGTGGAGCTGCCACTGCTCCTACCACCCCACTCCTCCCCTGCTGCCATGGCAGCGGAACGCGAGCGCACAGGGCCCACAGTGTCTGAGGATGGACGTTGGCGCACAAAGGCAGAGACCAACTGACTACATAGGTGGTTTTTATAGTACGTTATTTTGGCCTCCCTCTCAGCAGGTGTGAAAAAGGCCACCATTTTGGAACGGTAGCGAGGGTCCAACAAGGTGGACAGCCAAAAGTCATCCCTCTGTCTGATGGTTATTATTCGGCTGTCGCTACGCAAGCAACCGAGCATGCTATGGGCCATTTGTGCCAAGGAATGCGAGGGACTCCCTGCCTCCATCTCCACAGCATACTGCCACGGTGCGTCTGGGTCCTCTGTCTCCTCCTCCTCCTCCTCTACCAGATGCTCCTGCTCCTCCACTCCTGTCCGCTGAGTGGAAAAACCACCCATTTCACTCAATAATTCCTGAGCACAAATGTCCTCCTCTACCTCCTCCTCTTCTTCCTGTCCTGCCCCCACAGGGGTCATGTGGCGTTGAGATCTGTGCGCCACGTCTACCGCACCCTGACCAGCCATTGTTAACAGCATTTGTTCAAGGACGTGCAACAGAGGAATGACGTCGTTCATCCCATAGTCCTGCCGACTCACGAATAGCGTGGCCTCCTCAAAGGGCCTGAGCAAGCGGCAGGTGTCACGCATGAGCTGCCAATGGCTGACATCGAAGTTACACAGGGGAGTACCTTTATCCGCTTGTAACATCAGGAAATCGGTGATGGCCTTTCGCTGCTCGTAAAGGCGGTCTAACATATGTAGGGTTGAATTCCACCTTGTTGCAACGTCACAGCATGAGGAGTCGGTACGGGGGCCCATGGCAGATTACGTGCCTGGCAGCAGCAATGGGAGGCCCGTAATCTGCCAGCACCCTATGTCAAAAAATTCTACACACCAGCAGTGTGAGGAGACCTGAAAGTGGCACATGGCAGAGTGTGGCGATGGAGACAGCAGCAATGGGAGGCCGTACAGGGACCCATGAGAGACTCTGGACTTGGCAGCAGCATGAGGAGGCGGTATAGGGGCCCATGGCAGATTAGGGGCCTGGCAGCAGCAATGGGAGGCCCGTAATCTGCCAGCACCCTATGTCAAAAAATTCTACACACCAGCAGTGTGTGAGGAGACCTGAAAGTGGCACATGGCAGAGTGTGGCGATGGAGACAGCAGCAATGGGAGGCCGAACAGGGACCCATGACAGACTCTGGACCTGGCAGCAGCATGAGGAGGCGGTATATAGGGGCCCATGGCAGATTAGGGGCCTGGCAGCAGCTATGGGAGGCCCGTAATCTGCCAGCACCCTATGTCAAAAAATTCAACACACCAGCAGTGTGAGGAGACCTGAAAGTGGCACATGGCATGAGAGACTGTGGACCTGGCAGCAGCATGAGGAGGCGGTATAGGGGCCCATGGCAGATTAGGGGCCTGGCAGCAGCTATGGGAGGCCCGTAATCTGCCAGCACCCTATGTCAAAAAATTCAACACACCAGCAGTGTGTGAGGAGACCTGAAAGTGGCACATGGCAGAGTGTGGCGATGGAGACAACCCACTTGACTGCTGCCAAGCTGCCACCCTCTTCTCCTGATGATGCGGAAGCAATAGCCTGATGACGACGAGGCTGCCAAGTGCGATCAGCCTCATCATCATCAATTAGGGTCTCCGCCTCACTACTAGCCCCCTCGGCTGCGTGTGGGTCAGGAGACAGACCTGTCTCTACACCGGCTACCGAGCCACTCTCCTCGCCACTACCGAGTCACTCTCCTCGCCATGTCTCCCCCCGTTCCTGACCGCCCTCTGTTAGCTCTTCCTCACTGTACTGGATGACACCGGGAGCACTAGCCTCTGGCTGCGAATAGTGCTGCCTCGACCCCTTCCTCTGCTGCCACGTCTGCTCGCTCCTAAAACATTGCCTCCTCTGCCACTCCTCTGCATGTTGTCTGACATACTCTTTAATTAAACGATTCTGTGTCCCTGAGTAACAATTCTGTGGCCCTAAGTAACGGTTCTGTGGCCCTCAGTAACAGTTCTGTGTCCCTGAGTAACAATTCTGTGGCCCTAAGTAACAATTCTGTGGCCCTCAGTAACAATTATGTGTCCCTAAGTAACGGTTCTGTGGCCCTCAGTAACAATTCTGTGTCCCTGTGTAACAATTCTGTGTCTGGGCGAGTAACAATTCTGTGGCCCTAAGTAACAGTTCTGTGGCCCTCAGTAACAGTTCTGTGTCCCTGAGTAACAATTCTGTGTCTGTGCGAGTAACAATTCTGTGGCCCTAAGTAACAGTTCTGTGGCCCTCAGTAACAGTTCTGTGTCCCTGAGTAACAATTCTGTGTCTGTGCGAGTAACAATTCTGTGGCCCTAAGTAACAGTTCTGTGGCCCTCAGTAACAGTTCTGTGTCCCTGAGTAACAATTCTGTGTCTGTGCGAGTAACAATTCTGTGGCCCTAAGTAACAGTTCTGTTGCCCTCAGTAACAATTCTGTGGCCCTAAGTAACGGTTCTGTGGCCCTCAGTAACAATTCTGTGTCCCTGTGTAACAATTCTGTGTCTGTGCGAGTAACAATTCTGTGGCCCTAAGTAACAGTTCTGTGGCCCTCAGTAACAGTTCTGTGTCCCTGAGTAACAATTCTGTGTCTGTGCGAGTAACAATTCTGTGTCTGTGCGAGTAACAATTCTGTGGCCCTAAGTAACGGTTCTGTGGCCCTCAGTAACAGTTCTGTGTCCCTGTGTAACAATTCTGTGTCTGTGCGAGTAACAATTCTGTGGCCCTAAGTAACAGTTCTGTGGCCCTCAGTAACAATTCTGTGTCTGTGCGAGTAACAATTCTGTGTCTGTGCGAGTAACAATTCTGTGGCCCTAAGTAAAGTTTCTGTGGCCCTCAGTAACAGTTCTGTGTCTGTGCGAGTAACAATTCTGTGTCTGTGCGAGTAACAATTCTGTGGCCCTAAGTAAAGTTTCTGTGGCCCTAAGTAACAATTCTCTGGCACTCAGTAACAATTCTGTCTGTCCCTGAGTAACAATTCTCTGGCACTCAGTAACAATTCTGTCTGTATGGGGAAAGAACAAAAAGAGGGCGCACAGGCCTAGTGCATTACCATAAAAAATGTTTAATAAAAAATAAAGTAGGTGTTGTACTCACAAACGACAATATAGTCAAGGCACATCATAGAAGAACAGCTGGATCAACACCGCGCTGAGTAACAGTCCACAATAGGGAGTTTAGACATCCAAAAGGCGGACGCGTTTCGAGGACTTGCCTCTTCCTCAGAGCCAACTGACCAAATGTCTGCTCCCTCTTTTATATGCTCACTACTAGTTAAACCAAAGGTCACATGGGCCGTCCTGGACACTCCCCTGTGCAGGTGGAGGAGTCACAGGGGCAATCGACATAATGTAAGTAAACACGAAAGGTCTATAAAAAATACATACACATATATATATATATACACGCACAAATAAAACCATTGAAACTAGTGACAATCATAAAATCATATGAACCATAAGAAGTGTGCACAGTGGAAAATAAATAAATAAATGGAAAGTTACACATATATAAAAAATAATAAAAATCCTTCCCTGGTGATGCACTGCACTGCTCGCCTTTAAATAAATAAATGGATGGATGAGCAACGCTACGAAGCTGCCTAGTGCTCTGCTTGCCATAGACAACCATGGGACATGGATTTAATATAGAGAGTAGATCTGAAACCCAGCAGAGACACTTATTAATTCATAGAGATGCAGCCTACAGGGTGTGTGCTTATCATTCTAGTATAGTCATATGATGAAACGTAGGTATGTGTGGCAATGTAGTGCACCATGGATGGATATGCATATGCAATACTATATACAAGAACAAAGGAGATAAATCACTAGTAAAACATAAATGTTGATATAAAAAGTTACAAACAACTTCTTAATATGGCTCACAAAGTTTAAATAAAATAAAATTAAATAAGTATTGTTACAATATAGTATAATATCTGGTAAAATGGTATAGTGTATGGTATATGTGTGCATGCATAGACATGGAAGCATAAGAAATATAAATATATAGGAAAAAAAAAAAAAAAAAAAAATAAAAAAAATAAATAAAAATAAAATAAATAATTATATAAAAAATGTACAAAAGATGTATATATGTGTTATATATAAGAACTATATAAAAATGTCAAAGGCGCTATGGAACAAGCACTTGCTGGATAAGAAAGCAGTGCTCGAAGAGAGCTCACTGGACAACATGCGTGCGCACATGTGTGTGTAACACATCCACATGAGCAACTGCTTTTTAGTAAAAAACATGTCTATACATACACACATAAACCCACACACACATATGGAAACTGAATTAAAAAATGGGTGACCAATGAATGACCCATAGACACAAGCGCATGGGAATGCGGTCATACGCAAGCGCCTAAGGGTGACACAATAAATATGAAGTGAGCAACCTAATGTGTAAGGATGCAGGGTAATGGTAGCTATACTGATGATACTATAGTAATCATAGCTGATGAAAATGAATATATCTAAAGCATACATCTGTAGTGGATGGTGTACCCACTATAGGTCACAAGGGAAATGATGGAACTAGCACTAAAGAGGGGGGGGAGAGAAAGGAAAAAAAAAAAAAAAAAAAAAGGAGGGGGTTTGGGAGAGAGACAAAAAGGATGAGAGTAGGACTCTAGGGAACATGTGCAGCTCAGCAGAAGGTGCCTATGCATAACGGGGAGTCAGTGGATGACCCCATGTATCTCAAGATCTTCATTAAGCCCAGTGGGTGAGAGGGAACCCAGAGTGAAGATCCAATAGGTCTCCCTCTTACATAGTCTTTGGAATTTTCTTCCACCATCTGAATCTCCTGTGATGGATTCAATCCCAAATACTTTCATGCCCGATGGGTCACCACTGTGTGCCTCCTGAAAGTGCCGTGGTACGGAATATTTGTTTTTGCCTTTATTGCTCTCCTTGTAATTAATGATGTTACATTTGTGTTCGCCAAACCTGACCCTCAAGGGGCGCATGGTTCGGCCAACATATAGGAGGCCACAGGGACAGATGAGCCCATAGATCACAAAAGAAGTACCACAGTTGATGAACTGCTTAATCTTATATGTACGGCCATTGGTGGCAGCCACCTCTTTCTTTCTGTGGCACATGTATTTGCAGGTTCCACAATTGCTCACACCGCATTTGAAACTGCCACTTTGATCAAACAGGGCAGACCAAGGATTGACCGTATTCCTGGCACCAGCAGGAGGCTTCTTAATTCTACTGGGTGCTATGTGACTCCTGAGATCCCTAGGTTTCCTGAACACAATTTCGGGTCTGGGGGCAAGGCTCTGACCAAGAACTGGGTCCTGCTTAAGAATTTTCCAATGCTTTTGGATGCTTCGCTGTATGTCGAAGGCTTTAGTATTGAACCTGGTGCAAAACCTGACCTGGTTATTAAATTTATTGTTGGGGTCTTTAGTGGCTTTTTTGGCAGCTGTGTGTGGTGTATGCAGTGGACTCTCTTCATATTGGCCCCAATACTTCTGGTATGCTTCCTCGACGTGGACCTCACTGTAGCCTTTTTCAAGGAACTTGGTCCTCAAGATGGCGCTCTGTTCCTCATAATCACCTCTGGTGGTGCATGTTCTCCTTAACCTGCAGTACTGACCAAAAGGGACATTACGGATCCATTTGGGGTGGTGATGGCTACTAGCGTGCAAGTAGGAATTGCCTGCGCTAGGCTTAAAATGCGTTTTAGAGCAGATGTTGCCATCAGAGTCTGTCCGTAGTTCAAGATCTAGGAACACCAGACTGTTGGCATCCACCACATGTGTGAAGCCGATTCCAAAGGGGTTATTTTGGCAGTGTGCAAGAAACCCATCCAGATCCTCGTCTGACCCTTGCCAGATGATTAAAATATCGTCTATATATCTGGCGTACAGGGCCAGATTGCCCCGATATGGGTTGTTGTTCCATATTGATTCCTCCTCCCAATACCCCATGAAGAGGTTTGCATAGCTGGGGGCAAATCTGGCTCCCATAGCCGTGCCTCTAATTTGTCTGTAGAAGTTCCCTTGAAAGGAGAAGTAATTATGTGTGAGGGTATAATGGATGGCTTTTTGCAGGAAAGCTACTTGAATGGGAGGTATGTCACTATTGTCCAAAAAGTGTTTGATGGCAAACATGCCATATTGATGTTCGATGGATGTGTAAAGCGAAGTGACATCCAAGGATAACCATTTATATTCTGGACACCACTTCGAGGAAGATAGGATCTCCAACATATGCCCAGAGTCTCGGACGTAGGATGGTAGACTCACGACTAGTTCCTGGAGGAAATAATCAATGTAGCATCCCAAATTGCTGGAGATACTATCAATGCCAGCTATGATGGGTCTACCAGGGGGATTAGTCAGGTCTTTGTGAATTTTTGGTATATGGTAAAAATAAAGGGTCAGTGGGTGTTGTTTGAGCAGGAATTGATATTCATTGTTTGATAGTATTTTATTGGTCAGAGCCTCATCCAGCAACCCTTTTAAAGCATCTTTGTATTCCGGTAGGGGGTCTCTACGGAGCTGTTCGTAGGTGTTACAATCTCCTATCAGTCTAAAAGCTTCCAAAAGATATACATCTTTGTCCTGGATGACCAGACCACCCCCTTTGTCAGCTTGTCTTATGATAATATCATCTCTGTTTTTGATGTGAGTCATAGTGATGTCAAGGTTCTCACCCCCAAAACAGTGTGAGATGTTTTTTGTAATGCTATGATGTTTGTTATGTTTGCAGATCCTCTTGATATCCTCAAACACCATGTCATAAAAAGTTGGGATGAAATTCCCTTTAACCCAATGTGGATAAAAGGTGGAGGCCGGTTTGAAGGTTGTGTGAATGATGCTGTCTTTAACTGTTGAAACGTGATCATCAAGGGCCAACGCAAACCCATCACATTCACCTTCCTGTAGTAAACTTTCCAGCAAGGGAAGTGCGGGATCATTGCTAATGGAGCTGGTATTAGGTAACTGCCCTACCTGAGGAACTGCAGTCATTAGAGGTTCTTTTTTGAGGGTGAAATACCTCTTGACAGTGAGGTTTCTGACATATTTGTTGAGATCTATAAATATTTCAAATAGATTAGGAGGATTTTTGGGAGCAAAATTGAGGCCTTTCCGTAATAAATTCAGTTCTGTGTCTGTAAACACCGCACTGGATAGATTATAGATTTTAATGGTGGAGTGTGTAGTGGTTACCTCCTTCCTCTTTTTGTTATTCTTTCCTCCTCTCTTTCCCCTCCTAGTCCTCCTTCTCTCTTTCTCCCCAAACTTTTGGATATGACAGGACTCTGCTGATGGACAGGTGCGGGGGTGGAATTCCCCGCAAAATCTCTCTCTAAAAAAGAGGGGGAACTGGGTGGGTGGTTGATGCTAGGTGAATTGCAGGGCAAAATGTTTCTGATGTTGGCATGGGTACCCTCTTTGATGTTGGTATGATGGTAGGATGAGAGGGAAGCTGATGTGCCAGGATGAGGGTGGTCTAGGGGAGGGGTGCTGCCCTTTGGTGCACGTGCAGATAAGTGCTCCTGAGGGGGGGGACCCCTATGGGGGTCTCTAGATGTAAGGTGGGAGGAGTTCCTGTGGTAATATAGAGTGGAAGAGGTTTGTGGCTTATTATGAAAGTTGTTGTGGTGGTGTTTGTGGATGTTGTTGTTGTTGTTGTTGGACTCTGTACGTTTCTGATTGCCACCCCGTTTCCCTTTACCATGGGTACTATTGCTTCCAAAATGGTGCTTAGGAGCTGCAGCTCTGACCCCTTTATCCATTTCTGAATGATGTGTGGGAAAAACCCTGCTCCAGTTGAACTCCCGCCCTAGTTGGTAGTCCAGTCTGTCTCTCTCAAATTTCCCAGATTTTTTACTGATTAGATCTGTTTCAAAGTGAACTATATCATCATTAATATTATTATCCCAAGTGTTGAAGGAATCAAGGTCTGAATAAGTGGCCAGATCATCTTGCAGATCTTTAAGATCACAATTCTGTCTGTCCCTGAGTAAAAATTCTGTGGCCCTAAGTAAAGTTTCTGTGGCCCTGAGTAACAATTCTCTGGCACTCCGTAACAATTCTGTCTGTCCCTGAGTAACAATTCTCTGGCACTCAGTAACAATTCTGTCTGTCCCTGAGTAAAAATTCTGTGGCCCTAAGTAAAGTTTCTGTGGCCCTGAGTAACAATTCTCTGGCACTCCGTAACAATTCTGTCTGTCCCTGAGTATGAATTCTGTGGCCCTAACTAGCGTTTCTTTGTCCCTAAGTAACAGTTCTGTGGCCCTGAGTAACAATTCTGTGTCTGTGCGAGTAACAATTCTGTGGCCCTAAGTAACAGTTCTGTGGCCCTCAGTAACAGTTCTGTGTCTGTGCGAGTAACAATTCTGTGTCTGTGCGAGTAACAATTCTGTGGCCCTAAGTAAAGTTTCTGTGGCCCTCAGTAACAGTTCTGTGTCTGTGCGAGTAACAATTCTGTGTCTGTGCGAGTAACAATTCTGTGGCCCTAAGTAAAGTTTCTGTGGCCCTAAGTAACAATTCTCTGGCACTCAGTAACAATTCTGTCTGTCCCTGAGTAACAATTCTCTGGCACTCAGTAACAATTCTGTCTGTCCCTGAGTAAAAATTCTGTGGCCCTAAGTAAAGTTTCTGTGGCCCTGAGTAACAATTCTCTGGCACTCCGTAACAATTCTGTCTGTCCCTGAGTAACAATTCTCTGGCACTCAGTAACAATTCTGTCTGTCCCTGAGTAAAAATTCTGTGGCCCTAAGTAAAGTTTCTGTGGCCCTGAGTAACAATTCTCTGGCACTCCGTAACAATTCTGTCTGTCCCTGAGTATGAATTCTGTGGCCCTAACTAGCGTTTCTTTGTCCCTAAGTAACAGTTCTGTGGCCCTGAGTAACAATTCTGTGTCTGTGCGAGTAACAATTCTGTGGCCCTAAGTAACAGTTCTGTGGCCCTCAGTAACAGTTCTGTGTCTGTGCGAGTAACAATTCTGTGTCTGTGCGAGTAACAATTCTGTGGCCCTAAGTAAAGTTTCTGTGGCCCTCAGTAACAGTTCTGTGTCTGTGCGAGTAACAATTCTGTGTCTGTGCGAGTAACAATTCTGTGGCCCTAAGTAAAGTTTCTGTGGCCCTAAGTAACAATTCTCTGGCACTCAGTAACAATTCTGTCTGTCCCTGAGTAACAATTCTCTGGCACTCAGTAACAATTCTGTCTGTCCCTGAGTAAAAATTCTGTGGCCCTAAGTAAAGTTTCTGTGGCCCTGAGTAACAATTCTCTGGCACTCCGTAACAATTCTGTCTGTCCCTGAGTAACAATTCTCTGGCACTCAGTAACAATTCTGTCTGTCCCTGAGTAAAAATTCTGTGGCCCTAAGTAAAGTTTCTGTGGCCCTGAGTAACAATTCTCTGGCACTCCGTAACAATTCTGTCTGTCCCTGAGTATGAATTCTGTGGCCCTAACTAGCGTTTCTTTGTCCCTAAGTAACAGTTCTGTGGCCCTGAGTAACAATTCTGTGTCTGTGCGAGTAACAATTCTGTGGCCCTAAGTAACAGTTCTGTGGCCCTCAGTAACAGTTCTGTGTCTGTGCGAGTAACAATTCTGTGTCTGTGCGAGTAACAATTCTGTGGCCCTAAGTAACAGTTCTGTGGCCTTCAGTAACAATTCTGTGTCTGTGCGAGTAACAATTCTGTGTCTGTGCGAGTAACAATTCTGTGGCCCTAAGTAAAGTTTCTGTGGCCCTAAGTAACAATTCTCTGGCACTCAGTAACAATTCTGTCTGTCCCTGAGTAACAATTCTCTGGCACTCAGTAACAATTCTGTCTGTCCCTGAGTAAAAATTCTGTGGCCCTAAGTAAAGTTTCTGGGGCCCTGAGTAACAATTCTCTGGCACTCAGTAACAATTCTGTCTGTCCCTGAGTAACAATTCTCTGGCACTCAGTAACAATTCTGTCTGTCCCTGAGTAAAAATTCTGTGGCCCTAAGTAAAGTTTCTGTGGCCCTAAGTAACAATTCTCTGGCACTCAGTAACAATTCTGTCTGTCCCTGAGTAACAATTCTCTGGCACTCAGTAACAATTCTGTCTGTCCCTGAGTAAAAATTCTGTGGCCCTAATTAAAGTTTCTGTGGCCCTAAGTAACAATTCTCTGGCACTCAGTAACAATTCTGTCTGTCCCTGAGTAACAATTCTCTGGCACTCAGTAACAATTCTGTCTGTCCCTGAGTAAAAATTCTGTGGCCCTAATAACGTTTCTGTGGCCCTAAGTAACAATTCTCTGGCACTGAGTAACAATTCTGTCTGTCCCTGAGTATGAATTCTGTGGCCCTAACTAGCGTTTCTTTGTCCCTAAATAACGATTCTGTGGCCCTCATTAACAAGTCTGTGTCCCTGAGTAATGGTTCTCTGTCCCTAAGTAACTTTTCTCTGTCCCCAATTATCGTTTCTGTGGCCCTAACTCTGTCCCTGTCCCTAGTACAGAGCGGTCTGCCTCTGTTCAATAACTGCAGGCAAATGAAGAATTCCAAAATGGCCGCTATTTATAGCTCGACCATTACACAGTGCTGGCTGGCTGGCTGCTGATTGGCTGATGCGATCACATGTAGTTGAGGAATGCATTATGGGTCAGCGCGCCTTGTCTGCGCGCCTTCCCAGACATCCCCGCTCCGTCGCCGCACATGTCAGCCGCCATTTTCTGAAAAATTTCGATTCGCGCGTCCGAATTAGGCTATTTTTCGGATTCGGCACGAATCGAAATTTTTCCGATATTCGACTCGAATTCCACTTCGGATACTTCGATTCGCTCATCTCTAATACCAAATCTTCAAAACATGTTGCCTTTTTTTTTCAATAAATATTTTACATTACCAATTTACTAACTGACATATCAGCATGCATGTTGCACCACCTCCTTAAACTAAATATCTCTAAAACTGAGCTGATAATATTCCCACCCGACCATGCTCTCCTCCATGACTTCTTCATTCAGATCAATAATGCAACTATCAGTCTCTCCCCTCAAGCCAGGATACTAGGTGTAATCTTGGACTCTAACCTAACCTTTTGGCCCCAAATCCAATCGCTGTGAAAAGCTTGTAGACTTCACCTCCATAACATCTTTAAAATTCACCCCTACTTAACTAATTAAACCACCAAGCTACTCATTCACTCCCTTGTTATCTCTTGCCTTGACTATTGCAACTTCCTTCTCACAGGCCTACCTCATCGTAGCCTATCCCCTCTTCAATCAATTACAAATGCAGCTGCCAGATGTATCTACCTTACCAACCACTCGTTATCTGCTGCCCCTCTCTGCCAATCCATCCACTGGCTTCCGATTGCCCAGCTAATTAAATTTAAAATGCTAACAAAAACATACAAAGCTTTCAAAACTCTGCCCCAAGCCACATCATCAATCTCCAAATATCACCCAAACCGTCCTCTACACTCCTTTCATGATCTCCTGCTCTCAAGCTCCCTTGTCTCCTTCTCCCATGCTCGTCTCCAGGACTTCGCCAGAGCATCTCAGAGCACTAACTAGGCTAGATACTGAGCCATGGGGATCAGAAAAGAACTGTTAAAAGTCCTGCGTAACAAGGTAATGGAACATTATAAAGATAGAAAAGGACATAAAAAGATGTTCAAAGCCTTGAATATGCCAATCAGTACTGTTAAATCACCTATTAAGAAGTGGAAAGTTCGGGGATCTCTTGATACCAAGCCAAGGTCAGGTAGACCAAAGTAAAAACAGGAGGTAGAGCCATTGTTTTACCAACCCCCAACCCCCAACCTCCAACTTAAAAGAGAACATGCAGCCACTCAGGGCTACATGCATGCCACAGCAAATTTTAAACCCCAGCAGCATTACCACCACCAAATGCGATTCTTTCAATTGAACAGGGTTGAGCCATAGCCATGATCCAAATGTGGCTCACTATTCAGAGGGGCAGCAAGGACTGCCACAGTTATAAATGAGCCCTAAAGCAAACTTTACATTTTAATATATAAAGTGCAACGTTAAACACCATATTCAGAATAGTCACAGTCCACTATAATCAAATAAATGTCCACTTCAAGATAATGGATGTGCTTCAAACAATGCTGTCTGACGGTACTCCACTCCTATGGCACCACTGTACCTTCACTCTCCATCAGTGACGGTATATAAAATACAAAAAAAAACAATAATTCTCAAAAGGAATAACTTTAATAAAAAAGTAATACACTTACAATAGGTAGATAACAAAAATCGCAGAGCTGCAACAATCCCAATGAATATGAAGTTCCAGCTGACGGTTGATCAGCGTGGTGACGTCATATCAGGCTCCACCCAGTGAAGGCACAGGAGTGGAGTACCGTCATGCAGCATGAATATGTTGTGGGATTGATCTCTTTACACGCTTTTGGCTTTTCATTGAATTGGGAGCCCAATAGTTCCGGTAATGGCTCATTCACTTGTGGTCACCAGAATCTACCTAGAGTGCCACTCTCTCTTCAGCCCTGTTGGATAAAAGGGTCTTTCTCTTCTTCTTTTATTGTTTGAAGCACATCCATTATCATGGACATTTCTTGAAGTGGGCATTCACTTGACTATGGTGGACTGTCACTATTTTGAATATGGTGTTTAGCAATGACCTTTATATATTATGTTTACTGTGGTTAAGTATCTTACACCTGTGCTAGCTGCTTTTCTTTTTTGTTTTATATTTTTATCCAAGTGCAGAATCACATTGGGTTTAAACATTATATTTTGCCTACTGTGGGCAAAGTACAGCCTCATTTAAATTATAAATACATTATTATGAACAATTTATTTCTAATATCTGCGCAAGTTTTTGTATAGAAGAATTGACAGTCAGTACAAACAATGGGTCCCAAATTTAATACCTAAAATTTTGTTTCTATGTATAGTTTTCAGTTTATAATGTAATGTGGGTGATGTACAAAGACAGACCAATTAGAACGATGTGTTCTTAACGTGTCTCAACACATGAAAAAAAAACACCTACACTATTTTTGTAAATGTAGCATACTGTGATGTAGAGTATTAGGAGCTGATTCACACCAGATGCTTTACAGTGCGTTTTTATACTGCATCTAGAATGCATGCACAGTGTTTGCCATGTATTCCAATGGCTCTAGTTTACACCAGTGAGGTCAGTTTCAGTGCTTTCAACAAAAAGCACAACTTGGGGGAATAAGAGACACCGCACACCACTAGCTCAACAGGTGGAGAGGACTGTGAATGACCTCAGCCTTGAGCTCCTCCTGTGCCTCATCTCTGATGAATTTCACCCTGCCGCCGGGGCTTAGAAATGGAGGAGAGTTGGACTTTTCATTCATGCAGATGCCTCTTTAATTAATGTATATGTGCAATGGAGTACCAACAGGGGCAGACTGACAACTCATGGGGCCCCCGGACAATAGGGGATCATGGGGCCCCTGTGTCCTTGTCCAAACTCAAAAAAGCCTATGAAAAAGGTACCAGGGGCATCTCATGGGGCCCCCTACTGACCCCGGAACCTCGGGCAGTGCCCAAGTTTCCAAATGGTCAGTCCACCCCTGAGTACCAATCAGAATGGTTGGCACTACAATACACATCCACCTGCTGTTATGTGTGTTGCAATAGTAAAAGCCTAAAAAAACCCCAATGTACTTGCTTTGCAGAAGTCCATCAAAATATTGACAAATTTTTAATTAACGAAAAGCTTACCAGTATTTTACTAGATTCTCATAAGAAATTCCTTGCAATATGGTCTCCTTGGATTTAATGTGCCCATCCCTCGATGCCAATAGCAAGCTATTCTTCCCTGCAGTGGCAGAGCACCAGGGGGGTTTACTTAGGTGACCTCGATGTCCCTTCCATCCCCTATCCTTTCTCTCCCCTCTCTCTCTGTCTTCCATTGTATTCCTTGCTCTTGGTTTCTACTGTCCTATAGTTCCTCACTCCTTCCTTTTTTTCTCTGTATTCTCCAGCTAATCCTGTAAAACTTCTCCTATACTTTTCTCTACTCTGCTACTAAGGGGACATCTTTATTTTGAATATCTTCTCCTTCTTTGAAGCGGACTAAACCTCCCGACTAGATCAAGAATTACTCTCTGACCAGTTTCTTGCTAGCCATTCAAACTCTTTTCAAGGTCTTTATAGGTCATTTCTACATCAATTACTCAATGTTCTGTGTCCCTGCAGGCTCATATGGTGTTTGAATAGGACTCTATGGTACAAGTTGCCGCTTTTCTGGCAGCTAACTGTACACTACTCATATATGCGTCCTCTTTTATATTATTGTCTGTTCTTTAAACATTTTTCAATAAGAATGTATTGTAAGTGAATATTAGGGGTTGAGCTACATACAGAGAGTATAGCCTCCCTGCTCAGTACTTCCATTTTCCATCCATACATTGCAGTTTGCATTTCCAAAGCTATGTTGCTCTCTGTTTATATGAAGTATTATTATTATTATTATTATTATTATTATTATACAGTATTTATAAAGCGCCAAGTAAAAAAATGGCAGTGTCAAGACAGAAATAACTTTTATTAGTCACACCAAATTTGTCTCAGCTCTCTATACAGAGTTGACAGTCAATGTGTTTTGGGGATTAAAGTAGAACTGTGGGCAAACCTTTTTTTTTTTAAATTTTGGAGTAAGGGAAGGTTATAACTCCTGTAAGACATTTTTTCGCCATCTGTGTCCCATTGTGGAAATTTCCCTTTACTTCCTGTCCCATAACCAAAAAGGAAGTGAGAGGCAATTCCTGAAAATTAGGGGAAATCCTTGGGGACCCCCAGATCCCTATTGGAAGATCTCCCCTGTATTACTTTTCTGGGGACAACTCAAAATTTGGGATTTTTCTTTTACTTTCACTTTCAATGGTAATGGTAAACAGGACAAATATAGAGGGCAAATCTCCCTAACAGGGATTCTATTCCCTCATCAATCTATCCAAAACTAAAAAGAAATTTTGCCTTTAGGTATACTGTAAGCCCAGATCCTCCTTCATTAGGGCCTACATTATATTTATTATGATAGTGAAATCTAGACAGACAGTTAAACTTGGGTTTTTATTGTTCGTATGTTATAGTTAGAACCTTGCTCTGTTAAGTTGTCTGACAACTTTTCATAGGTTTTATTGTAAAAAATTAAAAGTTTATTTCTGCGCATGTCCTTACGGCTTAACACTCTTCTCTTTTCACTCTATATGAGCTGACTCTTTTCTGGGGACCCTGTCAGGGTTTCACCAGGCAGGAGCACCATTCTACAACAATCATTTGGCTCATTTGGAACCAAACTTAGGGGTTGATTTACTAAACCTGGAGAGTGCGAAATCTGGTGCAGTTGTGCATGGCAGCCAATCAGCTTCTAAAGCCTCATACACATGATGAGAATATCAGACAAATGATTGTCCATTTTTTTGCATGCTAGTCTACTATCAAAAATGAAGAGGTTACTAAAGTTACAAAAATTCTAGTATAACAAAATTCCACTTACAGCAGTGATGTAATGTATGGTATGGTGTTGTAATGTATTCTTTCGTTTCTGTATACGTGGTCTTGGTCACTTGTTTTTTTACAGGTGAATGCTGTACTGTTTAACCACTTGCCTACCAGGCACTTATACCCCCTTCCTTACCAGGCCAATTTTCAGCTTTCAGTGCTGTCGCACTTTGAATGACAATTGCGCAGTCATGTAACATTATACCCATATGAAATTTTTATCATTTTTTCTCACAAATAGAGCTTTCATTTGGTGGTATTTATTTGTCGCTGAGTGTTTTACTTTTTGCGCTATAAACAAAAAAATTGCAAAAAATTTGAAAAAAAAGTTTCTTTGTTTCTATTATAAAATTTTGCAAACAGGTAATTTTTCTCCTTCACTGATGGGCGTTGATGAGGCTGCACTGATAGGCAGCACTGATAGGCAGCACTGATGGGCACTGGTAGGCAGCACTGATGGGCACTAATGGGCGGCACTGATTGGCGGCACTGAGAGGCAGCACTAATGAGGTGGCACGAATAGGTAGCATTGAAAGGTGGCATTGAAAGGTGGCACTGATAGGTGGCACTGATAGGCAGCACTGACAGGCGGCACTGCTGGGCACTGACTGGTGGCACTGCTGGGCACTGACTGGTGGCACTGCTGGGCAGCACTGAGTGGCTACACTGATGGGCACTGGCGGGCACTGATGGGCACAGGTGGGTGGCACTGTTGGGCACAGGTGGGCGGCACAGGTGGGCAGCACAGCTGGGTGGAACTGGTGGGTGACATTGATGGGCACCGATCATCAGAGCACTGATCATCAGTGCCCTGATGATCAGTGCTGATCCCTGCTCTGACAACGTGAGGAAGTTGCATTTCCCAGTGACCAGCATGTCATTGGACACGGCTAATCGCGTGGTAAAAGGCCACTGTGATTGGCCTTTTACCACATTACGTGATCAGCTGTGTCCGTAGGACACAGTGATCTTGGAGAATGCCGGGTGCACGCCCTCGGGGGCACGTAGGAGAGTGCGTTCTGGGAGGATGTCATATGATGCCCTCCCAGAACTGGCCAGCCGCAGTGCAGCCGTCATTCGGCTATCTGCGGTCGACAACTAGTTAAAAGAAAAATGTCGTACAAGAAACATTTTCATGCTTGTCCCTTCAGATAATTTTGCACGAACTGATGTGATTGCCTCATGAAAGCTGTGTAATAATGATCAGATTATTGAACAATCGCCTTGATAGCACTATTTTTCATCTGATTTTCTCACTGCGTTTCTAGGCTTAACTTCAGCTTGTTCATTTAAGCTTTGACAAAAAAATGGAAGCTGATTAGTTTCAGTGAATAACGGAATTTTCTATTCCTCATATCAGTTCATCCCCCTCAGTTATTACCTTTTGTACCACCAGCCCCTCCCTCTTAGATTGTAAGCTCCAAGGAGCAGGGCCCTCCTATCCCTCTTGTATTGAACTGTATTGTTGCTGTATTGTCTCCCTTTATATTGTAAAACGCTGAGCAAACTGTTGACGCTATATAAATCCTGTATAATAATAATAATAGTTTCTATGCAGAGTTGCACCAGATTTTGTGCTCTCCAATTTTAGTAAATCAACCCTTTAGAGTGCTCCACCACTTAGCCTATAGATTGGCTAACAATCATCTTTAACAAAGCAAGTATTAGTTACATATTGCCGGCATGCACTGGCTCTCTAGTTAATTATTCTTAGAATATGGAGAATGCATTCTGGATAGGAGAGAAGCAACAAAAGACCTCAGTGTCCACAGGATTATCTCACCAACAATGACTCAAACAGTAAATAAAACTTTACAGAAATTCTAACAACTCCCCACGTTATCCAATAGTTAGACAAAAAACACTTGGAAGGAGTTTCACCTTAAATATAGAGATAAAAGAATTCGATTCTGAGATTTTTAAACATTTCAAACTCAAATCCCTGAGGCAGCCACAACGGCCTAAGTCTCAGGATCGAATCCTGAGAGTTCCCTAGTTTTTTTATTTCAATAGTTCGGCCACAATAATTGTGGCAAGCATAGTTAAGATGCCAGTATGCCACTAAGTACTTGTTGCACAATCTTGTTTACACTGTACAGCTTGTGAGAGGCTGACTGCTCTCTTTGTTCCAGTCCAAAGGCCAAACCTGCCCCAAAAGAGCCAGCTTCCAATCTGGATGCTGCCCTATCAAAATACAACTGATAAAAGTCATTATATAGCAGATGTTTTAGTTCCCATTTAAAATCAGCTTATATCAGAGCAAACAAGTTCTACACAATGTGCACAAACAACTAAATTAATCAGGTCATAGATGATGCGATTTTTCACAGTTAGTGTTGATGGGGGAAACCCTCCTGTGGAGATATTGTGTTCTCCCAGCGGGGGGCGCAGGAAGCCATAGGGAGAGCATAGTGATTACTGCTGGCCATAATCTGCTGGCAATAATTGCATGCTAGAAATCCAACATGCTGGTTGTACCCAAGTCAATCAATGAGACTTGGGTACAATCAGCCTGCCCATACAAGGATAGAATCTCAACCTGTTCCTGCTGAACCTACTGAGATTCGAACCATCTATAGCCAGCCCAAGTTTCACTATTCAGCCATTGCTACCCACTAACCAGCTGTATATAAAAGTTTCTAGCAATGCCTATTAAATATGTATTAATTTGCAGCAGAATATATCACATCAGGAATCAATATTACACAAATAATTCATCAGCTGTACATTTTATACATCTACTTCTCCAGTTGGTTAGCCTTTGTATTAATAGACATTGCTCGCTTGTGTCAATGATCTTATTTGTGTTCAGTACATACAACTTTCCATCCATATGAGAGTAAAAAAGATACATTTTTGTGCCACAAAATTGAAGTTTAAGCAACCCTTATGCGTAACTTTATGCTGCACATGCCATCACTGTTCAGATCCTGAGAAATCGACACTTCCAGAAGTGCCGATCCCCTGGGTCCCTCACAGCTCTCACTGGTCCTCCCTCTAACCCTCTGATATCACTGCCATCTACTGTAATTGGTGGAAATCAAAGGGAGAACTGTGGAAAACCAGGGAGATTGACACTTCCAGAAGTGGTCATTTCCCTGCAGACATTGGCAGAAGATTTGTCAGAATTGGAGATTTATTTTACATTGCTGTAATTTAAATTGTTATCATCGTAGCACAGTCATTGTAAATATTTAACAATGTGCAGACCACCTACCGCACTTTTACTGCAGCAGAACAGCCCTGCTGTGCTGGATCCCGTACATGTATGTGATCCAGCATCTCCAGTTAGGGGGCGTGCCTGTGCTCATGTCGCCCAATCTGTGCTGTCATTCGCTGCAGCACCAGTCAGTCAGCCGGTCTTGGCCAATGATATATGCCAGGACCTGCTGACTGGCTTAAAGAATGACAGTACAAAGCCCTGTGTTCACTGAGAATACAGGGCTCTGTACATGGGAGCAGTAATGTGTGTTTTTCTCCCTGAAAAGCAGGGAGAAAAAACAAATACATCTAGTAGTAAAAGCAGCACACAATACACATTGATAGGCACACAGTTAACCCTTTGATTGCCTCTAGATGTTAACCCCTTCCCAGCCAGTGTCACTATTACAGTGACAGTGTATAGAATTATTACTAATCACTGTTTTAGTGTCACTGGAGATGTCAGTGTTCCATCCAGGGTCAGTTCATGTCAGATTGCAGGCCACGCTATCGCAGTTCCACTGTAAGTTACTGATCACCGCCATTACTGGTATAATAAAAAAAAAAAATTCCAGTATATACACCATAGTCTGTAAATGCTTTAACTTTCACATAAACCAATCAATTCTCACTTACTGGGATTTTTTTTCACCAAAGACATGTAGCAGAATACATTTTGGCCTAAATTTTTGACGAAATTTCTTTTTGGATATGTTTTATAACAGAAAGTAAAAAATAAATTTTTTTACAATTCTCTGTCTTTTTTCGTTTATATAATAAATACTAAAAAAACTCAGTGGTGATCAAATACCACCAAAAGAAAGCTCTATTTGTGCGAAAAGAAAAATGATATACATTTCAATTGTGTACATTGTTGCATGATCACACAATTGCTAATTAAAGTAGCGCAGTGCTGAACAGCAAATGCCCTGCTCATAAATGGGGTAAAATCCTCCAGAGCTTAAGTGGTTGCAGCTAATCAAAATGCAATATAATATTTACATATTCATATCATAATAAATCAAATGTTTAAATATTTTTAAAACGGCAACTTTTGTTAAAATAATACCTTGTTATCCTACCAAGAAAATCTTTGTTCAGACACTTCCTGTTATAGGGTGACAATGCTCTGTCCTGTTTCTCCTGTCAAATGGGCTTCCAATCAACTACAAATAGCCATTTCAGCTCACCATCAGGAGACCCCCCCCCCCCATCCTGTGAAATCTCATTTAACTATCCAGTGCGTCTGTGTAAACAAGACGTGACTGCAAACAGGCTGCAGGAAATCAGCAGATCTGAGATGCAACAAAGCATAAAAAAAAAAGCAAACACAAGTTTTTATTTGAAATGGCAATTGTTTATAATAGATGGTGTTTTAGTGAACAATACATGCTTCAGTTAGAGTTTACAGTACCTCTGCTTTAAACCCATGATTATCCATGTCCCCTGGGCATATTTCCTCTTATTTCTGTTAGTGAAATGGAGAAAATAGATACTTAAAGCACAGAGGGGGGATTTACTAAAGCGGATTCACTCAGAACCTGGTGTATTTGTGCATGGCTGATGTGAATTTACAATATATATATGTAAGGCGCTGTGTAAATTGACGGCGCAATATATGTACCTGAAATAAATAACAATAAATGGTAGTAGCCAATCAGCTTCTAACCTCAGCTTGTTGAATTAAGCTTTGGTAATAAAACCTGGAAGTGGATTGGCTTCTATGTAGAAGTGAACCTGATTTTGCAGTCTTCAGCTTTAGTAAATAAATCCCTAAGTGTCACTTCTGTCTGCTGCCTCCTTCCTCTGCTATCAGCATGAATCACGTTTGATGAGTTTTCCTGACACCAACAGAAAAATGGTGACAGGGGAGGGACCTCCAGCAGATTGACAGCCTCAGTTCTGTTCCTTTGAGCTGTGTGAAAGGGCAGCAGTGTATTTACCGTGAGGCAAACAAGGCGTTTGCCTAGGACGGTAATTTGTAGGGGGGCAATACCAACCCCCCCCCCCCAAGAAGGGACCTGGGTGAGCAGTAGCCTGCACACAGAGCCAAGACAAAGGGACAGCCTGGAGCAGGCAGAGTAGAAGTGACAAAGAAGAAAGAGCCAGCATGAGGTGTGCTGTGTTGTGTTCTCCGGGCTCTCCCTCCTGTCAGAACAGCACTTGTCCATGCAGTGAGACAGGATCATTGATAGATCGTATGGGGCTGTGTACACACACACAGTATGATTACTACCTCCTACCCACATTTCCTGCTGCCCGGAGATGAGCAGCCCTTGGAGGAGGTAGGGGGTGGTAATCATAGTTTGTGTGTGTGTAGTCCCATACGATTTCTAGGAAATTTCTATTTCTCCACCTTTTCTAGGAAGTGTAATGGGGATTTGAGGGGGTGGTATTTGCTAGAAGGAGGAATGAGGGGTATATGTGCTAGTAGGATAGTTTTGGGGATTTGAGCCAGGAGGGGGGATTGGGAGGAATGTTTGTGCTTGGAGGGGGGATTGGAGGATGTGTGCTAAGAGGGGGGAATGCAAACATTGATTGCCACTTTACAACTAAACAATTTCCAATTCAAAGATACTCTTTGAACAATATATACAGTTGTGCTCAAAAGTTTACATACCCTGGCAGAAATTGTGAAATTTTGGTATTGATATTGCAAATATGACTGATCATGCCAAAAAATGCTCTTTTATTGAAGGATGATGATCACATGAAGCCATTTCATATCAAATAGTTGTTTAGCTCCTTTTTAAATCATAATGATAACAGAAATCACCCAAATGGCCATGATCAAAAGTTTACATACCCTGGAATGTTTGGCCTTGGTACAGACACACAAGGTGACACACACGGGTTAAAATGCCAATTAGAGGTTAATGTCCCACATCTGTGGCTTTTTAAATTGCAATTAGTGTCAGTGTGTAAATAGTCAATGAGTTTGTTAGCTCTTATGTGGAAGCACTGACTAGGCTAGATACTGAGCCATGGGGATCAGAAAAGGACTGTCTATGGTCCTGCGTAACAAGGTAATGGAACTTTATAAAGATGGAAAAGGACATATAAAGATGCCCAAAGCCTTGAATATGCCAATCAGTACTGTTAAATCACCTATTAAGAAGTGGAAAGTTCGAGGATCTCTTTATACCAAGCCAAGGTCAGGTAGACCAAGAAAGATTGCAGCCATAACTGACAGAAGAATTGTCCTGGATTCAAAGAAAAACCCACAGGCAACCTCAAAAGAAAACAGGCTGCTCTGAAAAAAGATGGTGTGGTTGTTTTTAAGGAGTACAATACAGTGATACTTGAACAAAAATGAGCTGTTTGGTTGAAGTGCAAGAAAGAAGCTTTTACTGCGCCAATGCCACAAAAAAGCCCAGTTACAATATGCCTGACAACACCTTGACATGCCTAACCAGGTCTTTTTGTGTCATTGATGCAGTAAAGGCTTCTTTCTGGCACCTCGACCATGCAGCTCATTTTTGTTCAAGTGTCATCATATTGTGCTCCTTCAAAACAACCATACTGTCTTTTTCCAGAGCAGTCTGTATTTTTCTTGTGGTTACCTATGGGTTTCCCTTTGTATCCAGAACAATTTTTCTGGCAGTTGTGACTGCAATCATTCTTGGTCTACATGACCTTGGCTTGGTATCAAGAGATCCATGAACTTTACACTTCTTAATAGGTGATGTAACAGTACTGACTGGCATATTCAAGGCTTTGGACATCTTTATATGTCCTTTTCCATCTTTATAAAGTTCCATTACCTTGTTACGCAGTTCTTTTCTGATCCCCATGGCTCAGTATCTGGCTCAGTATCTAGCCCAGTCAGTGCTTCCACGTGAGAGCTAACAAACTCATTGACTATTTATACACTGACACTAATTGCAATTTAAAAAGCCACAGATGTGGGATATTAACCTCTAATTGGCATTTTAACCCATGTATGTCATCTTGTGTGTCTGTACCAAGGCCGAAAATTTCAGGGTATGTAAACTTTTGTTCATGGCCATTTGGGTGATTTCTGTTATCATTATGATTTAAAAAGGAGCCAAACAACTATTTGATATGAAATGGCTTCATATGATCATCATCCTTCAATAAAAGAGCATTTTTTGGCATGATCAGTCATATTTTCAATATCAATGCCAAAACTTCACAATTTCTGCCAGGGTATGTAAACTTTTGAGCACACCTGTATGGTCATTGAAATATATATAATCGTGAGAGAGAGTTCAATTATCATATATATATATAAATATATACACACACACACGCAATCATTGCACTCTCTCTCTCTTTCATTGGGGGAGGGGGGGGGGAACGATCTTTGTGTTGCCTAGGGCAGCACAAAACCTAAATATATCACTGTGTGTGTCCCTTCCCTCCAATCAGCTCTCACAGCTTGCCTTACTGAATGTAACTTCAGCCCCCTGCCCTCTACTTTTCAGAGTTGAGAGATCCTGTATGAATTATACACTTTTAATGGATGTAGAGAGGAGAGGGTTGTAGATAAGCAGGTACAACTTATGTAGGGGATTTGTTTCATTTCTGTGTATCATCTGAGGCCAGTCACTTCATTGGGTACATGTAAGGGTTTACAACCTCTTTAAGGTGTATGAGATGTGTAGCACTTACCCCCACAGGAGTCACTGGTGATGATGGGTCCGCTGTTCTGCCACAACTCTCTTGGTCTTAGACTAAAAGCAGTTTACATCTGTATGACTTAAGAGTTAGCAAGCTACCACTCTATTAGGATGCACAGGAAGAAGGCCACAAACAGCTTAGCAGTAAATCAATTGGATATATTATGGCAATTCAAAGGGGACAGATAATGAAAGAGGCAATCTGAGTACAAAGTACATCAACAGTATACTCAGATGAAGCACTGGTGTAGATATGAACAGTTCTGAAGGAACAAGGGTCTGTAGATTTTCCAAAGGTTTTCCAACTATATGTAACATGGGGCCACTATAAGCATCAGTGAAACGTTAGGAGTAATGGTGTTGAGCAGATGTCCAGCCAGTGAGACAGAGCAATGAATATTTTCCAAAGGCCCAAGGAAGTTGGTACATAAGCTTCTCAAAAGCAATAAACCAATCAAGTTCTGATGTCCAGGCTTCTACGGAGAGGGGAGTATTAGAAACTCATTTAATAACTACCATTCTGTGAGCTGAAAAGTGCAATCTCACAAGAGTGTTCATGGTATAAGTGTCTAATGTGGATGAACTAAAGGATCAGATGTACAGTATATTTTTCCTGAACCTATAACCAGTATTGAAACCTGTGTATATGCACCACCTTATGTACTGTAATCTTTTTTAATCAGTTTTTTTTGCCTCCATTTTATAATTCAGTTTTATATTTCCTGGTAAGCCCCATTTACCCTTGACTATGTGTTCTTTTGCATAGTGTCCTTCGTTTCTAGTAATAGTCATGTTAGTTGGGTCTTTCACTGTTTTAGCGCTGGCACTGATTCAGCGCCTGCTTTTCTTTTCAGAATGCTTTTAATACTTACATAATACACCTCTTCTATCAAGCGTCTATGGAATTTCCTGCAATTTATATTTGTATAAACAGCACATCCTGGGTTAAATTAAGCCCTGCCCATGTATACTTCATAGTCCTATGCCCAACCTTAAAACCCTTACATCCAAGTATTGACGGACTCTGTATCTGAACGCTCACTAGATTGAGTCCATTAGTGACTGTCAGCCTGCATGTAAGCATTGGTATAGTACAGTGGTGGGCAACCTTTTTTTTCAACTGAGCCAAATCTCGCCAAAACCACGATTGAAATTTATTTTGAGAGCCACATTTTTAAAACTGAAAATACATAGGATGGTACACTGTTTTTAGTTTCAATAAGTTTTTATACTAATTCATCCCCCATAGTAATTCATCCCCCATATAGTAATTCATCCCCCATATAGTAATTCATCCCCCATAGTAATTCATCCCCCCTATAGTAATTCATCCCCCATATAGTAATTCATCCCCCATAGTAATTCATCCCCCATATAGTAATTCATCCCCCATAGTAATTCATCCCCCATAGTAATTCATCCCCCATATAGTAATTCATCCCCCATATAGTAATTCATCCCCCATATAGTAATTAATCCCCCATATAGTAATTCATCCCCCATAGTAATTCATCCCCCATATAGTAATTCATCCCCCATAGTAATTCATCCCCCATATAGTAATTCATCCCCCATAGTAATTCATCCCCCATATAGTAATTCATCCCCCATAGTAATTCATCCCCCATATAGTAATTCATCCCCCATAGTAATTCATCCCCCATATAGTAATTCATCCCCCATAGTAATTCATCCCCCATATAGTAATTCATCCCCCATAGTAATTCATCCCCCATAGTAATTCATCCCCCATATAGTAATTCATCCCCCATAGTAATTCATCCCCCATATAGTAATTCATCCCCCATAGTAATTCATCCCCCATAGTAATTCATCCCCCCTATAGTAATTCATCCCCCATAGTAATTCATCCCCCATATAGTAATTCATCCCCCCTATAGTAATTCATCCCCCATATTAATTCATCCCTCATATAGTAGTAGTAAGTAAGTAGCAAGTAGTAAGCCAAGTCCCCCCTGTGTCAATTCACTTACCTTTGCTCCGCACGTTCCTCTCGCCGTGTTCCCGTGCCGTTCCGTTCTTCAGGGCGGACTGTGAGAGGAGCCTAGCTCCTCTCACATTCGTCACGCTGCCCCGCCTACACACATCCTGACAGCCAATCACTGGCTATCAGGATGTGAGTGGCAACGATACTGGCCAATCATTGCATTTGAGCGCGCTGCCCTGGCTGTTTTTTTTTTGGATCACGCTGCAGAGTCCCTGCCGCCCGAGAGGAGGGAGGGGAGCGGGTGCCCGGCACACAAGAGCCGCATTAAAGCCTGTAAAGAGCCGCATGTGGCTCGCGAGCCGCAGCTTGCCGACCACTGGTATAGTAGGATTGATCTTCCCGGAGTTTATTGAATAATGGTATCAAGATTCATCTGTTGTTATCTTACATTTTTAGGGCCAGTTCACACTATAGAAATGCAGTCCAGATGCGTTTTTGCTGCGTTTCACTGCTTTTTTTGCATATTAGTTAATTTTTTTCCCCTACTGTTGTTCTTCAATGTAAGGGACATGTACGTTCCAGTGCATTTTTGATGTGTTCCAGTACATTTTTGATGTGTTTTACCGTGTTCCAGTACAGTTCTGTGCAGAAAAAAGTAGCACGTTCTACTTTTTGTTCTGCAACCGGAACACACTGAAACTGCAATCACTGATGTGAACTACGACAGTGACAACCATATAACCTACTTTCTGTGCGTTTTGGATGCAGAAAAAAAGCAACTGAAACGCATGTAGTGTGAACTGTCCCTTATACTGCAGAGAAACTATGTTGCGCCACTCAAGGCAGTTACCTCCCTGCTCCCCTGATCCGTAGGTGCTGGTTTCAAGTGGTTTGCTACCTGATCCACAATCATAACCGACAAAGATGAAGAAGCCACTCTCCATCAAAAAAGTCTAATGTGAATGTTTATTGGTATCATTCGGTACAGAGGCTGTTCCACCTGCTCCTCTGAATACATTTCACTGTCAAGAGCTTACATGTTTATAGTCCTTGTATGAGTTCATTGCACTATGGAAGACACTGGAACTTGCAGCCCTGTGCATTTAAGGTATAAAGTACTTCCTAACATTAAATTAACATGTGCATGCAGGAAATTGTACTTTTGTTTCATTTTGGATGCATTCATTAATTGAAGAATTTTGTTTTGTCATATTCATTGTGTTGTATTGATTCACTTTGGTATTCATTTTGTATATTCATTGGTGTGGGTGGTTTTCAAAAATGTTGCAGTTATTCCAGAAGATTGCTATATACAGTGAAGGAGATAAGTATTTGATCCCCTACTGATTTTGAACGTTTGCCCACTCACAAAGAAATGATCAGTCTAAAAATCAAATGGTAGGTGTATTGTAACACTGAGAGACAGAATAGGAACAAAAAATTCAAAAGAAATGCATGTCTAACAAATTACGCACTGATTTGCATGTTCATGAGGGAAATAAGTATATGATCCACTATCATTCAGCAAGATTTCTGGCTACCAGGTGTCTTTCATACAGGTAACATGCTGAGACTAGAAACAGTCTCTTAAAGGGAGTGATGCTAATCTCATTTTGTTACCTGTATAAAAGACACCTGTCCACAGGAGCAATCAAACAGATTCCAAACTCTCCACCATGGCAAAGACCAAAGAGCTGTCCAAGGATGTCAGGGACAAGATTGTAGACCTACAAAGGGCTGGACTGGGCTACCAAACTATTGCCAAGCAGCTTGGTGAGAAGGTGACAACAGTTGGTGCAATCATTTGCAAATGGAAGAAACACAAAACAACTGTCAGTCTCCCTAGGTCTGGTGAACCATGCAAGATCTCACCCCGTGGAGTGTTAATGATCATGAGAACAGTGAGGAATCTTGTCAATGATCTCCAGGCAGCTGGGACCACAGTCACCAAGAAAACAATTGGTAACACACTACGCCGACAAGGATTAAAATCCTGCACTGCCCGCAAGGTTCCTCTGCTCAAGAAAGCACATGTCCAGGTCCGTCTGAAGTTTGCCACTGAACATCTCAATGAAGCAGAGGAGGACTGGTTGAAAGTGTTGTGGTCAGATGAGACCAAAATCAAACTCTTTGGCATCAACTCAACTCACCGTGTTTGTAGGAGGAGGAATGCTGCCTATGACCCCAAGAACACTATCCTAACTGTGAAACATGGTGGTGGAAACATTCTGCTTTGGGGGTGTTTTTCTGCTAAGGGGACAGGACAACTGCACCGCATCAAAGGTACAATGGACGAGCCAATGTACTGTGAAATCTTGGGTGAGAACCTTCTTCCCTCAGCCAGGGCATTGAAAATGGGTCGTGGATGGGTGTTCCAGCATGACAATGACCCAAACCACATGGCCAAGGCAACAAAGAAGTGGCTCAAGAAGAAGCACATTAAGGTCCTGGAGTGGCCTAGCCAGTCTCCAGACCTTAATCCGATTGAAAATCTGTGGAGGGAGCTGAAAGTTTGAGTTGCCAAATGTCAGCCACCAAACCTTAATGACTTGGAGAGGATCTGCCAAGAGGAGTGGGCCAAAATATCTCCTGAGATGTGTGCAAACGTGGTGGCCAACTACAGGAAACGCCTGACCTCTGTGATTGCTAACAAGGGATTTGCCATCAAGTACTAAGTCATGTTTTGTAAAGGGGATCAAATACGTACTTGTTTCCCTCATGAACATGCAAATCAGTGCATAATTTGTTAGACATGCATTTCTTTTGAATTTTCTGTTGCTATTCTGTCTCAGTATTACAATACACCTAGCATTCCCTTGGCGTCAGAGACACCGCTCTCTCCTGGTTCTCCTCTTACCTATCCCGACGCTCCTTCAGCGTTTCCTACAATGGTGCCACCTCCCCTTCCCTCCCCCTCTCTGTTGGGGTCCCCCAGGGCTCTGTCCTTGGACCCCTTCTCTTCTCCATCTACACCTCCTCCCTTGGCAAACTCATACACTCCCACGGCTTCAACTACCATCTCTATGCTGATGACACTCAAATTTACCTCTCCACCCCTCACTTCACCTCCACTTTCTCCGCCCGCATCACTCACCTCCTAAACGACATCTCTGACTGGATGTCGCTCCATTTCCTCAAACTCAACCTCTCCAAAACCGAGCTTCTCGTCTTCCCTCCTGCCCGCGCCCCCCCCCCATCCTATCCATCACTACTAACATCACCACCATCAATCCCGCCCCGCAAGCCAAAGTCCTTGGGGTCATTCTGGACTCTAACCTCTCCTTCCAACCTCATGTCAAATCACTGACAAACACATGCAGGCTCCACCTCCGCAATATCGCCAAAATACGCACCTTCCTTACCCCAGACACCGCTAAACTACTTGTGCACTCCCTGATTATCTCACGCCTTGACTACTGCAACTCCCTCCTCACCGGCCTACCCCAGTGCAAACTCTCCCCGCTTCAGACCATCCTGAACTCAGCTGCCAGACTCATCCACCTCACCAGCCGCTCCACCTCTGCCACCCCCCTCTGCCTCTCCCTCCACTGGCTCCCTATCGCCCAACGCATCAAATTCAAACTACTCACTCTGACCTACAAAGCCATTCACAACACTGCCCCTAACTACCTCACCGACCTGATTCCCAAGTACCACCCTACCCGTACCCTTCGCTCTTCACAGGACCTCCTTCTATCTTGCTCCCTGGTCTCCTCCTCACACGCACGTCTGCAAGACTTCTCCAGGTCCTCCCCCATCCTCTGGAACTCACTACCCCAATCCATCAGACTGTCACCTTCCCTCCTCACCTTCAGGCGCTCCCTGAAAACCCACCTCTTCAGGGAAGCCTACCCCACCCTCACCTAACTGCTGCTCTCCTTCATTCCTCCTACCACTCCATCCCCCACAGCCACTTCCTCCTGTACCACTACCCCCTCCCTCCCAGATTGTAAGCTCGAAAGAGTAGGGCCCTCTTACCCCTCGTGTGCTGTTCGTAGCTGCTGTAATGTTTCATGTATTGTCCCCCCCTCTATTGTACAGCGCTGAGCAAACCCTTTGGCGCTATATAAACTCAATGTAATGTAATGTAATGTAAAGCATTCGATTTTTAGACTGATCATTTCTTTGTGAGTGGGCAAACATTCAGAATCAGCAGTGGATCAAATACTTATTTCCTTAACTGTATTCTATATATTATCTAATCGGACAGATTTGCCGACATTAGTCCAACCTGCAAAGAGAAATGGCATGAGATAATTGGACAATGTCAACTGGCGTCATGTGCATCTAAATTAACAAATGGAATGAAATTTGGAGACATTCATTATCCGAATGCAAAAATTCAAAGGAATTTGAAAATTGAATGCATTTCCCCATGAGCCCGAACTACTATCACATCATGAGATGTGAAACAAATGCATTCATTAATTCTCATTATAACGTTTTTTGGGATTCGTTGCCAGTAATTTCTGTGTCCATGGATTTGGATATAAATATCTATTTTGTGATAAATTTTTGTGATAACTACACAGCTCAAAGAAATTTGAAGATTGAAGATTAAAAGAAGAAAACTGGCAGCAAACCAACCACCTGCAATCCCTGTTCAAATATTCTGGCAGCCGCCATCCATTTGTGGATGTGGATGTGCTGTTTAGAGTAGACAAAGGAAACTGTGGATTTCTACTTTTCAGCCTGCAGGCTGAATGAAAGAAATCTATGATTAGGCATCAATTCAATGTAATGAATGGATTCCAGTACATAGCATTTAAAGGATCTAATTTTTGTGCCATGGAAATTATTTTCGGAAAGTTCTAATTTCAGTGCTATCCATGAATTGTATTTTATAAATACGTTTGTGTATATTTTTTCAAGTAATTGATGTTTCTTAAATGTCAACAAAAACCAACCACTGTTATGATGAAAGCATTCTGAATTCCTAGGTATATTAGCAATGGCACCATGCCTGTGCCCATTGCATTCCTGTGGTTGGTAAATCCCACATACAACAAGTGATATTATGTGAGAATCTATTGAAGGAATTCTAAGTGTTTATAAAATAAGTGATTCTGTTAGAGACGATTTTGTCATTTATCACACAGAACACAAAACTGCAAAATCGCATATCTGTCATGACAAGCAGACCTGTTCCCTCCCACCAGTCCAACGCAAATGGACACCTAATATCTGTGTGCTCACCAGATGCTTATGTTATAGTATGCTTTATGGCAGGGGCTCCAAATGACGGCCTATTGCAAGGTTTTAACTGGTCTTCTGATGTAAGAGGAGACTCTGATGGGGACCCTGATGTAAGGAAGGACTCTGATGCAAGGGGTACTCTGATGTAAAAGGGGGCTGTTATGTAAGGGGGACTTTGATGTAGAGGGGTCTCTGATGTAAATGAGGACTCTTATGTAAGAAGGACTGGAGTGAAGCCTGGAAACATGCGATCCCAATTGAGCGGACGAGCAATCTGAGGTGTAGCTCGGGGTGTCCACTGGAAAAAGAAAGGGGAGGGAGACAGGAGAGCCCTTATAGTGTAATAAATCACTTCAAGTTGTATGGTGTTTCACTCCAAAAAAATCACGATTCACTCCAAAAAATGGTTCCACAGTGGGAACCTAATAATAACTTACAGCTTTTGAGGCTGTGGTCACCCAAAGGGATGGGAAAACACACAACCTTCTGAGTGTGCGAGTGGAGAAAAACCATCTCCACACAGGGAAGAGGTGGTCTCTCTCTAAGGGCCCATAAACACGATAAGAAAATCGTACAAGAATTTCTGTACGAGGAACGATTAGCCGATTATCTAATCGTTAGTATGGTGCTTTCGACAGCCGGTCTTGACTTTTCAGACGACAAAAACCAAGGGTGCAAGCTAGACATTTTTTATTGTACGTGAACACAACATCAAATTTTAGTTTAATGTGTACAGTATTCATACAGAAATAATCGAATAGAAAAAAATGTGCATGATCAGACGCATAGAACAACCCTACATTTCCTCTTCTACTATGCTAGTACATAGGCTACTTAAATAGGCAAAGGCTATGTTTGCCTACGTATGCCTTTGTTGAATTTTCTTACAAATCAATACCATTCCCACTACATTTTTGTGGAAAATCGGACGATAGGTCATCAGATTTTCTCATAGTGTGTACAAGCCTCGAGTGTTCCTGTCCTGGGTCCTCTTGGGATTCTCAGGTGGGTGAAAGGAATTAGTTGTTTGCAAAAGGGGTTTGCAATAAAAAGGCCCATTGGTAGTTTAATTGGAAAAGGCACCCAGAATAGGATGTAAAAATAGGTGGGAGTTGTCAGCTTTACTGGACGAAAAGCTTCTTTAATTCACCAACTGTTCTGGGCACCTCTGTTGAACTACCGACTGGCCTTTTTACTGCAAACTCCTTTTGCACACAACCTACAGGTAAGAATAATACCTCTTCAATTGCAAATACTTTTTTACAGGGTTGATTTTTAGTCTTACAGGTTTACATTAAAGCTGTACTCCAGGGATGATATACAGTATTTTGTATACTTACAATACCCCTGCGTGGACCAATGTAAGTATGCATTTGTGATACCTGAACAACCTCTATGGAAGTTTTAAATCACTGTAGTAGCCAAAACTACTACAATGACAGACGCAATCTCCTGGGTGTCGCTTGTTCAGCACATCCGCCATTCAGAAAAAAACTTGTATTTTTCTCAGTGTATGCAAAGTATTCTCTGTGTGAATGAGGTAGAGAGGAGAGGTAGTGATGTCATGATTTCTACCTCTTCCAAATACAGAAAGCTTTGCACTCATTGAAAAAAGAGCAATCCAGGGGCAGACTGACCATTTGGAAACTCGGGCACTGCCCGACGGCCCGGTGTCAGTAGGGGGCCCCATGAGATGCCCCTGCTACCTTTTTCATAGACTTTTTTGAGTTTGGGCAAGGACACAGGGGCCCCATGATCCCCTATTGCCCGGGGGTCCCATGAGTTGTCAGTCTGCCCCTGGAGCAATCGATCAGTGCGGCACTTGAAAGATCATGGCTATCTGTCAGGGTCCTGTCCACGGAAGGAGTTCTGGAAGATCTGGCGTTTCTGCCAATACTCTACATGGCCGCAGAAGGATACATCAGCTTCAGTCTGGTGCCAGACAGCCTTTATAAGGGGCTCATCACTTCCTCTGGTTGCTGGGTGATCTCTAGCTCCCTGTGGTTTGTTACTGTGGCTTGTGACTTCCTGATTCTGACCTGTGGACCTGTCTGCTCTACTGAACCCCTGATCTGACCTCGGCTTGGCAAAAGGATACTCTCTCCCCCTCGCTCCTCCGTGTATGACCTCGGCTATTCCACCTGACCACGTCTGTTCTGATTCCCACCCGGTACCTGACTTTGGCTCGAACTGACTAATCCGCAAACATCCAAATCCTGGAAGGCTTGCATACCACGCACAGGCGCCTCCAGTCTGCAGACCAATCCCCGTGCACCAGCTGTGCTCCTGAGTGGACCACCAACCAGCACTCCTATAGGCGACCTGTGCAACTTTGGGCCTGACTCCCGCTGTCCTACTCTCAGGGGAGTCCGGAACTTAGCCGCAAGGGAAGCCCTCTCTCCATTGGCCTCCAGCACCAGGTACGTGATACTATCACTTTAGTAGCTTGGCTACAACAGTGATTTATAGCTTCCACAGAGCCCACTCAGGCATCATATATGCATTCTTACATTGTGCCAAGCTGGCCCAATGTATAGTATAAATATTGGATGCAAAATATACTGTACCATCCCTGAAGTTCAGTTTATTGGCTCTCAACATGGTAAAGTTACATAGACCTAAACCAGTTTCTTCATGGCTTGTATTTCTGCTAAATATTGCTTTGAGGCTAAAAGTAATGGCGAGTAAAATAAAAGATAAAATGTAAAGTAATAAACAATACACATATATTTAGTCAGTCTTTCAGCTGCAGCGAGTAGAATACACAAGTACTGTAATGCAGTAATCTGGTTGTATTACATACATGAATAGTTAGAGCATTAGCTCATAGTACATTTACAGTATTTCCATTTCCTCCTTCCATTGTTCTTCTTATCTAGTTTGATTTCTATAAGCACTTTTAGATAGATACTGCATGTCAGTACGCATTATGTATAGCTGTACTATGACATATACTGTATACTTCAAACAGCTCTAAACCTGCGGATTTAGGTGAAGAAGTGAAGTTCTAATACTGGTTTAGGATCTGCTTTTCAGATACATATTATCCAGATACTTCCATAATAGAAAGATTAAATGACTGAAGAATAAATTCTTGATAGCTGTGTTGATGCTCAACATATGGGGAATATCCCTAAACATGTTTTATTGCAGCAACTGTGTAGAGTTCCATTAAATTTAAAGGGCAACTACAGTGTTGACAAAAGAGAGAGGATTGAGGGTGCAAGACAGCAGTAGGTGACCCAAGTTTACTATACGAACCCTATATTCAGCTTTTGATATTGTTGTTACTATATGCCTATGTCCATTTTTGTATGCGAGAATCTTTTTCAAAAAGTACAGTTATTGCTCAGCCTTAGACTTACAGCTAATATTATTATTATTTTTTCCAAGCCTGAGTTTGAGCTGAAAGTCAGAGCCAAGGTACTCCTGAAGTCCAACTGTTTTGTAGACAAAAAAGACCAATCTCCTGCGCTCAAGAGAAGTGCACTGGCAAAAGTTAATCCACAATCTTTGTGTAGCGCCCTCCTAATTACCTAGGGGGAGTTAGAGACCTGATTGACGGTCATGGGCTGAGCAGCAGCCCAGGTTCAACAGTCAGAAGGTTGAATTTGGGTCAGGAACTGAGAGGCTCTGCAGACCAACCCTCTGGAATTTCTCCCTGCTCCAGATCTTTGGAGTAAGGTCTAGAAGCAGTGGGAGGATTTGAGGAGTGGCTGGCCTAGACTCTTGGATTGAATCCTAGCCAAACCACAACAGGAGGCTTAGAAAGGGGCCAGGACCAACCTTAAAAGTGATTGAACCTGCTCAGCTGCAGGAGAGTTTGGATGGAAGAGAGAGAGAAGAATGTGAGGTTGGAGGCGGTGAGGGGGCCAAGATGGGAGGGGGCTCACCTGCAGGCAGAGGACCTTGGAAAGTCAAAAACTTGGGAATTCACTAGGCCCCTGAAAGAGGACCACCTGTGTGTCAGGGAAGGAGCAGCCCAGCAAGAAGGCCTGGTAGCAGCCACTGACCCACCGGCAGCACAGTAAAGGAACCACGTGAGTAAAACTGCACCCCCTTGGCCTGTAAGGGGAAAGGAGCAGTCTAGTGGTGAACTGGATTTGCTGTCTTACCCAGAACTGTTTCACACTGCGGTGGCAGGCACTGGATCCCCTGCCCAGGGATTTACCCAGTACAGCTGGATAAGAGGAGGCATCTGGGGTCTGGGGTGGTACAGTAGGAAATTCTGGCTAGCTTTCCAACAGAGACTGTGTTTCAGTGAAGGCTTGTAAATAGTTTCAGGAAGTTGTCCTCCATTCATCGATTCCATTGGGCATCCTGTACTCCCTAAACCCTATCTCAGTTCAAATCCCCCTAATAAAATCACAAAACACAAAGCTCAAGGACTGATCTCTGACTCCTGGATCCAAGTCTGTGTGAAAATGCGTGTTGCCTGGCTGTGCAGCTGTAGGGGGGCCCGAAATGTCTTGCAACTCCTAAGGGGGTAGTGCTACATTCAGCTAGTCCAATATTTGCACCGGCTTTGCTGCCCCCTATGGGCCAGGGAAACCCAGAGGAAATACTGCAAAAGCTAGGAACAGAGAACAAACAAAGTATACATCTGATCTTTAACATAAATAAAGCTATCACACATGTAATGCACTAGGCTGTTGCACTCTCTGTTCCTTGTTTTTATCCAACTGTTTTGCTCTGTCAACTGTCTTCTAAATCCTGAGAGTGCATTAGGGGCTAATTCACACTGGCAGAACAAACGCTGCATTTAGACATGTAGTTTCTGAAAGAAAGAAATATCTGGTGTAAAATATGTGCCTAAAGTACCTGCACTTATGCATGTTTATACACATTTATGCGTGTATGTATGTAAAATCTGCAGCTGTGTCTTATTTTTTTTGCGCATTACTAAACACAGCGCACATTTTTGTATGTAGAGGCAGCTACGTGTATGGGATCATTGATTATCATAGTGCTGCATTTAGTTATGCAAAGCTATGTGTTGTACACATCTAAACACAGCGCCCGTGAATGATCCCTAAAATTGCACTGCACTTGGGAAAGCATAATGAGGGGTATCTGGAATCTGAGGCAGCTGTGTGCAGCAACCAATCGGTTTCTAACCTCTGCTTGTTCAGTTAAGCAATAAAAATGAAAGCTAGAAGTTGATTGGTTGCCATGCACAGCTTGCTCCAGATTCTGTCTGCTCCAGTCTTAATAAATTCCCCTCAATGTATTTTCAGTGATCATATCTTATATTTTGAATAAATAGTACTGTTTGCCTTCTAGTCATTTTTAATGTGATTGTATAGGCTTGCTCTTCCATATTTTTGTTATAAAGATTTGCAGGCAAGCTATTGGAGGGAGCTCTATATTTGACGCATACAACTTTCTTGCATTAGATAAAAGCCACCTGGGGATTGCATTGTTTTCAATGACTCAGCCGACCCATAGACTTGCATTATAGGAAGAAGCAGTAAAGCACAATCATTCTACAGCACTGTGCACACATCGAGTGTAAGCGTCAATTTTTGGTTTTAATCATTATTTTTAAAAAACGGTATTACGCTATTGGCTGGTTCTTGTCTAAACCTTTGTGAATAATGTACCGTGGAAAACTGACAATTGAGATGAATCCTGGATTTTGTTTGATTTGATTGGATCCTGGGGATATTTTGTGTATTTATTTAGCTCTTTTTACCTTCTGTAATAAATGGTCGGGCAGCTCTGGTGAGTTTTACTTGTCATCAGGTGTTGGACTGGTTTGTATTGGGTGTATACACGAGAAGATTTGAAAAGATATATGAAAATTTATCACGTTGAATTTTTTTTATTAGGGAAGCAGTGCCTGCATATATAATTAGCCTAAAAAGGCTGTCTCCATGTACATACAGTATTTAATTGAAAATTCTACACAGATACAAGGTTTTTTAAAAATTTTTGCATAGAGTGACACTTTGAATTTCATCAGTCTGATCTAAAATACATCCCTTTGATGACAAAGTCCAGGATGTGACGAAACGCGCCGGGACACGTGATGTATGATGCAATTACGTTTTACCGGAAGTGCGATTGTGGCCATCTTTGTTTAAGGAACATGTGTTTTTTGCCAGAGGACTGTTTGATTACATGCCTCAGCAGCTGGAAGTTGGAGTTTTTGATGAATTGCAAGAAGTTTGGAGGTGCCATCATCTATTATTTTGAAAAGCGGATTATTACCTTTATAGGGTAATTGTTCATTTGCTGCACTAAGTTGGAGTGTTCACTTTTATGACACAGCATTTTGTATTCACGTTTGTTTGTTTTATAATAGTAGTGTTTGCAGTGTTTGAGTTCACTGTCACAATTAGTAAGATACATATTACACATATCTGAGTGATTTTGGAATAATTTTGTTCACGCACATTTATTATTTCCTTGGTTATAATTATATATATATAAATTTATTTTTTATTTTTTTTCTTTTCCTCACTGTTTTGACACTTGTTATGGAGTGTGCATGAGACATATTGCACATTTGTGATTTACTTAAGGTAATACACTATTTGTAGTTTATATTTTTTGAGGTTTTTCAACGTTGTATCAGTATATTTGGAATTTCGTACACAGTATCACAAGAGATGATGTGGAGGTGGAAGAGAAAGTGATTTGAATCTTTAGAGACATTTTGGGACATTATTTATATTTTATCTTGTATTATTATGTTATAATTTTATATCTTATTTATGTGTAGATTTTCACTTTAGAAGGTATAATTTTAGGGGATAAAGAGTCATTATATTTATTATATTACTTTCAAGGGTGAAAGTTTTTTTCTCTTTTTTTCTTTTGGGTTGCAATTATTTAAATTTGGGAGTGCTCGCAATATTGGTATTGAGACTATTATACAGTCACTTTAAGTGAAATCCATCACAAAGAAACATTGCTTCTTCTGAAAATGCTGATTCCCTGGCTACCATACTGACACAGGGCAGGTATGCCTATAGGGACTTTTGACTTTTTCCTGACCTATTTTAGTTCAAAATACTAAATACTGTACATTCCAGGTGCATTAAAGTAGAAGTCTTCCAATTTATTTCATTTAAAAAGCAGCAACAACTTGGGTAAAAAATCTTGTCCCCTGCCAGTATGCTGCACAAAAGAACCTTTGCTGTGTGTGGGGAAGCAGTGGTCTCCTTGCAGAGGTCTGACATGCACCATCCAGAGTCAGAGCTCTTCGATTAGCACAGAACATGAGCTGATTTCAGAAAGCCTCAGAGGAGGATGTGTAGAACCTCTGCAGAGAGACCAGTGCGTCCACACAGAAAGCAAGTGTCCTCTGCAGCATACTAGAGACAGGCATGTCTGCTCAAGATGTGAATGCTTTGCAAAACAACTAAACTGTAAGATGTTATGTTAGATTCAGGTGTGAATAAATATATAATAATGTGGGTTAAATTCCGAAAGAATTTTCTTTAGAAGATCTTTACTATGCATTTTCGTTAGAATTTCACATCATTAGTGTGCCACAGCAATGGCTGATTTTCGAGCAACCACTGAATTTGAGTGATCAGGCATGTTGGAAATGTTTTGAAAAAACAAATTAATTTCTAATCAATGATTTGAGAATCGTGCAAGAAATGTAATAAAAAAAAAAATTAGCATGAGCTGTGACCTGGGAAGATAAGAAAATTCTTAGCCACAAAAATACTTTTCTGTAGCAACATGAGGTGAAATTAAAAGGCTTGGTTGGTTGAATTTCAAAATCAATGGTGGCACCATCAAATTACCAAATGCACAAAAATTCTGATTTTCTAAAAAAAATTTGTTCGGAATTCAACCCATGTATGGCCTGGATAACACATCCACATTACATTAGAGCCCAGAGAAAAGTGAAGAAAAACTGACTTTTAAGGTATCCATGATACCAATCTTTAACCGCTTCCCTCCACCCTATAGCAGAAGTACTGCTACAGGGTGGCACAGGTGCGCAAAATCACGTATATATACGTGAATTTGTATTTTGCGGCTGTCAATCACTGGGTCCCAGCCGGTGATTACTAGCTGGCACCCGGTGATTGCAGAGCATCTCTGATGGAGGGGAGAACTGTTTGTAAACAAAACAGTTCTCCTCCCTGTCAGCTCCTGCACACTGCTTTGCATGGCTGTGCACACACAGCCATGCAAAGCAGTGTGCTTACAGTGAAGCACACAGACACAGCCCCTAGTAAAACAGCACACAGTTAACCCTTTGATCGTCCCACATGTTAACCCCTTCCTGCCCAGTGCCATTAGTACAGTGTCAGTGCTTTTTATTAGCACCAATCACTATATGGTGTCACTGGGGATGTCAGTGACACCAAGTCAGTTCCCCCCAGTGTCAGAATGCCTGCCGCAGTCCTGCTATAAGTTGCTGATTGATGCCATTACTAGCAAAAAAAAAATTACAGTATATACACCGCCATTTGTAAATGCTATAACTTAATATTTAATACAAATCTGTATATTTTAAGGAATGTTGTTGTGTAGAACTTTAAACACACCTTGTTTTGATGTACTTGGAATAGGTTTAACTGATTTAAACTGAACGTTCAATTGGGCTTCAAGACTAAACATTCCAATTCTTCCATAAATCCAATCGTGACTGGTTCTCTTTCAAAATATACAAGTCTGCTGCTAAAAGAATGTTAGTAGCAAAACAAAACATTTGCTGTTAATTAGGCCGAACATATTCTCATCGGTGCAGTTCCCTGTAACACATTGCTCCTATTGTCCCTATGATAATCTTCTAGTGCAGGATAGTTCCAAATCCAAACCTCCAGACTAAATTACATGTGAAGAGTTTTTCTTCAACATCCTGTAACAGAAGAATGGGGAATTCACACAGCCATAAAGTGGAATGCAAACATTATTTTAGGAATTATGTGCTACCGTGAATTGGATAAATTCACTAAAGGAGGACTCTAGGGTTATTTACTAAAAGTGAAGAGTGCAAAATCTGGTGCAGCTCTGCATAGAAACCAATCAGCTTCCAGGTTTTATTGCCAAAGCTTACTTGAACAAGCTGAAGTTAGAAGCTGATTGGCTACCATGCACAGCTGAACCAGATTCTGAGTGCTCCAGTTTTAGTAAATTTATCCCTAACTACTTTACTGATAAATATACTCCAGAGCCACAACTGTTGTGGCCGAGGAACACCTACCTGCTGTGTCTTGCAGTAAGTATAATGCTAGTGGCAGTACTCCTGCCAGGGCCAGGACAAATTGTAGGGAGGTGTACATAAGAATCAGGGAGAAGCTCAGATCCCCCAGAATTCCATAGAAAACCTGCCCCCTTGGCCTGACAATGTTTAAAGCTGAACTAAAGCTGACAAATATATAAGACATAATGCAATTGTGTATTTTAATGTATTGGATTTGAATGCAGCTAGTGAAAGTAACTGAATTACATAAGAGAATGGAAGAAAACAAGACAGCACTAGGAGCCAATCAGGTATGCTACATGCACATGTGCTAACAAAAAGCATGCTGATAAGAGGAGAGAGCAGAGTGAACAGAGGGATGAACCCATTGGTCTGTTGCTGTTCCTTCACTGTCCAATCACAGGCTTGGGACAGGGAGGTGAACTAGCTGCTTTGCTTCAGATGTATGTATACCCAAGTATACATACATCTTTATTCAGTAAAGTAAAGAAAGGTGTTAGAGAGAGAAAATGCTGCGAAATCCAAAATTTTACAGGGAGGTAAGAGTAAACCATCCAACAGGGACTTTGGTGACCACTTTTTAAGTGAGGATTTCCTTTCACTTAGGAGAAATGTACTCTTATTTCCTATTTCAGCTCCAGAAAAAGATGTGAAGAGAAATCTCCCCAATGGGCGCAGGGTTTTTGACCCTTCCCTACTCTATCCAAAACTGATACAAATCCAAATTCTGATTTTAACTACATTTGACTACATTTACGCTATACCTTCAGAAGCGAAAAATCAGATGACTAACCTGGCTGAGCTTTTTGTTGGGGCATGATAGCAGAGCCCAGCCGCATCTCCTCCTGCACGGAGGTCTGGGTGAGTAGCTGGGGGGAGGGGTATTGGTGGAAGAGCTCTGTACTGGGGGTAATGTTGGGAGGGGGACTCTGTACTTGGGGTGGTGGAAAAGCTTTGTAGTGAAAGGGAAGGGGGATTGAGGGAATAGCTTTGTACTGTGGAAGAGAATTGAGAGAGCTTTGTAGTGGGGGTTGTTGAGGAAAGAGCTCTGCACTGGTGGGGGGAGGGGGAATTGAGGGAAGAGCTTTGTACTGGGTGGGGGGGAATTGAGGGAAGAGCTCTGTATTGGGTGGGTGGGGGATTGAGGGAAGAGCTCTGTATTGGGCTGGGGGTGGGGGATTTAAGGAAGAGCTCTGTATTAAGTGGGTGGGTGGGGGATTTAGGGAAGAGCTCTGTATTGGGTGGGTGGGGGATTTAGGGAAGAGCTCTGTATTGGGTGGGTGATTGAGGGAAGAACTCTGTATTGGGTGGGTGGGGGATTTAGGAAAGAGCTCTGTATTGGGTGGGCGAGGGATTTAGGGAAGAGCTCTGTATTGGGTGGGTGATTGAGGGAAGAGCTCTGTATTGGGTGGGTGAGTGGGGGATTTAGGAAAGAGCTCTGTATTGGGTGGGTGGGGGATTTAGGGAAGAGCTCTGTATTGGGTGGGTGGGGGATTTAGGGAAGAGCTCTGTATTGGGTGGGTGATTGAGGGAAGAGCTCTGTATTGGGTGGGTGGGGGATTTAGGGAAGAGCTCTGTATTGGGTGGGTGATTGAGGGAAGAGCTCTGTATTGGGTGGGTGAGTGGGGGATTTAGGAAAGAGCTCTGTATTGGGTGGGTGGGGGATTTAGGGAAGAGCTCTGTATTGGGTGGGTGATTGAGGGAAGAGCTCTGTATTGGGTGGGTGAGTGGGGGATTTAGGAAAGAGGTCTGTATTGGGTGGGTGGGGGATTTAGGGAAGAGCTCTGTATTGGGTGGGTGGGTGATTTAGGGAAGAGCTCTGTATTGGGTGGGTGATTGAGGGAAGAGCTCTGTATTGGGTGGGTGAGTGGGGGATTTAGGAAAGAGCTCTGTTTTGGGTGGGTGGGGGATTTAGGGAAGAGCTCTGTATTGGGTGGGTGGGGGATTTAGGGAAGAGCTCTGTATTGGGTGGGTGATTGAAGGAGGAGCTCTGTATTGGATGGGTGATTGAGGGAAGAGCTCTGTATTGGGTGGATGAGTGGGGGATTTAGGAAAGAGCTCTGTATTGGGCGGGGGGTGGTGGGGGGGAATTGAGGGAAGAGCTCTGTGCTGGGATAGGTGTTTGGGGAGGAAGGTAATTTTTGGTTGCACACTGGCCTGTGTGTTACCCACTCCTGGGCCTTTTGGGATACCCTCCCCTGCACCCTGAGAAATACACACATTATGTACTCTGGAGCCCTGCGTGATACACACTCCTGAGCTTTGCGCCCTCCAATGTATGTACTGCTATGCCCTGTGTGTGATTTTGCATGACATCTGCAGTGACACTGCAGATTTGATTTCCCTTCAGTGACACAATTGATGCGGGGACATTTTTTCTTTCCAGACAAACTACAAATATGGGAACATTTTTTTCCTTTCAGTGATATCACTGACTCGGACAGTTTTTCCTTCGCCCCATATTTGGGCACTGAATGTGTTGTATACATCTTTTTTAAATGTGTTCTTGAATAATTTCCTGGGGTTTGGCTTTAACAGCTACCAAATATATTGCAGTTATGCTGCTAAACGATATTATTGTTGCTCGTTAGAGTAGAAACATCTGTTATATCATAGGAATCAATTTGAAACAATTAAACCCTTTATGCTCACTCTTGGTGGGTAGTCGGTGACATCATTTTCCCCCATATGCTCCTGTTATGCTTACTCTGGTAAAGTTATTAAAGTCTCCAATACTGTTAGTTGGAGGTCTCTGTTTTATGAAGAGTATAATAATATACTTGATTAATGTGTAATTAGCCTGGCTGTGAAGAGTATTTCATTATACAGCTCTAATTTAACCGACATATTAAACCATGACCATCACTGAATAGGGATATGTTCTGCAGCAGTTGGCCTGCAAAAACTTGGGCAGTTTATTGGCATCTTCTAGTTCCAGCACAGCTTGTGGAATTTTTTGAACTTTCTCCAAGTAGAAAGAGTTCCGCCAGCACAGAGATTGTGACTTCTGTGGAAATGATGTCACTGGTTACCCACCAAGGATGAGCATCATGGACATAACTGTTCCAAATTGATTCCTATGCTAAAACATATGTTGACTGTCATTTAAATGTCTGCTAAAGTCCGTTGGAATGTGGTAGCATGGTAAATATAAACATTTTATCCTTTAGTCGTATACAAAAAGCTGTTCTAAAATAAAGTACCCATGCCTAACATTATTATATTCATCTAATGTTACAGACACATTTAGGACTTGTGTACACCGAGGCCTAGAAGAATCCTCCCCAAGTTTAATGCAGATCTAATATAACTGTGATGACACCATGCAAAGGGCAAGCTCAGAATTCCTGACATTGCTGTATATATGTGCCCCAGAATGTGGGCTGGTTAAAGATTAAAAGATTAATGTGGACCTTTCCCCCTTTCACATAAGAATCACACCAGCATGCAGCTTTTGCATGCTGATATGAAATCAGCTTACATTATTCCTACATTCATTTTGTAGCACCCTCCTAGTTAGTTATGGGGAGATAGCTGATTAGTTTATAGACAGAAAGGCTGAGCAGCAGCCTGGGCAATAGTCATCTGGGTCAAATTCAAGTCAGGGCTGAGAGGCTCTGCAGATCAGTTCCTCTATACCTCCCCCAGCTCTAGAATCTTGGAGAAGATTCTATAAGCAATGGGTGGGAGTGAAGAGGGGCTGGCCTGCGTACTCAAGGGACTCTGGCCAATCCCTGAGCAGGAGGCTTGGCATGGCACCAGAGCAGCCCTTAAGTTTGCCTGAACCTGCTCAGCAGCAGGAGAGTTTGGGTGGAAGATGTGAGGAAGGCTGAGATGCAGGAGCCTGGGAGGGGGCCCAGTGAGAAGAGGCCTACCTACAGGCAGGAGGCTGGAAAGGAGGCTCACTCAGTCTCACGGGGCCCAAGAGCAAGGACCACCTGTAGAACCAGGAAAGGAGGCAACCACCTACCTACACCAGCTTACAAGAGAGAGACTGAGTGAGTAATCCTGCACTCCCTGTGCCAGTTAAGGGGAAAAAAGCACTCTGGTGAGAAACCTGATTAGCTCCTTACCCGGGACTGTTCAACTTACTGTGACAGGCACTGGATCCCCTTGTCCAAGGATTCCCTCAGGCAGCTGGATAAAAGGAGGATTTATCTGGGGTCTGGGGTGGTACAGCAGAAGAGGTTTGATAGTTCTCCAAGAAGACAAATGCATCTATGGATTCATACATAGTTGCTAAGGCGTTTGTCCTCAGTTCACTGTTTATTGAGCATCCCATACACCCCTTATCCCATCCAAGTTCAACTACTATACTTAATAAAACCTAAAAACCAAGTTTAAGGACTGTTTACTGTCTTCAGAATGCAAGTCTGTGAAGAATGCGTGTTGCCTGGCTGTGCAGGACTATAGAAGGACCCAAATCTTCAGTGACTCCTAAGGGGGTAGTGCTACAATTAAACAAACATTTTTGCTTTTACTTACAATTACTATTTTTCCATTTCCTGGTTTTCTGAGGCGATGAAGATGTAACCTTGGCCTCACAGACACATTCTGGAAAGGCTACTTTACTAGTGATCCCACCCTCTGATGATGTACTGTGGACATGTTCCAGGAGGCAGACCCAGAGTTCCAGGAAGTAAAAGGAGAAAGAGAAAGTATGCAAAGAATAAAAAGTCTCAATCATTAACAAGTATCTGTTTATGGATTGCCATTACTTAACTCCTTTCTGCTGGCCGCATACACATATGTGGCCTCTTGGCGAGTGGGCCTTAATGCTGAGAGGCTGCATATATGCATACCCAATCAAAAACAAAACTGTGCCGAGAGCACGCATCATTCCCGCTCCTGGCACAGTTACCAGCAAACAATGGCAAGCTTTTGATCGCTACTTTCCAATCATGTGACCGCTGTGACCACCAATCACGACGGTCACATGATCACAAACCCCGCCCACCTCCTGCCATCTAAAACCCCTTAAAGGGCTATGAGGCGCCAGCTCCAAGGGGTTAACTGTTTCTAAATATGCCCTTGTTGTAATTTTAAACATAACGGTGAAGCTCTTCTTTAAATATAACGTTAAGGTTTAGGAAGGCCATAGATGATGCAAGTTTCTTTCCTGTACCCACAGGTTGCAGGAAAGAAACTTGCTCAATTCCCCCATCAACACAGTCAATGTTGATGGGGCAATTCCTCCTGTGGAGCCGTCCCTGCCAAGAGAACACAATGATTATTGCTAGGGGCTATAGCTGCTTACAATAAATCGCATGCTGAAAATCCAACATGCCGGTTATACCCAAGTTGATCGATGGATTGCCTTGGGTACAGTCAGCCTGCCCATAGATGGATCTAGTCTCGGCCTGTCCCGGCTTAACCAGCCAAGATTCGATCCATCTAGGACCAGCTTAGCTCTATGCAGAGTGTCAGATAAGATGACACTCTGAAGCCAGATGAGCCGAAGGTTGATGTACGTTGTATATGTAAACCCTAATAATTAACTTGTTTTATTTGCTATATTTTCTTCTGTTAAAAAACAAAACATTTAAACCATTGTGTTATATCTGGTTTAAAAGTGCAGTGATCCTTTGCTGACATACCTGAGTAAGCCTCATAGACTAAGCTATCTGTTTTACACACCAACAGTATACTTAGCTACCATATGGCTATGTACAGTGCCATCCAGTATTCTTAACTTGAAAATGTACAGATTTCCTTAAAAAAAAAAAAGGGCTAAACACCAGCAGAAACTAAAGATTGCAGATGTTATTGTAGCACCCTCCTAGTTTAGCTAGGGGAGCTAAACTTTAATGATTAGACAGGGGCTGAACAGCAATTCAGGTGTAATAGCCAGAGAGGGATCAAATTGTGGTAAGGGCTGGGAGGCTTTGCAGCCCAACTGGAAATTCCCCCTGCTCTAGGGCTTTTAGAGGAAGACTCTAGAGGCAGTGGGTGCATCTGAGGAGTGGCTGGCTGCAGTTTTGAGGGGTCCTAGCCAATCCACAATAAGAGGTTGATAAGGGGCTTAAAAAGTGTTGGAGTCTGCTCAGTAGCAGGAGTGTGGGGGGAGAGCTGGAGGGAGAGTTCAGGTGGAAGATGTGAGGCTGAGAGAGGAAGGCTGCGAGGAGGCCCAGTGGAATGGGGCCTACCTGCAGACCTGGAGCTGGAGAGGAGGAAAGCTCAGACCTCACTGGCCCCCTGAGAAAGGACCACCTGTATGGTAGGGAAGGAGTGGCTCAGCTGATAGGCCTGGTAGCAGCCACAACCCACAAGCAGTACAGGAGAGGATCTGAGTGAGTACACCTGCAACCCCTGGGCGGATAGTGGAAGGAGCTCTGGTGGGAAACCAGATTAGCCTCCTACCAGTGACTGTTTCATCTTTTAAAGTGACAGGAACCAGAACTTTTGGTGCAATTTGTCTTGTAAATCGCACCTCAAATCAGCATGTGATCCGACTTTGAAATCGTGCGATTTCACTGTAAGTCGCACAATTTCAAAGTGGGGATCAGTGTGACCGGGGTGTAAAACAACAAAACCAAAACTAAAGGACCGATTTCTGACTCTGGATGCAAGCTTTTGTGGAAATGCAGGATGCCTGGCTGTGCAGGGCTATAGAGTGACCTAAATCTTCTAGCGACTCCTAAGGGGGCAGTGCTACTTTATGTTTTAACACCTGTAAAGTGAAGCCAAGTTCAATATAAGGATCATGGTAACACAATGGTTAGTACTGAAACACCATTTTTACCCTTGGTTCATATTGTAGTAAAGATTCTACTGCAATAAAGTATATGTGAACTCTCACATATATATCTTAACCAACCCGTTCATTTTAAATAGGAAATGAAAGATATATATATATATATATATACATACATATACACAGTAATGGCCAAACATTTTGGCACCCCTGCATTTCTGTCAGACAATGCACCACTTTGCCCAGAAAATTGTTGCAATTACAAATGTTTAGGCATTCTCATTTTTATTTCTTTTGTTTGTTTTGGTATGGCACAAAAAAGTGGAGAAACAAAATTCCAAAACTGACACATTCCACGCAAAACCCCAAAATTGGATGGGACAAAATTATTGCCCCCCTCAATTTAATATTTGGTAGCACACCCCTTGAAACAAATAACTGAAAGCAATTGCTTCCTGTAACCATCAATGAGTCTCTTACACCTCTCTACTGGAATTTTTGACCACTTTTCTTTCACCAACTGCTCCACATACTCCCCTGCTACATTTAGGCACTTCTCCTAGTGTTTAAATAGTGCCTGGAAAGCGTCGGCATAGAACGATTTGTCAGTATGCTTCACCCATCCTAGTGACAGCCTGCTTCACTTCTGAAATGCTGACCTCCAAGGAACTCTTTTAGGGGTCCAAACTGGTGGAAACCACCTCTCAGCTGAGTTGCTGTAATATGCATGTGGTACAGTGAGCAGTATAAGTTTGTACATTGTCCTGAAGAAACAGGATGCCCTTAGTGATCAAACCAGGCCATTTTTTCCGCAGACGTGTATGCACATCACTCAGAGAATGACAGTAATATTCACTGTTGATAGTGGAACCTCAGGGTAGAAAATCCACATGAATAACTCCATGTTTGTCCCATAAAACACTTGGCATCACTTTACCTGCAGACGCAATTGTTCGAAAGTTTTTTGGTGGTGGTGAGTCCGCATGCTTCCACTGCTTTCATGCTTGTTTTGATTCTGGAGTGAAATGATGTGCCCAGGTTTTGTCACATGAAATGATGTGATCCAGAAAATCCTGGCCTTGCCTGTCAAAACGCTTTCAACGCAGTGCAGACTTCAACACTTCTATGCCGGTCTGAGTGTCTCATCACCGTACTGTGCTTGAAGTCTTCTGTAGATATCCGTGAGTTTTATGTCTTTGTTCACGAGAAACCTTATCACCACACGCTGTTCCATGCATGCACTAACACTGTTGTCTGCCATCTTGATTAACCTCTTGGCCCCAGCAGTAAACATACAAATATACGGCCTCTCAGTGGGTGGACCTTGATGCTGAGAGGCCGCATATTTGCCTACCAGATGTAAACAAACATGTGCCCAGAGTGCACTCCTTGTACACTCCTGGCACCAGGGGCGGACTGACAACTCATGGGGCCCCCCGGGCAATAGGGGATCATAGGGTCCTTGTGTCCTTGCGCAAACTCAAAAAAGTCTATGAAAAAGGTACCAGGGGCATCTCATGGGGCCCCCTACTGACCCTGGGCCCTCGGGCAGTGCCCGAGTTTCCAAATGATCAGTCCGCCCCTGCCTGGCACAGTTACCGGAGTATATTGGAAAGCCGCTCACTACTTATGATCTGGAGCTTTCTGATATGCTCTGGTAACTGTGCCAGGAGTGTACAAGGCATGCACTCTGGGCACATGTTTGTTTACACCTGGTTCACAAATATGCAGCCTTTCAGTATCAAGCTGAGCATACTTGCGTACCAGATGTAAACAAACATGTGCCCAGAGTGCACACCTTGTACACTCCTGGCACAGTTACCAGAGCATATCAGAAAGCTCCCGGTCACTACTTACGATCTGGAGCTTTCTGATCATGTGACCGCTGTGACAGCCAATCACACCAGTTACATGATAATAAACCCTGCCCTGCCTCCCAACATAACAAACCGCTTAAAGGGCCAGGAGGCTGGACTCAAAGGACTGGCCCGCGACATGTACGCCTATTAGTAATAGGACACACTTGCCAATTACTACTGCATGTAGTACCGGCACGCTAACATCCCTTTTTATACCTGTAAAATTAAAAGTCCCAGGTTGTCATGAACGTTCTCAACACAGCCAGAAAGCTGACCACACTGGGATGCATGTGCTCTCATGCCTAGTGTAGTCAGTTTGAAATAGGAAAGCAGAGGGACTGTCAGGTACACTAGATATTTCACACAAAGGAAGCAATACAAATAGAATAGGATACTTTTTTATATACGTGGTACAGTGGTTACATACCAGGAATATGAAATGTTGGGTTTACGTATTTTTTAAATTCATATAATAACCAGATACTGTAGGCTAATAGGCTTCTCATCAGTATAGTTCTAGAATGTATGGGTGCTAGTAAGTCTGTTGTGGGAATGAAAAACTATATGCTCTGTTCAGGGACTGAAAATAAAACTATTCAAATCTCAGAGTAATACTTAAACTAAATTGTTTCATAAAAAAACAAAATAAATAAGAATAGATAGCACCCATCTTTCAGGGAAAGGCAACTGGCAAAATTCATGTGAATTTTGTGTCAATCCAGTATGTTAGCACACTGAGTAACAGTAATAGAATTGAAGCAATGAGCCATAATAAGACTTGGCCCAGGGGCGGACTGACCATTTGAGCACTTGGGCACTGCCTGAGGGCCCGGGCTCAGTAGGGGGCCCCATGAGATGCCCCTGGTACCTTTCATTGGCTTTTTCATAGGCTTTTCTGGGTTTGGGCGAGGACACAGGGGCCACATGATCCCCTATTGCCCGGGGGGCCCCATGAGTTTTCAGTCCGCCCCTGCATGTGCCTCCCCTTCACTGGGGTTCTTTCCTATACAGAATATAATCTCTGACAAGTTAGATAAACACCATATGAAAGATAGATTTCTTTTGTCACTAGTTCTCCCGCCTAACTTCAAGGACATTAGCTAATTCCAGAACACCCTTTTTCCATTCTGTCCTTTATCTTGTCTTGTTTGTCTTTTGCTTCCTTAAGTGATATCTTCATAAACTCAACGTTATCTAATCTATTGGTGTATGGTAAACCTTGTGAGATGGACATTGAAGAAAAATTATTTTTTTTTGTCATTTGGTATTAATGAGGTTTTTAATGAATTAGTGTCCTATACTTTTTAAGCATCAATAATAAGTTAATAAATAACAATGGAAAGTAGTTGTGTTAGGTTATCAGTTTCCTTTGTAACATGTCCAAATTGTTATAATGTATTAACACTAGATGTCACTAGACACCTGGTACTAAAGCTGCAATTCATAAAGAACATCAACAAAAAAATCTTTATATTATGTGAAATATTTAGTCAAACTGCAAAATTGCATTTCTGTCAATATTCCTTCACCTTGAAGTATAATTTCTAAGCAGTGTAAAACAGAAAATTAAAGATAATAATCTGCCTTGAGAAAATATATGCTGCCACTGCTGATCTCTAATATTGAGTCCTCATGCACACTGGACGTTTTTACAGCGGCTGTTTTTGGCTTTTGACGTTTTTTTTCTACAGCTAGTAAACCCCCCAGCATGCACACATAGATTGTAATCAATGTTTTTGGCAGGGGTTTTATTGGCTGGAAAAAAACCCCAGGACTAGTGGGTTTCTAGAGGAGTTTTTTCACTGTAAAATGCTCTAACGCTGAAAAAAACGGAGGAAGAGGTTATTTCCTCGAAACGCGTTAGCCAGTTGGTCATCCAGGGTTCCATCGTATGGACTCAGATGTTGTTTGGATCATACGTCTTGTTCAGTTTGACATGCCTGTGTTATTATGTCCATTGTGAGTATGATACCTATTTTTGTTTCTTTAATAAATTATTTTAAACGATAATGCACTAGGTCGGTGTGCCCTTTTTCTGTTTCTCCATTTGAAAATGGTTGTTCCCTGGCTGTCATGCTGATCTGAAGATTTTAAAGATCTGCTGATAGCCTAAAGATGTAATGCTGCTCAGGGTCTTTTGGCTTCAGCAAAATGGCAGCTTAGGGCAAGAAACAGGAGCAATGGTGGAGGAAATTTACAACACACACTTACACTCACTAGCCACTTTATTAGGTACACCTGTTTAATTGCTTGATAGCACAAAATGCTAATCAGCCAAACACATGGCAACAACTCCATCCATTTAGGCATATAGATGTGGTGAAGATGACTTGCTGAAGTTTAAACTGAGCATCAGAATGGGGAAGAAAGGGGATTTAAGTGACTTTGAATGTGGCATGGTTGTTAATGCCAGACAGGCTGGTCTGAGTATTTAAAAAACGGCTTATCTACTTGGATTTTCACGCACAACTATCTCTAGGGTTTACAGAGAATGGTCAGAAAAAGAGAAAATATCAATTGAGCTGCAGTTGTGTGGACAAAAAAAATGCTGGTTGATGTTAGGGGTCAGAGGAGAATGGGCAGACTGGTTTGAAATTATAGAAAGGCAACAGTAACTCAAATAACCACTCATTACAACCAAGGTAAGCAGAATACAATTTCTAAACGCACAACACGTCGAATCTTAAAGCAGATGGGCTACAGCAGCAGAAAACCACACCGGTGCCACTCTTGTCAACTAAGAACAGGAAACGAAGGCTACAATTTGCACAGGCTCACCAAAATTGGACAATAGAAGATTGTAAAAATATTGTCTGGTCTGATGAGTGTCGATCTCCCTAGAGACGGTTGTGTGTGAAAATCCCAGTAGATCAGCACGTTTTTTAAATACTCTAACCAGCCGTCTGGCACCAACAACCACGCCTTGTTCAAAGTCACTTAAATCCTCTTTCTTCCCCATTCTGATGCTCGGTTTGAACTTCAGTAAGTCATCTTCACTACGTCTTGATGCCTAAATGCCTTGAGTCACTGCCATGTGATTGGCTGATTAGTAGTTTGTGTTACGAAGCAATTGAACAGGTGTACCTAATAATGTGGCCGGTGAGTGTATTTTGGTAGCATAGTTATTATTGTGGAAAGCATGTTCCTTGCTAAAGAACATTATTTGTGATTAAGTTGTTATGGGTAAAGTTCCATTTTAATACTTTCTGAGTCACTGACCAGAACAAGCATGCAAATCAGCACTTGTGGCATGAAGCAACTTTTCTTGCTGTATACTTATTCCATCAGGGACACTGAAAATACTGAAGTTGAAAACAGTGAGGTCGCTAGCATTTTAAGAAAGGTCAGACATGTCAGTCATTTCTCTTACCACAGGATGATTTATGAAAAAACACTAATGCATCACATGCACTGGTACATACGCTTAACCTCCCTGGCGGTCTGATTATGTCCATATTTCTGTGCTGAAAGCAGTACATTTTTTTGCATGGAAATATGTTTTTTTTTATTGTAGGCTGTAATTTTTAGGAATAACTCACTGAAATCTGTCCGAACAAGAGTCCAGTAAACATCCCGGGTATGTCAAAATTTGAAACATGAAATCATAAATTATAATTTAATAAATAGTCATAAAAAATAATAATATAATAATAATAAATTTAATTCAATAATATAATCAAACCAAAAACACTGAAATTTGAAATATAGCACCAAGTTCGCACATCACTGAGCAAAGTCGCAAAATCGTTTTCAGTGTCTGATGACGAATTTCCCCACGAATCATTATCACTCAATTCTGCAAGTGGTTCTAATTTACTATCGCTGTTCTCTAGCTGGTCTAAAACTGCTTTTGACCTAAAGGGACGCTTTTTGGACGCCATGGACATTTCTCAGTTTCCAGGCAGAAAGAACAGTAAAAATGTAGGCAGGGCACAGGACAAAGCACTAGGGACAAAATGTATGTGAAATGGTTTGATACAGTAATGTTTTATTATGTAATTTTAGTGAATTTAGTGAATGTCACTTTTTGTCACTTTCAAATTTCCCACCGGTTCCAGCCCCCGTACGTCCCAACACTCGCAGGGGACGGAACCCAGATGACAGATGCCGGCATCCGCCGGAGAACATTACAGGGGACACTGCAGGAGGGACATCGCGGGAGCATAGGACCAGGGGTGGACTGACCAATTGGAAACTCGGGCACTGCCCAAGGGCCCGGGGTCAGTAGGGGGCCCCATGAGATGCCCCTGATACCTTTTTCATAGGCTTTTTTGAGTTTGGGAAGGACCCAGGGGCCCCATGATCCCCTATTGCCCGGGAGCCCCATGAGTTGTCAGTCCGCCCCTGTGCAGGACAAGGTAAGAGAAGAACAGATCCCGGAGCAGCGCCGCATGGTAAGCCCCAGTGTAGCTCGGGGTTACCGCTTGTGGTACTGAAACTTTACCCCGAGCTACACTCGGGAATACTGCCAGGGAGGCTACAGTGGACCTAGACTCATGTTGATTTATCGTTCAAGCTATCTAAAACAAGTCGGTTGTCAAAAATGAGTATGTACAGTGGGCAGTTTGAAGCTGTTCTTTAGCCATGGCCCACTATTTCATCCATTCTGCGGCTCTATGGGGCTTTGAAGCAGCAATCATATTAGTGGTGCGATTAGGCTCTAAAGATGTAAAATGCACAAAAGGCACCCATGGGGCTAGAAGATTAGAGAGTGCCTATTCATGGTCACATTTGTGGAAGTTTGCTACTGTCTCTATTCAGATATGATATGCTGTCAAAATAAGTTGTGTTAAAGCAGACCTTCATTCATAAACATAACTTCTCCACTGCATAAGTGGAGACTGTTCATTTATTTTTTTATTTATATTTTTTAGCAAATGCCTTTTTAGGCCATAATGACGTATTTGGTGTCCCGCAATCTCCTGAGATACATATAATGCACACTCAATGTGGCTGTGCAGCTGTAGTATCCTGTTATTTTGATCCTGCAGACATTTCAAGACCTGTGGCATATGTGCTCATGCACAAGATCCAGGGAGTGTGCAGATGAGGAAGAGACCGTTGGCTCCTGATTCAAGATGGTGGCACAGGATTGGACAAGCAACAGAAGAGTGGAGGATAAGAAAGACAATACAGGATTTGCTGTGCATGTGAGTATATTTATCTTGCATAAAGGAACATCAAAGCTAAGTAGAATATGGGAAGCGATTTCACGGGCAGGGTTGACATTCCTCTTTACCGAGTCTCTGTTAGATAGCCAAACTTTACATTTTAAGGTATAGGTCTGCTTAAATTTCCAGTATATACATTAGGATCTGTAACACACTGCTAGAATGCAAGTTGCAGGATGTTAAGAGAAACACAAGATGGCAGTATCCTGCAATTCAATGGCACTCACACTCTGTAGAACAGCCTCATGGACCTTGTATGCTGAACGGCAGGACTTTGATGGGGAGCGGTGTACCAGAGGACTACATTTCCCAGAGGAAGTATGTGGGTGGGGAAATTTATATGCAGAAGCCCAGGAGACTGAACAGGAACGGAGGAAATGCTGGAGAGCAGGAGTGAGGAGAGGGTTGTGCCAACTGCTGGAGTACCAGACCAGGCTGCAGAGCTAAAGAGGAGAGAGACAAGGAGGAGACACTGACCGCCAGCCTTGCCACTCTGTTCAGAGAGACATTCTGCTAGCAGGTGGCCTGGAGCGTGGTGCCTGGATGGAAAGCTGCAAGTGGGACCATAGAACCTGTGGGGGGCCCAGTCTACACAGAGTGAGAGACCACCGGGACCTGAGCGACACCACAGATCAGTTGAGACTGTCCCATACACCTGTCAAACACGTGAACACTGACATTCCTTTTAAATCTGCCACTTTCCTGCACACAGTTGCAGACATTGCATATAGTTAACACATGTTGCGGCCTAGTTCCCCAGGCCGCTACTATTCAGCAAACCTGCAGCATAGTTCAATCATCAGAGCTGACCTCAGTGCATGCCTTTTGCAGGCCAAACCACATAATTTTTCCCTTAACCATCAACCTACCCTCTTAAAAGTGCACCAACTGGGCCCCAACAAGTGCGCAGAAGATTCCGCACTACATTTTAAAAGGATGTTGACTACCCTAATTAAAGAGCTCTATCCTATTTCAGATTTAATTCTTTCCATAAGTTCCTGAGGGCCTAAAGTGAGCTAGTTCAACCATTGATAGTTTTCCTTGTTCATGGGGACTAGAAGCACCTTAGGTTTGAGGTTTTGGGTTAACTTCTGAATAGCATGTCTGCCAACACTGATTTAGATTTTGCTGTATGCGTTATTTTCTTTGGTTAGAGTTGCTAAAAGTGGTAATTGCCATTATGTAAACATATACCACTTTATGCTTTTTTATCGAGCTTACAGTCAAGCTTAATATAAACATCGTATGCATTCACTCCAATCTGTGTGTGAGTCTTTTTCTGGTCATAATTTAATCTGGTCAGAAGAGTACTGTAGTGTCAGCAGGGGTTGGGCTTTCAGAGAGGGGTCCAGAATGACAGGGAGCCCAAAAAAACTCAGGGGGTAGTGGTATAGATACAATATATCTAAAGGTGAACTAAACTCCACTATACTTATTGCCCCTGCAGAGATGTAACTTGCTGACACTGACATCTTCACCCATTCTTCTTTACGTTTTACCATTTCTGGCTATCTTGGTTGGCTGGCCCAAGATGACATAACCCCAGTGCATGTGCATGGCACGTCAAGACATGCCGAGTATGTAGACTAATCTGCACATGTATATAGAGTGTAAATATTTCTTTTGCAGGCAAAGTTTAGCTCAGAAGCTTCCTTTGCATATCCTTCAAGCTTGTTCCTATTATACTGCCCATTGCAATGTCTCCTTGAGGATAGCAATGTAAACTGATCAACAGTCACTGCATCTCCTTTGTTTCCCCCAAATGTCACATCTCTACAGCAGGTACATAAAGTGGGACCACGTGGAATGGGATAGGGCCCCTTTAATTGTCTGTGCTTTCTTTCAAAACCTTTTGTAAATAATTTTCTGCCCAGTGTACATGACCTTATTGTATATGCTAAATATCAGTTACCCACTGGTTTTACCCATTACTAGCTCTCCACTGTAACATCTTCTTTTTGACCAGTTTTAATAGGAGCTGTTTGCTGCATTCTTCATCTGTTCTCTTATATAATGGCAGCTGATGAGTTGATAACAGCTCTGTCAACACTGTCAAGAACTACTCCTCAACCTCCTATTTCAGCCCTGTTACGGTGGATGGCAGTGTCGGATCAAGCCTATCTGATCTGGGGGTGCAGTAAAAAAGGTCAGTGGACATAATGTCAATAGTGTGACAGAGATGCATGGAACCAGTATTCCACTGGGCACTCTTTTGTACCACAGAGTCACAACCCTGAACTAACTTTTGACAAGTAGTGCAGAGGAGGTGCAGGAGTAAACAGAGAACACTAGAATATATAAGGATGATTAAGCAGAACCTGTTCCCCTTCAATCAGGTGTTCCTATCAGAGTCTCTCCTTACATCAGGAGTCATCCTCAGACTTCCCTCTTACACTGGGGTTCCTATATGTGTCCCCCCTTCCATCAGGTGTCCTCATCAGAGTGCACCCTTACATCAATTCCTCCCCTCAAAGTGCCTCCTTCCATCAATTGTCCCAATCAGAGTACCCCTTAATATCAATTGTGCCTGTAAGCCATGTACCGGGGTGGGCTCCCCAGGATACAGTGAAGTCACGAACGAGGAAAGCAACCCCAACACCAGCTTTTGCCACAACAGAATTTTACTTAGATGTGGCAAGTAAACACAACCACAAATACTGGGAACATACAATAAATTTACATACACCCAGCCCAAAGGCTGAGATCGTTGTGCTGCACAGCACGGCGCCTCCTGATGGATGAAGGTAGAAAGTGAAGTAATTTACCTACTGGCGGGCACAACTAAGCTGCCACACCTTACCTGTTCTTACCCTAAAAGAGCAGGAATCAGTATATGGGTGTACGGTATGGGCTAGCCTGCGGTGCAGCACAACAGCTTACAATCCTACAAAAATCTACAGTATTCCCTCTCCCATGACTGGTCCTGTAGCACGTGCCTGAGTATTCCTTCTGAGCAAAACGCCAGTCTGGCTTGAGTTTGTGGAATTTTATCAGCTCTCCAATGTGAAATGTCACTTTAAGTTGCGGAGTCCTTCCAATGATCAGTAACAACACTTGTGGCCTGACACAAACAGAGACCCTAACTAACTATAGGCCTGGATTCAGTCTCAAGGCGCCAACACTGAAATGAGGTGTGAGCACGATCTTACTGACCCGGGTCTGCTTTGCATCCGCTGGTGAATCTGAACAGAACAAATGTCTCTCCAACAAGCTTGCGATTTTGCAGTGTATGCTGCGTTATTCATCTGCTCTCATCAGCATTACTGGCAGCAATCTTCCTTTCTTTGAACAGGATCAGGGTCTTGGACATGATCAGCTTCACTTAGCCGCAGCTCTGGTTACCGAGAGAAGCTCCCACACCTGGATGTCATCGGATTCTCAGCTCACACGACCACTTCATTCAGCACCGTTCAAAACATGGCTGCAGTCTCCTCTTCCTGTTCACTTCAACTCTGTGTGAAACACAAGATGGCAGTATCCTGCAATTCAATGGCACTCACACTCTGTAGAACAGCCTCATGGACCTTGTATGCTGAACGGCAGGACTTTGATGGGGAGCGGTGTACCAGAGGACTACATTTCCCAGAGGAAGTATGTGGGTGGGGAAATTTATATGCAGAAGCCCAGGAGACTGAACAGGAACGGAGGAAATGCTGGAGAGCAGGAGTGAGGAGAGGGTTGTGCCAACTGCTGGAGTACCAGACCAGGCTGCAGAGCTAAAGAGGAGAGAGACAAGGAGGAGACACTGACCGCCAGCCTTGCCACTCTGTTCAGAGAGACATTCTGCTAGCAGGTGGCCTGGAGCGTGGTGCCTGGATGGAAAGCTGCAAGTGGGACCATAGAACCTGTGGGGGGCCCAGTCTACACAGAGTGAGAGACCACCGGGACCTGAGCGACACCACAGATCAGTTGAGACTGTCCCATACACCTGTCAAACACGTGAACACTGACATTCCTTTTAAATCTGCCACTTTCCTGCACACAGTTGCAGACATTGCATATAGTTAACACATGTTGCGGCCTAGTTCCCCAGGCCTCTACTATTCAGCAAACCTGCAGCATAGTTCAATCATCAGAGCTGACCTCAGTGCATGCCTTTTGCAGGCCAAACCACATAATTTTTCCCTTAACCATCAACCTACCCTCTTAAAAGTGCACCAACTGGGCCCCAACAAGTGCGCAGAAGATTCCGCACTACATTTTAAAAGGATGTTGACTACCCTAATTAAAGAGCTCTATCCTATTTCAGATTTAATTCTTTCCATAAGATCCTGAGGGCCTAAAGTGAGCTAGTTCAACCATTGATAGTTTTCCTTGTTCATGGGGACTAGAAGCACCTTAGGTTTGAGGTTTTGGGTTAACTTCTGAATAGCATGTCTGCCAACACTGATTTAGATTTTGCTGTATGCGTTATTTTCTTTGGTTAGAGTTGCTAAAAGTGGTAATTGCCATTATGTAAACATATACCACTTTATGCTTTTTTATCGAGCTTACAGTCAAGCTTAATATAAACATCGTATGCATTCACTCCAATCTGTGTGTGAGTCTTTTTCTGGTCATAATTTAATCTGGTCAGAAGAGTACTGTAGTGTCAGCAGGGGTTGGGCTTTCAGAGAGGGGTCCAGAATGACAGGGAGCCCAAAAAAACTCAGGGGGTAGTGGTATAGATACAATATATCTAAAGGTGAACTAAACTCCACTATACTTATTGCCCCTGCAGAGATGTAACTTGCTGACACTGACATCTTCACCCATTCTTCTTTACGTTTTACCATTTCTGGCTATCTTGGTTGGCTGGCCCAAGATGACATAACCCCAGTGCATGTGCATGGCACGTCAAGACATGCCGAGTATGTAGACTAATCTGCACATGTATATAGAGTGTAAATATTTCTTTTGCAGGCAAAGTTTAGCTCAGAAGCTTCCTTTGCATATCCTTCAAGCTTGTTCCTATTATACTGCCCATTGCAATGTCTCCTTGAGGATAGCAATGTAAACTGATCAACAGTCACTGCATCTCCTTTGTTTCCCCCAAATGTCACATCTCTACAGCAGGTACATAAAGTGGGACCACGTGGAATGGGATAGGGCCCCTTTAATTGTCTGTGCTTTCTTTCAAAACCTTTTGTAAATAATTTTCTGCCCAGTGTACATGACCTTATTGTATATGCTAAATATCAGTTACCCACTGGTTTTACCCATTACTAGCTCTCCACTGTAACATCTTCTTTTTGACCAGTTTTAATAGGAGCTGTTTGCTGCATTCTTCATCTGTTCTCTTATATAATGGCAGCTGATGAGTTGATAACAGCTCTGTCAACACTGTCAAGAACTACTCCTCAACCTCCTATTTCAGCCCTGTTACGGTGGATGGCAGTGTCGGATCAAGCCTATCTGATCTGGGGGTGCAGTAAAAAAGGTCAGTGGACATAATGTCAATAGTGTGACAGAGATGCATGGAACCAGTATTCCACTGGGCACTCTTTTGTACCACAGAGTCACAACCCTGAACTAACTTTTGACAAGTAGTGCAGAGGAGGTGCAGGAGTAAACAGAGAACACTAGAATATATAAGGATGATTAAGCAGAACCTGTTCCCCTTCAATCAGGTGTTCCTATCAGAGTCTCTCCTTACATCAGGAGTCATCCTCAGACTTCCCTCTTACACTGGGGTTCCTATATGTGTCCCCCCTTCCATCAGGTGTCCTCATCAGAGTGCACCCTTACATCAATTCCTCCCCTCAAAGTGCCTCCTTCCATCAATTGTCCCAATCAGAGTACCCCTTAATATCAATTGTGCCTGTAAGCCATGTACCGGGGTGGGCTCCCCAGGATACAGTGAAGTCACGAACGAGGAAAGCAACCCCAACACCAGCTTTTGCCACAACAGAATTTTACTTAGATGTGGCAAGTAAACACAACCACAAATACTGGGAACATACAATAAATTTACATACACCCAGCCCAAAGGCTGAGATCGTTGTGCTGCACAGCACGGCGCCTCCTGATGGATGAAGGTAGAAAGTGAAGTAATTTACCTACTGGCGGGCACAACTAAGCTGCCACACCTTACCTGTTCTTACCCTAAAAGAGCAGGAATCAGTATATGGGTGTACGGTATGGGCTAGCCTGCGGTGCAGCACAACAGCTTACAATCCTACAAAAATCTACAGTATTCCCTCTCCCATGACTGGTCCTGTAGCACGTGCCTGAGTATTCCTTCTGAGCAAAACGCCAGTCTGGCTTGAGTTTGTGGAATTTTATCAGCTCTCCAATGTGAAATGTCACTTTAAGTTGCGGAGTCCTTCCAATGATCAGTAACAACACTTGTGGCCTGACACAAACAGAGACCCTAACTAACTATAGGCCTGGATTCAGTCTCAAGGCGCCAACACTGAAATGAGGTGTGAGCACGATCTTACTGACCCGGGTCTGCTTTGCATCCGCTGGTGAATCTGAACAGAACAAATGTCTCTCCAACAAGCTTGCGATTTTGCAGTGTATGCTGCGTTATTCATCTGCTCTCATCAGCATTACTGGCAGCAATCTTCCTTTCTTTGAACAGGATCAGGGTCTTGGACATGATCAGCTTCACTTAGCCGCAGCTCTGGTTACCGAGAGAAGCTCCCACACCTGGATGTCATCGGATTCTCAGCTCACACGACCACTTCATTCAGCACCGTTCAAAACATGGCTGCAGTCTCCTCTTCCTGTTCACTTCAACTCTGTGTGAAAAACTCCACCTCTTCATGAGTATACAAATATCTATGCAGTCTGAGGCTGTGTTAGAAAAACAGTGACATCTTGTGGCTAAACCGCAGAATGTAAGTCAAAACATTAATTTATTTCCACACAATCAGTGTTCAAACAATGAGAGCTGTTTCCCCATCTCACATCCCCATCAAATCCCATTGATCAGTTTGATGCACTCTCAGAGATCTGAGGGGGGCACAACAAAAATCTGGGGGGCGGGGGGCATAGCCCACCCCAGAACCCCCCTTGATCCAGGCTTAGTGATGGTGATCTAACCCAAAGCTGAGTAGACAAGGCTGTATTTTTAGACTTATACTAGTGCTTGACCAGTTTGCTTTTCATGGTCTGAGCTGTTTAAGTTACACCGTGGTCTACTTAATTTATTTACTGATAATTTGTTAATTAGATTTGTGGTTACCCATACAAGCTGCAGTATTTTTAGTATGGTTACATTTAAGAAACCTGAGAAAAGGTCTAACCTTTCCTATGCTATCCAAGTATAAGAAAATGTAGGCCCGGAGCGAAAAAATAAAAATTAAGCGCAGGGATGACATGACTGCGGGGAATATAGGGTTAAAAGAAGGGTAGGAAGTTTTGGGAGTATAGCTTACCTGATTGGATGGGGATGTTGGGGAGGGTTCACAGGAAGGAAAAGGAGAGTCCGATCTCAGGAAGTCCTGTGGGGGAGTTGGGAGAAGAAGCTTCACCTTGGAAAACAGAGCCTGGAAGAGGTGAAGCTTGTCTGCTGGGCCGGATGGCTGAGCTGAAGCAGCTTCTCTCTAGCTCAGGGCTTCTGCTTCTGCTCGGAGCACTGGATGGCTGCAGGCTCAGCTGGTGTCCCTCCTGGAGGACCGGGATTCGGGTTCACCTGAGAGGGGGCAGGAGCTCCAATGTGCTCGGCGGTCCTGGCCGTCGGAGCGCTTCAGCTCAAACTCCTCCCTCAGGGCTCGGCACCGGAGCCCCGTCATGGACCCTTCAGGCCCCCCAAGGAGCAGTTGCTGGCTCCAGAAGTGGGGAGCCTGAGAGGAATTATCGGCGTGGGCAGGGCCCTGTGGGGGGGGGGAGTGGAGCCACCAGTGTGTCTCCCGCTTGTTGGAGCCGTTGGGAGCATGTGGCCGCCTCCCCTACTGTGGTCCCAGTCAGGGAGGTGGCTCGGCATGGGAGAGTGAAAGCTGTGAATCCTGGCCTGTGTCCAGCAGTGGCCGGGGGTCCTTCCTCCTCCCAGGTGAGATGCAGAGACTCCAGGACCAGCAGTGGGGACCATACAGTGGGAACCCAGGTTGGAGGGTGCACCAGCAGGACGACCAGGACATCGGTGGGCGGGCCTGGTGTTCCGGCGGAGCGAGTCGGGAAGAGCAAGAAGTCCTCGGCAACTGAGTCTGGTGACCTTGGGGTGCAGTTCGTGATTGTGGGTGGGTCGTTTTGCATCCATTCTGATGGTTTGGTGTTGTATTGTTTTCAGTTCACTTCAATGTTTAGAAAATGTGTGGATGCCGCGGGTCTCAATCACCGACACTATACCTCTCATTCCTTTTGCATCGGGGTGGCCACGGAGGCTACCCAGTGGGGTTTGGTTGAAGACACAGTTTGGCTTCTTGGGTGCTGGGAATCGTACCAGTTTAGACTTTACTTTCGCCCTCATTTGTTGAGGGCATGAGAGTATTTGGGGGGCATTCTGTTTGTCTGTGCTTCATGTACTAGGGTTTTTTGTTTGTTACATGTTTTGCTTGTTTTTCTTCTTTCAGGTGGTACAGTCCACCTCGTTTGGACCTTTGGTCATTATTATGCATTTTGGGGGGCGAAGTGGGCAGATGTTAGGCCCAATGGTAGGCAGCTGGGCTTCCCTCGACAGGTGGCGCTGATCCGTTGGATGGGGGTGCATGGTATGATGTGAAGCAGAGTGGTGCCGGTAGTGCACTGCTTTGCTCGATTGGACCAACCCTCCGATATCTTGGTGTTACACGTGGGTGGGAATTACCTGGGTGCCAGATCCATGCTCGAGCTTATTCGGGATGTGAAGTTTGATTTTTTGTGACTTCGTACTGCATTTCCTGATATGTTCGTGGTGTGGTCAGATGCTGTTGGGAGGACTTCCTGACGCTTGGCCAGGTCAGTGGACATGATCAACAAGGCGCGCAAAGTTAATAAGGAGGTGGGGCGGTTTGTGGCTCGTAATGGGGGATTGGTGATTCGCCATCGGGAGTTGGAGGTGGATACATGGAGGTGTCTTTGAGGTGATGGGGTGCACCCTCAATGCCATGGGTATTGATATGTGGTCCCTGGGGTTCTAGGACAGGATTCAGATAGCGTTTCTGGTGTGGGGGGGGCACGCAAGGTTAAGGTTTTACCCTTACGCGCTGTGGGAGTGGTTGGTCTTTGGAGGAGGAAAGAATTCTGTATGAAGACAAATTCGGGACCCATCAGTGGTATGGGGACCTCGGTACATTCCAGTTAACAAGGGGTTAACTCAGAATAGGTAAAATGGTGGTCACTGCGGATAAGTAGGGTTATCTTATCCCCCAGCCGGTGTGTTGGGGCTGGGGATAAGTAAGATTGTCCCCAAGCTGGTGAGTTGCGGCTGGGGGCCTAAGGTGAAGGAATGTTTGCCACAAAAGTAAGTTGGGTTTATGGCCCTCAAATGACCACCTCTGTTTCTAATTTTTGGAATGTTATGTTGTTTATGTTGAAATAATTTATTGGTTAATAAAAGGCTGCTATGGCCATTTTGACTCCATAAACTTGGTTTGTGTATTTTGTATAGCTGGGAGGGTATGTCCTAGCAGGCTTGGTTAGGTTTGAAGGCGTATATTCTACCCTTGTCAAGAAAAATGGTTGGGGTGGCTGTTACACTTTAAATCAGTAAACTCTTCCTTTGATATGAGAGAAACAAGTTTGGCTGGAAATGCTGCAGAAATGTGAAGTCTGGCTTGCAAACAACACAATAACAAAAATGCACACTTCCGTATACGACGAATATTAGATACATCTGATATGAATAATGGGAAACACTGCACTAGTCTCCTAAAAAAACAAGTCAGGGACAGAAGACTGTCTGAGACAAAGGACACGGTTCCGTCATCGCAACATGAACTCTCTAAACCCGGTGTGCGCACTTCCTTTAACACTACTGTATTCTGACACAATGCGATGCAATTACCAGCTGATTCCAGCACACCTCTCTGAACACACACAGTTAACAGAGTTTCCTTTCTGAGAAAAAATGCGGCTGGAGATTCCTGCGTCACTTCCTGATCATGCTGGAGATCCAAAGTACAGGCTAATTATTTTCACCGTGTCCAAACATTCAGTACTGCAATCAAATCAGACAATAATAACGCTAAAAAGTGGACTCTGGTGATGCTCATGTAGATGTGAAAACCTCCACAAATTAAGAACTTAATTGTTATATTCCATAAACGTTTAAATGAGTTATTATTAAAAAAAAAGAAAATTGGATATTTTTAAAGCTAAACACCAAGTAAACAGCTGAACACAAAATTTAAATACATATACTCAATCTGATTTAATTGACCAAGGCCTGTATTTCTATTTAGTTTTCTGATCTTAACACCCCTCACATAAACATAGCTGGGCAGTGATTCCAACTTTCTCTGCTGCAACAGCAAATTGATGAGGTTATTTTTCTATGCTCTCCATCAGTAAACATGTTAAAAGAGAATCGTGGGTTCTGAAAAAAAAAAAACATTCATACTAAATTAGTTGGGTGCAGCTTGATCTGATGCTGCACCTGTCCCCCGCTGCCTCTACGCCAAGAACTGAGTGATCAAAGACTGCTGATTGCTCAGTTCTTGCTCATCAGTGAGCTGACTGAGCTTTGCCCCTCCAGTGCTCACTGGAGTGCTAGGCAGTGGAGGGGGTGACAGCAGCTAACTCAGACTCTCAGAGGCACGCTGAGAGGCTGAGCCCTCTGCCAATCCAAGCATCTGGGTGTATCCTGACTTTAAAGTTAAGATCTCTATGCAGTCTGGTTTGGCTGAGTAACATCAGCTGACAGCAGACTTTAGCCTGCTGTCGGGTGAATGCAGGTCACAGGTGTGCAGAACAAAGTTCACCACTGGGACCCACATGAGAAGGGCCAAAAGTGCTTTGGCCCTACTTCTTTTTTAACCACTTTCCAACTGCCCTATAGCATAAATACTGCTACAGGGCGGCAAAATCACGTATATATACCCAGGTAGGGGGCGCTTGCAAGCCGCATGCGTGCCCTAGCCACCCCGCCATTCATGGCTGCGGCTGTCAATCAATGGGTTCTGGCTGGTGATTAGCTGCCTTTGCCTGGTGATTACCGAGCATCTTCGATGGGGAGGAGAACTGTTTTGTTTACTAACAGTTCTCCCTGTTAGCTCGGGCACACTGCTTTATATGATTGTGCACAGCACCACTTTCCAAAGCTGTGTGCTTACGGTGAAGCACACTGACATGGCCCCATAGTAAAACACTTCCTGCACACAGTTAACTCTTTGATCACCCCTCATGTTAACCCCTTCCTGCCCAGTACCATTAGTACAGTGTCAGGTAATTTTTTTTAGCACTGATCACTGTATTGGTGTCACTGGGGATGTCAGTGACACCAAGTCAGTTCCCCCCAGTGTCAGAATGTCCGCCACAGTCCCGCTATAAATGGCTGATTGCCGCCATTACTAGTAAAAAAAAAATATTACAGTATCTATACCGCCATTTGTAAACACTATAACTTTCATGTAAACCAATGAATTTACACGTATTGGGATTTTTTTAGCAAAGACATTTAGCAGAATACATTTTGGCCTAACTTTATAACGAAATTTGATGTTTCAATTTTTTTTACTGGACATGTTTAATAGGAAAAAGAAGAAATATAGTTTTTTTCTCAAAATTGTCAGTCTTTTTTTTAAAGTAACTCAGTGCTGCAAGACAAAAAATGGCCTGGTCAGAAAGGGGGGTAAATCTTCAGGAGGGCAATTGGTTAAGGCAGCTCTGCGCTAGGCAATATGTGTTTGTGTGCTTTGCCACAGTCTTCCAGAGTGCTGATTTGCAAAGTTTAGAAGATAAAGCTAAATCCAGGTTTCTGCAATATGTTTAAAATTCAAACATTTTAATGATTTTACTGAATGTCTTGGCAGTATTGTGTTTTTCTCATGTATCATACAGTATGCATCTCATTGTGGTTTTCTGTTTATGATCAGTGACACAATGTTACTTTCTTTCTGATCATATTCATGGGATGTGCCACCATACATAACCAGTTTGGGCTCTGTCTCTTTACCTGCTTATAGTTATAGTAGTTATAGTTCAGATTCAGTTAATATAGTTCAGGTAAAGTGATTGGAAAACCTCACCTTCTAAAAAAAAAAATTAAAAATAAAAGAAACATTTGTGTATAGATACTATAAAAAATATTCTAAATACATTTTTTTTTTACCCTTTTTTATAAGTGATCACATTTCCTCTGTTCTCAGCTGCATAAGAGCTAGGGTAGGAGAAACAGCAGTACACTGAGCCTTCCAGTGAAAGGCTGTGCGGGGGGGGGGGGGGGTTGTCTGATCATTGGAGGAAAGCAGAAAACTGAGGTTTGTTCTCCTGCTTTGTGTGGTCAGTTTTTTTTTTTATAGGAAGGCAGAGGAACTGATTGGAACACTGAGGATTTCACACGAAGGAAGCAATAGAAAAAGAACAGGATACTTTTTCATACAAGTACATGGTACAGCAGGCTTTCCAGTGGTGCACATAAGTCCCAGCAAAGTCTACATGCAGTTAGTAAAGATGCTAGTTACTGTAGATGGCCAGTCCGTATGCACTCAGTCTCTGTTAGCAGTGATATGTTAATAGGAGCAATGCCCTCTCACCAGTACCAACAATACAGTGCCAATGGTCCTGCTATTCAATGGTCAGTTCACATCTGGATTTTTCTAGAGGAAGCTCTGATCCTCCCAAGGCTCAGTCCCAGCTCTCACGTATAGGTGGTCCACTCATGGATCTGCACTGCTCTGGTTCTGCACAGCCAAGAGACCCATCAGTAGCTCAATCCTACTATTCCAGTCTCTACACAGGCTCAATCTCCTTGATGACACAGACTTCACCTGCCACAGGTCTGCACACTCTTGTTCCCAGTACTGCTTTCTTCCAACTTACAGCTCAAGGGAAAAAACCCTATAGCTCTCCTCCTCTCTTTGCAAGGCTCCCTGGTTACAGTAGTACATAGTCTTATTCATCCCCCTAGTGCAGTGCTCCTGGGAACTACATGTCCCAGTGTCCTTTGTGGGAGACATCATCTGTCCTCCCCTCTGTATTGCTTCAACCGCTGCCAAGAGGGGGGAAGGAAGGAAAGGAGCAGAGCCAAGCTCACACAGCTTGCAGCGCCACCGCTCTCTACTGCTCACAGCCATGGGAACTAGCTAGCAGAGGATCACACAGCCAGCACGGCACCCGGATACACAATATTAACAAAAGTCAAAAGGACAAGCCAGCACAGTTTGGGGGTTCTAAAGAGCCCCCTTCATCAAGACTTAAAATAGCTGAATGGCTTGAATGAGTTATGAATTCTAAATTTCCACATATCAGTATTAGGAGCAGGCTCCAGCAGCTAATTGCACAGCTACACAGTCATCAATTCTACAAAATAAAAAATCTGGGCTGTGCTGGGATTTGTTGCCACTATCTGACTTTTCTGGTCAGGATGGGAATTGGGAAGAAAAGTGAACATAAATCTGAAGCACTAACTGAACCCAGAAATGAGTGAATTTCCATGTTCGGAGTCACTGCTGCCCTGGGTGAAGGAAATTAGGGACTCTTTATTCTTGATTTCTCCCACAAGTGGAGCACTAATGTCTCCAAAATGAAAACTTGCCATCATCTCTCTATATTGTCATCAGGGAGGCTGAAATAAACTGAAGTAAAAAAAAAAACCATCCCTTCCAAAAAAAGACCACCTCCATACATGTGTTTACCCACACATAACAAGTGTATGTGCACTCATTTAAGGTTTAGAAATAATTAGGGGACTCCTTTTAGCATAAAGAGATAAAGCATTTTAGTGTATATTATTTATGGTATACCTTCAGGTTTCACTGTTCTGCAAAAACAGACAATAGATTTATCTATCTATCCATTCAGTCGTATCCGACCCTTGGCGATTGCATGGACCGTCACTCGTAAGCAACTTTTTCCATGAGTTCTCTTAGCAATTATTTTACAGGGTAGGTTGCCAGGTCTTTCCCCAACCCCTACCATGCATGAGATCCCGCATGGCCAGGGATGAAATTAGGACAATTTAGACAGGAGCCAATTAACCTACCAGCATGTAAACAAAGTATAGTGAGCGCTAATCAGTTCAGCAGCTGTACACTCAAGGCAATCAGTAAAACCTCAATAAATAATATCAAAGAAATAGTGCAGCGCTTAAATCAATAGTCCTCAGTTATTCCCGATCAGTGGATGTTCCTCAATACGGAATGTGATTATTCACCATCTCGAGTTCCCGAATAATCGCATTTTAGAGGGAGCTCTGGAAATCGAGATGGTGAATAATCGCATTTTAGAGGGAGCTCTGGAAATCGAGAGTTCTCGAACCCCCTTTTTTTCAGAAGCTGTGTTACTCCGATTCTATTCAGAGTGGGAGGTTTATATTTGCTGCAAAAGTAACACCTACACATCCCTTAAGGGGAACTCTGTGTCAGGGCCTTATTTGCTGTGAACGTGGACCTGTCTGATCTAAAGAGGGATACTCTTCCAAGGGCTGAACCAGATGTATACTTCCAGTGACACCAGGGAATAACTATTATACACTGCACTGTATCAAGTGTGGTTCCGGTGAGTGGGCATTTCTTACATTCCGTATTGAGGAACATCCACTGATCGGGAATAACTGAGGACTATTGATTTAAGCGCTGCACTATTTCTTTGATAACCTACCAGCATGTCTTTGGAGTGTGGGAGGAAACCGGAGTACCCGGAAGAAACCCACGCGAACACAGGGAGAACATGCAAACTCCATGCAGGAGGCGCAATGGTTGGGAATCAAACCCATGACCCAATTACTGCAAGGCGGTGTTAACCACTAAGCCACTGTGCCACCCCAATAGATTTATAAACCTGTGTTATTTATTAACCCAATAAAGCTTTATCTTTTATATTTGATTTGAATTTTTGGAGGTTATGCTGTGTTTGTGTGCATTAGCTATGATTTTAGTGTACTTTTATACAACAAATCCTATAGGTCCTGCGTGTATAGAAAAAGGTGTATTTTACAAATTTCCAAGGCTGTAATGTGCATGTGAATAATAGCAACATTAGTTTTGTACCTGATCTTGCTCAAGGCACATTTTGATGCCTTTTGTGTAGTTGCTGCCTAACCAGAACTACTGCGCTCTACAATTTAGATTTTCATTCCGCAATGTGAGATTGAACTATAAAATGATCCAGCACCTCCCATCCTCACCCTACTAACACACGATATATATATATCAGGTGTCTGGTATGTCTCCCAAACCAGGAACAAGCATATTCATATCAGGTGTTAGGGGTGTTGGAACACCTAATACACACAGACTTAATTCATGTGAGTAACTCACCAAAAAATGAAAGGATTTTAAGAATGACAACATGGCAATTTGAACCTTTCGAAACCAGTTAGCAATGGCAGTGCCCATATGTCTGCCCTGAGAGATTCCTTCTATCTGCAATATGCTCACGTTGGACTGAAGTGTACCTTTTAATAAAAAAACTAATATCAGGAGTAATCAATCATGATTCTAAAAGACACAATTCATATATATAAAGCTAGTAAAACCCTGAAAAGTATTCTGAGCTCTTCAATGTCTGGCCTTTGTAGGATGTGAAGAATGTGAAATGCTCCAACAGGGATACCAGGGTGGCAGGTGGTCGGAGGAGGGCAAGGACTGGAAACTTCTTATCAAGCATATTGCATATGTGAAATATTGTAACTGCTTTAAGAATGCTATTATGGAATGTGCATGGACTTTTGTTACTACATGGTTATCGTCTAAAATAATCACATGAAATACAGACAGGGCTCCAAGAGTTAATGCAACAACTACAACTGCTATACTAAGGGAAGAGCACATCTGCTGCTAACATTTCAGGTCATGCAGAATCCTTGATCTAGCTGAAATCTGACAAGGCTATAAATTCCTAGTATACATGTAAAGGGGAACAAGGAAGGAGAAGAAAAGTCAGAAAGACAGAATGTTTCTAGCAGCTTCCAAAGACTTTCTAACTTGCACTGCTTGATGGAAGTATCTAGGAGATGCTGATGAAAGGTTATGGAGAACCTGTCCAAATCTCTACCATCAGTGGACCACCAAGGGTGGCTACCCTCTGCTCTTCCAAAATACCTCCAAGATCCCCAGGAAAAGTTTCAGACTCTCTCCTGGCAAAGGCCCTTCTGGTTTTGGAAGCAGCCAGAGGAAATCCTTTGATTGGTAGCTGCCCTCACTGAGTGTTTCCGTGAAACCCAATGACATTTGCGAAGTGATAGAAAATGCTATCAGTGTCATAGATGCAGAAACCCCCTGAGGCACACACACAGAGTCAGCTCAGTGACACAGAACCTGTTAACCTTCCTGGCGGTAATCCCAAGTGTGGCTCGGGGTTAATTTACAGTACCAAAAGCGGTAACCCCCGAGCCGCACTGGGGATTACACTGCAGTGCTTGTCCTGCGATCCCTCGATTCTTACCTTGTCCTGTGATCCCTCGATCCTTACCTTGTCCTGCGATCCTGCAATGTTCTCCCGCTGTGTCCTTCGGTCGATTCCGGCATCCGTCTTCCGGGTTCCTTTCCCTGTGAGCGTCGGGACGTACGGGGGGCGGGAGATTCAAAAAAGTAAAAATATGGCATTCAAAATACATTGTAATCTGTTAGTATAATGTTACTGTATCAAATCATTTCACCTAAATTTTGTCCCTAGTGCTTTGTCCTGTGCCCTGCCTGCACTTTTACCATTCTTTCTGCCTGGAAATGTGAGAACGTCCATGGCATCCAAAAAGCGTCCCTTTAGATCAGTGGTTCTCAACCTTCCTAATGCCGCGACCCTTTAATACAGTTCCTCATGTTGTGGTGAGCCCCAACCATAAAATTATTTACCCATTAACTATAATTCATGAAGTGTCGTTTTACCTCCAATACTGCTGCTTTCAACACAGTAGCTGCTTTCAACACAGTAGCTGCTTTCAACACAGTAGCTGCTTTCTACACAGTAGCTGCTCTTTACACATTGGAAATATGTGTTTTCCGATGTTCTTAGGCGACCCCTGTGAAAGGGTTGTTCGACCCCCAAAAGGGTCGCGACCAGCAGGTAGAGAACCACTGCTTTAGATCAAAAGCAGTTTTAGACCAGCTAGAGAACAGCGATAGTAAATTAGAACCACTTGCAGAATTGAGTGATAATGATTTGTGGGGAAATTCGTCATCAGACACTGAAAACGATTCTGCGACTGAGCTCAGTGATGTGCGAACTTGGCGCTGTATTTCAAATTTCAGTGTTTTTGGTTTGATTACATTATTTAATTACATTTATTATTATTATTTTTTATAATTAGTTATTATAATTTATGATTTAGTGTTTCAAACTTTATCATACCCGGGATGTTTACTCGACTCTTGTTTGGACAGATTTCAGTTAGTCCTAAGAATTACAGGCCTACAATATAAAACAACAAATTTCCATGCAAAACAATGTACCACTTTGACATTCAAAAATATTGATAAGTTAGACCGCCAGGGAGGTTAAACGTGCAGGCTTGGTGTCACTGGGTAGAAGACTCTGCCTGGCCGCTGAACTTGTCACACAAGCAGGAGCAATGGCCGGCATCACTGTGCTCAGAGACACTAAACCTGCACTTCTAACAGATGCAGCCTAACCGAGAAGCCTTGGTTGCTGAGGCTTTGTGACAGGTAAAGTGGCCACACAGGGAGATCAGTAACATTGTGGTTAACACAGGCTCAGCATCAGTAAACAGCACTGAGAACAGGGGGTCTGTGAGGGCTGCCACATCAGGAAAGGAACAGCCTGCTGGCAAAACATGTACAGACAACTCAAGCTGCTTTTTAGTTTTGGATCAAATGGAGAACATTTAGATTTGCTGCTCTCCAGGCTTTGTTAGGCTACATTCACACTAGCCTTGTTAGCAAGTGGCAGACAGGCCTTTGGGAAGCGTTTTTACCGTTTCCTAAACGCCTGGTAAAATTCTGCACATTGCAGCACATGGTGCTGTTCAAATGGGAACGTTAGTGTCGCATTGAGTCGTGTCAAAACGGACGCCTCTAGTAGAGTCAGGAGGAGTTGAAGCCTCCTATTCAAGTCTATGGTGCCACTCCGAAAACGCCCGGCCAGTGTTTGCGGTGCGGTTGCGGGGCATTTGCGGAGCGTTAACACCATTCAAACTTCATTATAAGCGTTTGTGGAGCGTTTTTAACGCTTGGCAAATGCCTAGCAACCGCCGCTAAACTGCACATTCGGCATTTGTGGAGCGTTTGTGGAGCGCTAAAAACGCTCTGCAAATGCCAGACCAACGCTTGTCAAACGCTATAGGGACGTTTGGCAAGAGTTGGAAAAGCAGTCAAGTGTGAACAAGCCCTTAGAGAGATCTCCCTTATGTTTCTGGGCTGGGGACATCCTTTTACCAAACAGGAAGTGAGGGAGAAAAGTGAGAGGAAACACAACAAGAAAAAACTGAACATTCCCCTACTTCACTTTAAAAAAAGAAAAAAAGAAAAACCTTTTGATTGTTATGCTATTAGAGGGATTTCTGCTCCCTTTCTGTGCTGGGGACAACCTTTTTAGCAGACAGGAAGTGAAGGAATGCCTCCAATGGAGAGTCTGTCTGCAGTAAAGCCTGACAGACGTTCTAATCCTCTCCCACTCTATCAAAAACCAAAAAAAGTTTGGGGTATAGATACATTTTAAGAGGAAATAAAATTCAAGTTCAACCTTTGCAGAATTTTTGATGTTTGCCCCCCCTTATCTCCTGAGTGATTTGGTGTGGTTCCCGAAGTACAATAATGTTTAACATGAAGGTTCCCATTATATTCAATGGTGGCTGTTCACACCTGAGTGTGGTGGTGCTGCTGTGATGCTTTTTTTGAGCACAAAAGTACATGAGCTTTTTTGGGGGGCAGAAATGCCCATTTTTGGCCCCATAGATTTCAACTGGAGCACCTGAAAACGCACAACAAAAGCAGTTTAGCATGTTTTTGTCACATTTTTGCACCTATCAACTTGTCTCTTCTCCCTAATAACCTCAGGCCTGTAAATAAAATGGAGGATTCAGGAGTGTTCATGCAGGATGTGCAGACATTTATCCATCTGATGAGGGCCCTCTATGACCCTAGTGATGTCCATTGCAAGAACTGTGGCAAGCGGCAGAAGCCCTGGGAAGATATTGGCATCAGGGGCGGACTGACCATTTGGAAACTCAGGCACTGCCCGAGGGCCCGGGATCAGTAGGGGGCCCCATGAGATGCTCCTGGTACCTTTTTCCTAGGCTTTTTTTGAGTTTGGGCGAGGACACAGGGGCCCCATGATCCCCTACTGCCCGGGGGCCCCATGAGTTGTCAGTCCGCCTTTGATTGGCATAGCAGATATGGCTGAAGAATTCCAATAGCACAAGACACTGCAACACTCCATATTATGTGCTGTGTGTGTGCTTCACTGTAAGCACACTGCTTTGTATGGCTTTACTATGCAGTAGCTGACAGGGAAGAGATCTGTATTGTTTACAAACAGGTCTCCCCCCCCCCCCCCCCCCGTCAGTAATACTCAGTGATCACCAGATGCCTGTGATTAAAGGAGAGGCCACGAATGGCAGCCGCTCGCGCTCCCTACCTGGAATGGCAAAATCACGCACCCGTGCTGCCCAGTACCAGTTTTTTTGCTATAGGGCAGACAGCTTGCGGTAATACACCACTGTATAATAATGGATTATATACTGGTGGGTATATATGTATATATATATGTGAAAAGCATTAGGAAAGTGTAAACACGATGATTTAACTCTTGAACATGTAAGGTTGTCACGTGTTTTGCTTCATGTTACACAGCTGTACACGTTAGTTAAATATCGCCACCTAGTGGGAAACTGATACAAGGCTTTGCTAAGATTATAATAGTTTCCAGCTGTACTGTTTGGATTTACACACTACCCTATATTGATAGATATGCACTTTGAAACCTTAGGGTTCCTTCACATGTGTGATTAGAGGGCAGTAAAATAAGAAGACTGAGCTACAGTTTTACCACCTCCGTAACCAACCGCCTAAACAAAGACACGTAGCTGCTCAGTTTCGTGGCCTCAGGAACACTGAACATGTTGCATTTGGCAGACATTACAACATGACCGATAGTCTACAGGGCTACGCTGCAACCATGTGTGCAGGTGATTACAGCATGGTGGAGCGCCATTAACAGGGTTATATCAGGCAGTGAAACACCCTCTGAAAAGCTTTTTGGCCACAGCAACTGTGCTGCCTTGTATTACACAAGGCATTCTTTAGCATTCAGCAGTGTCTGTCCCTTTAAGGCTAGGGACGTCCTGTTTGCTAACTTGGGAGGAAGTGACCTCATCTCTTCAGACTGAAGAAATTCTACAATGCAAGTACATGTGGGATGCTGTTCCCTCTTCATATATGGGCTTGATTAGACCCCCAAAGTCTGTAAGTACCCCTCCTATGTACTGAGGAATGTTATGTATATAGCTAGGTAGTTAGATATGTACTCATGTCTGTTTATTATGTTTGTATTTCAGTTTTACCGCATTCTCATTATGTCACATGTTATCAGTAAAAGATCATCGGTTATCAATCATCGACTCTTTACTGTGTGGACATCAAAGGTTATACTGCCTGTAATCCTCTGTAACCATTTCATAACTGCAGAGAAGGCAGGACAGTAAAAAGACTTACACGGTTACTTCAGAGCACATTGTGTGAAAAATCTACAGCAGGCCCCACAACACAGAGGAGACTCTTAACTGTTGGTGCAGCAGCACGTGTGTGTGAAATCCCCACAGCACAGCCAGTCTAAGGCATAGCAAAGTGAAACTAACTCCACTTTATGAAAGATATGAAAGATATCACTAAATTAACCCTTCCTAAAATCTCGTGCAAACAGGAAGAAAATATGCATAGTACGCTGGAAACTAGGTCACAATGCAGCACGCCGAGAACTTATAACAAATCGGATCTGTCGTCATCCAAAGCAGAAACCGCCAGATCTAAGCGTTCAAGTTCCAGGCATTCAAACGTCACAGACCTATCGTCAGTCAGTGCTGGGGCAGCCAGGAGTAAGCATACAAGTTCCAGACATTCTAGCGTCACAAACTTGTCTTCAGTCAGCGCTATCGCAGCCAGGGCACAAGCCAAGGCCGAGGCCGCATGCGCCATGGCCTCCTATGCCATACAGGAAGCAAAGCTTATGAAAGAGCAAGGCTACCTAGATGAAGAGCAGAAGAAGAGACAAGCCGAAGGGGAAGCTGAAATAAAAAAGAGACAAGCCGAAGGGGAAGCAGAAATGCTTAGGAGAAAGGCAGAAGTACAAGCCTCTTTACACATACTTAAGCAACAGAAAATAGCTGCAGCAGCCATAGCTGAAGCCGAAGTTCTTGCGAGAGCTGCAGATATTCATTTTGTAGAGAGCGATGTACTGGAAACCCTGATAACACCTCTCAGTACATTCCAACGCACCCGTGAGTACGTGCAATCACAAGCAACCCTGTACCCTGATAAACAGCCTAGTGATGCACCGAAACCATCAAGGACCCAGTTGGGAGCAGACAGCTTTGATGTTACGCATCACTACAAGACTGAACCTGAACCGCCACGTGATAAGTCAACCAATCACGGGCTCAGATACCAAACCGCCAACACGCTAAGAAACCAAGTAGATGGCGATATAACCTCTCCTCGTGCAAAACCAGATCTAGACTACAATAGAGGAGAGCAACCATCTGACCAAAATAGACTTAGTCAAATACCTCAACGAACCCATCAGTCACTATCAGCCAGTAGTCCCGCGTTTGTACCCAGAACAAACGCACCTGACACAGCAAGGGTTACAGACGTGTCGAAATACCTGATGCGCCGTGAGATGGTGAGCACTGGTCTCTTGAAGTTCGACGATCGTCCTGAAAACTACTGGGCCTGGAGGTCATCCTTCCTAAGCAGCACCCAAAACTTAGAGCTGACAGACAGAGAGAAGCTCGACCTACTCGCCAAATACCTAGGACCAGAGTCCTCAGAGCAGGCCAAAAGAATCAGGTCAGTGCATGTCCATGATGCAACAGCAGGACTTGCGATGGTCTGGCAGAGAATGGAAGACTGCTATGGGTCACCTGAAGTAATTGAAGAAGCACTTTTAAAGAAAATAGAAACTTGCCCGAAAATGACAAACAAAGACAATCAGAAGCTGAGAGAGCTCGGAGACCTACTCCTAGAGATAGAAGCAGCAAAGACTAGTGGAACTCTGCCAGGTCTTTTATACTTAGACACAGCACGTGGAGTAGAGCCCATAATCGAGAAGCTCCCTTTCAACCTGCAAGAAAGGTGGGTCTCTCAAGCATCCAGATACAAGAAAGACTATCGAGTTGCATTTCCACCGTTTGTCTTCCTTGCTGAATTCGTTGTAGACCAAGCTAAGACACGCAATGACCCAAGCTTCGCCTTCCTGAACAAGAGAGTTGCAGGTGCCCCAAGGACAGAGAAGCAGTCGCCAGTACACTACAAAGAACGCAGAGCAACAGTGTCTGTGCGAAAGACAGAAGTCCCGCCTGAGGCTGCAGCCAATCAGGAAGACAACACAAGCAAGGAAGTTGAGGATCCAGACAAACAGTGCCCAATACACAACAAGCCTCATCCACTAAGAAAATGTCGCAGTTTCAGAAGTAAGACATTAGAGGAGCGCAAGGCTTACCTTAAAGACAATCACATTTGTTTCAGATGCTGCGCCTCAATGCAACATCTTGCAAAAGACTGTAAGAGAGAAATACGGTGCACAGAATGCAACAATGACCGACATCTGTCAGCACTGCACCCAGGACCACCACCATGGAGATCAGAAGTTCCAGCAACTCAAGAAGATCATGGTGGGGAGCAAAAAGAAAGTGCAACACCAGCGATAACTTCAAAGTGTACTGAGATCTGTACAGAACCAGGACTCTCTAGATCATGCTCCAAGATATGCTTAGTCAAAGTGTATCCCAACGGTCTCAGAGAAAAGGCAGTGAAGATGTATACAGTCCTAGACGAACAAAGCAACAGGTCTCTAGCAAAGACAGAGTTCTTCGACCTCTTCGGTGACAAAGGAAGTCCAACTCCATACACCTTGAAGACATGTTCTGGAGTTATAGAGACTGCAGGGAGAAGAGCAAACAACTACACCATTGAGTCATTAGATGGAAAGACACAGCTGACTCTTCCTACCCTCATAGAATGTGACATGATACCAGATGACAGGTCAGAGATTCCCACACCTGAAGTGGCACGTCACTACCCTCATCTCATGCGAATAGCAGACAAGATCCCAACACTCAACCCAGATGCTGCAATCGTCCTTCTACTAGGAAGAGACATACTGAGAGTGCACAAGGTCAGAGAACAATACAATGGGCCGCACAATGCACCATTTGCTCAACGTCTTGATCTTGGATGGGTTATCGTTGGAAATGTATGTCTGGACGGACTTCACAAACCCGCAAAGGTGAATGTCTACAGAACAAATCTGCTGCAGAACGGTCGCACATCATGTCTTTGCCCATGTAACAACAGCATGCAGATTAAAGAGAAACTATCTAACCCAACACATCCCCAGAACATCCAGAGGTTCCTGGAAGATACAGCCTCAGCTGAAGATTCAGATCAGCTAGGCCACAAAGTGTTTGAGAGAACTCAAGATGATGACAAACTAGCACCATCTGTTGAAGATAACCTCTTCCTTGAGATCATGGACAGAGAAGTCTTCAAAGACAAAGCAGGCAGTTGGGTAGCCCCACTACCATTCCGTACACCACGGCATCGTCTTTCCAACAACAGAGTGCAAGCAGAGAAACGCCTTGCGCTATTGCAGCGCACTCTTGAAAGAAAGCCAGACATGAAAGAACACTTCCAAGAATTCATGCGGAAAATCTTTGACAAAGATCAAGCTGAAAAAGCACCAGCACTGCATGAAAAACAAGAACGCTGGTACTTGCCAATATTCGGAGTGTACCATCCTCAAAAAACAGGTCAGATACGTGTAGTATTTGATTCCAGTGCAAAGCATGAAGGTATTTCCCTTAATGATGTACTTCTCAGCGGACCAGACCTGAACAACACACTTCTTGGAGTCCTTATCAGATTCCGAAGAGAACTTGTTGCAGTAACAGCAGATGTACAGCAGATGTTCTACTGCTTCCTTGTCCGTGAAGACCACAGAGACTACCTGAGGTTCCTATGGTATGAAGACAACGACCTCAACAAAGGTATCATAGAGTATAGGATGAAAGTACATGTGTTTGGGAACAGTCCCTCACCAGCTGTCGCTATCTACAGCTTGAGACAAGCAGCGCAGCAAGGTGACAGACACAACCCTGAAGCCAAACAATTTGTTATGAAAAACTTTTATGTAGATGATGGACTTGCTTCCTTCTCCAGTAGTGGAGAAGCCATTGACATTTTGAAAAGCACTAGAGACTTGCTAGCAGACTCTAACATAAGACTGCACAAAGTGGCTTCCAACAACAGCAAAGTAATGGAAGCATTCCCAGCAGAAGACCGTGCAAAAGACCTCAAAGACCTAGATCTAGGTACAGATTCACCACTCCTTCAAAGAAGCTTAGGGCTTAGTTGGGACTTGAAAACTGACAGCTTCACCTTCCGAGTATCCAGGGAAGAGAAGCCTTTCACAAAGCGAGGTGTCTTGTCTACGGTCAACAGTCTTTACGATCCCTTGGGGTTCGTAGCACCCATCACCATGCAAGGCAAAGCTCTTTTGAGAGAGATTACAACTGAGCTAGAACAAAGTGATTGGGACACACCTCTACCTGAAAAGAAAGAAATGCAGTGGAAGTTGTGGAAAGACTCTTTGCTGGAGCTTGAGCGATTTAGCATCCAAAGACCATATGTCTCTGTTTCTTTGTCTGTTACAAAACGAAGAGAGATACACGTGTTTTCAGATGCATCCACCGTGGCTATAGCAGCTGTAGCCTACCTTAGAGTCATAGACACTCAGGGACAAAGCCATGCAGGATTCATTTTGGGAAAGTCCAAACTGGCTCCAAGACCTGCTCACACGGTCCCACGCTTAGAACTTTGTGCTGCTGTCCTAGCTGTGGAGATAGCAGACTTACTCATTGCGGAACTGGACATCGAGATCCATGCAGTGAACTTCTACACAGACTTCAAGATTGTTTTAGGTTATATCCATAACGCTTCAAGAAGATTCTACATATACGTGTCAAACAGAGTAACACGTATCAGAAAGTGTACAAGTCCAGAACAGTGGCATCACATCAGTACAGACAAGAACCCTGCTGGTCATGGGACTAGACTGGTACCAGCTGCTGTCCTCAAACAGACTAACTGGTTCACAGGTCCATCCTTCTTGACTGGACCAGAAACTGAAGAGACTGATCAGAAAGGAACTTTTCAGCTTGTAGAACCAGACCAAGACAAAGAGGTAAGACCTCTAGTTGCAGTTTACAAGACTCTAACCACCAGAGAAGGTATTGGCTCATGTAGCTTCGAAAGGTTTTCCAGCTGGAAGTCACTCATCCGTGCCATAGGGAAACTCATCTGCTTGGCCAGATCCTTCAGCAAAACAGCCAGTGTGGACCAGGGTAACAATGACTATCTTGAGCGAGCCAATGTCACCATTATCAGATGTGATATCTTCTGGAAGAGATGGAGACAGGAGTACCTGACGACCCTGCAACCACGCAACAAATGGCAAGCTGACAAGCCCAATTTACAAGTTGGAGATGTTGTTCTACTAAAAGACTCTCAGGTCCACAGGAACGAGTGGCCAGTTGGACTCATTGTGGGGACTGATGCTAGCAGTGATAGCAGAGTCAGGAAAGTAGAGGTCAGAGTAGTAAAACAGGGCACCCCTAAGGTGTACCTTAGACCCATCACGGAAGTCGTTTTACTCCTTCCAAGAGTTTAATAGTGGCATATCATTATTATGCCAGGTGGGGAGTGTGCTGCCTTGTATTACACAAGGCATTCTTTAGCATTCAGCAGTGTCTGTCCCTTTAAGGCTAGGGACGTCCTGTTTGCTAACTTGGGAGGAAGTGACCTCATCTCTTCAGACTGAAGAAATTCTACAATGCAAGTACATGTGGGATGCTGTTCCCTCTTCATATATGGGCTTGATTAGACCCCCAAAGTCTGTAAGTACCCCTCCTATGTACTGAGGAATGTTATGTATATAGCTAGGTAGTTAGATATGTACTCATGTCTGTTTATTATGTTTGTATTTCAGTTTTACCGCATTCTCATTATGTCACATGTTATCAGTAAAAGATCATCGGTTATCAATCATCGACTCTTTACTGTGTGGACATCAAAGGTTATACTGCCTGTAATCCTCTGTAACCATTTCATAACTGCAGAGAAGGCAGGACAGCAACATTAAACAGCATATCACATTTGACAGGCAATACTGCAGCTGAATGTGATCTATGTAAGTCTGTGAGGCCGCTCTGCAACTGCATGCAATACACGTAACTGCAGCGTAGTGGTACATAATTTACAGGGTTAAATCAGGCAATAAAGCGCCCTCTGAAAAGCAATCCACCATGGATTGCTTCTCAGAGGGTTGGCAAGGGCTGCTGCACATGTGAACAGGCTTAGGAAGAGGTGGTGCTTTTTCTAGGTGGAGAAAAAACAGGTAAAGAGACAAAAAAAAAATGAGAAAAGATCATAACGATAGAATACCAATCCAGAAAACTATTTTTCAAAATTCTAAATTTTTATACATGTTGCCAAGTTATTGAAGTATTCTCAAATTTCTTGGAAAACAGGGCAGTGCATTTAGCATTACCTGCTAAAAAATTTGAAAATCTGTTCAGCCAGTCTTCTGATCCAGGACAAGACACGACACAACAGCTAAATCCTGACCATTTCTTCTTCATCTGTGCAATCAAAGAAATAGAGCTTGGTCAAGCACATGATTGGATGGTTGGAGAAGCAGCAGCAGAGTGGTGAGGTCATCTCTGTGCTCTCCTTCAATCAGCTAGCTCCATTTGTTAGAGTCATAGCACTGTGCAATGCAGTAAAACCTGATTGGCTTGCGGAGATGCCCCTTCCTCTCCCAGTCTGAATGCTGACATGCAGGAGATTACAGGAGTTTAATTTAAAAACATATTAAGGTGGTATTGTCAGCTGGGTGATTGCACATTTTCTGTGTTTTTTTGCACATTTTTTCAGGAGTATTCAAGTTTGAGTGTTCTTCTTTTAGTCAATGGAAAACTAATTACTTGGAGGAGGAGATGGTTATTTAGGCTTGAAAAATGCTTATTTCAGGTGTTTTTTAGTAGCTCCTATTGATGTCTATGGGGTCAAAAATTTCTCCATTCTGAATTAAAAGTAGCGCATGTACATTTATGAGCTTCAGGTATCGAGTACAGAGGTCTGAGTGCTCATATGCATACAGGGGCAATTTAAAAGCATGGGATTTCAGTTGTTGAGTGCTTTGGAGCTTTGAGCTTCAAGATACAAAATGCTCAGATGGGAAATGGCTAAGGTGCTATTAAAAATATATTTTTGTATTTTTATTAAATACATAATGACGGGCTATCTTCTTATATCTACACTGTAAAAAACTTCAGGTGAGGCTAAAGAGATTCAAAAAGGAATTCATTGAGCATTGTCACCCTAACACTGGAAGTGCTCAAACAAGGACTTCTTAAAAAAATCACAAGATATTATTTTAATAAAAGATGCAGATTTCAAAACTGAAAGTAGCTGCTGATGACATTTCATTAAAATGTTAAAACTTATGAGATTTTAGTGACTGGGTTTATTAAGTAAACTTTGGGGTGGCCAGTTCAGATTGTAGCCCTGCTCAAAGCCAAGAGATTTGAAATAACGCAGTTGACAGCAGACATGGGAGCCGGCATCCTTGCAGAAACAATGGGAGTAGGAAAGGTCGGACGCCGCATCAACCTCCCCATTAGGGATAATGGTGGTGGCCTAAGCCGTCGCTCCAGCCACACCCCTTGACACGTTTTGTCCTGCCCACTGGGGGGCTTGGTCACAAAGGTCAGATGGGCGGGGTGAAACACATCAGAGGGCGTGGCTGCAACAACAGCTGAGGCCACCACCCGTATTCCTATTGGGGTGACTGATGCGGGATCCGTCCTTTCCTACTCCCAAACTTTGGTGTGGATTTACTTAAACTTGTGCACTTAGAATTTGGTGCAGCTGTGCATGGTAGTCAATCAGCTTCAAACTTCAGTTTGTTCAATTAACCTTTGACAACAAAAATCTGGAAGCTGATTGGTTTCTATGAAGAACTGCACCTGATTTTGCACACTCCAGTTTTAGTAAATAACCTCCATTGTGTTGTACTTCTAACCTGGGCTTAAAGCCTGGTTCACACCTTGTGCCTTTTTGTAACACATAAACAGGCATTGGTTACAAAAATACATTGAGTCCATGGGGCCGCTCACATCTGTGTAATGTGTTGTCAAAAAATGAGGCATTTCTGATTTTACAAGCATTTATATGCATTTTCTGCCCCATGGAAGTCTATGGAAACTGTTAACAAAGATGTTAACCTGTTGTGGGTGAGCACATGGCAGCTTCTCATTCCATGGTAACAATCACCTCCCCTGGATATCTGCTGTGTTGTCTCCGGCAGTGATATGGAAAATGCCATTACATCTATGTATATAGCCTAGGTTGTTTCTCTAGTAGTTCATTGGTTATAGCTAGAGATGAGCGAATTATTCAAAAATTCGATTCGGCTGATTCGCCAAATTTGCGGGAGAAATTCGATTCGATGCAAATTTATTCGCCGCGAATTTAACTTATTTAAAGGGTTTCTAGGCTTCAGAGAGCCTTTATATTAGTGCAGAACACTGTACCTTTAATTTAAATGCCCTTGGAGTCTGCTGGGGAAGAGAAATAATACTGTCAGTCAGTATGACATGCAGATGAGTGCCGTCGATCTTAGAATCACCGCACACTTCACTCATTTGGGCAGTCACGGGGCACGACGAAGAAGAGGAAGAAGAAGAAGAAGAAGAATGAAAAGAAGAATGAAAAGAAGAAGAAAAATGAAAAGAAGAAGAAGAAGAATGAAAAGAATGAAAAGAAGAAGAAGAAGAATGAAAAGAAGAAGAAGAAGAAGAATGAAAAGAAGAATGAAAAGAAGAAGAAGAAGAATGAAAAGAAGAATGAAAAGAAGAAGAAGAAGAATGAAAAGAAGAAGAAGAAGAATTAAAAGAAGAATGAAAAGAAGAAGAATGAAAAGAAGAATTAAAAGAAGAATGAAAAGAAGAAGAATGAAAAGAAGAAGAAGAAGAATGAAAAGAAGAATGAAAAGAAGAAGAAGAAGAATGAAAAGAAGAATGAAAAGAAGAAGAAGAAGAATGAAAAGAAGAAGAAGAAGAATGAAAAGAAGAATGAAAAGAAGAAGAAGAAGAATGAAAAGAAGAAGAAGAAGATGAAAAGAAGAATGAAAAGAAGAAGAAGAAGAAGAATGAAAAGAAGAAGAAGAAGAAGAATGAAAAGAAGAATGAAAAGAAGAAGAAGAAGAATGAAAAGAAGAATGAAAAGAAGAGGAAGAAGAATGAAAAGAAGAAGAATAATGAAAAGAAGAAGAAGAAGAATGAAAAGAAGAATGAGAAGAAGAATGAAAAGAAGAATTAAAAGAAGAATGAAAAGAAGAATTAAAAGAAGAATGAGAAGAATGAAAAGAAGAATGAAAAGAAGAAGAAGAAGAATGAAAAGAAGAAGAAGAAGAATGAAAAGAAGAATGAAAAGAAGAAGAAGAAGAATGAAAAGAAGAAGAAGAAGAATGAAAAGAAGAATGAAAAGAAGAAGAAGAATGAAAAGAAGAAGAAGAAGAATGAAAAGAAGAAGAAGAAGAAGAATGAAAAGAAGAAGAAGAATGAAAAGAAGAATGAAAAGAAGAGGAAGAAGAATGAAAAGAAGAAGAAGAATGAAAAGAAGAAGAAGAAGAAGAAGAAGAATGAAAAGAAGAAGAAGAAGAATGAAAAGAAGAATGAGAAGAAGAATGAAAAGAAGAATTAAAAGAAGAATGAAAAGAAGAATTAAAAGAAGAATGAAAAGAAGAAGAAGAAGAATTAAAAGAAGAAGAAGAAGAATGAAAAGAAGAATGAAAAGAAGAAGAAGAAGAATGAAAAGAAGAATGAAAAGAAGAAGAAGAAGAATGAAAAGAAGAAGAAGAAGAATGAAAAGAAGAATGAAAAGAAGAAGAAGAATGAAAAGAAGAAGAAGAAGAATGAAAAGAAGAAGAAGAAGAATGAAAAGAAGAAGAAGAGGAATGAAAAGAAGAATGAAAGGAAGAAGAAGAAGAATGAAAAGAAGAAGAAGAAGAATGAAAAGAAGAATGAAAAGAAGAAGAAGAAGAATGAAAAGAAGAAGAAGAATGAAAAGAAGAAGAATGAAAAGAAGAAGAAGAAGAAGAAGAAGAATGAAAAGAAGAATGAGAAGAAGAATGAAAAGAAGAATGAGAAGAAGAATGAGAAGAATGAAAAGAAGAATGAAAAGAAGAAGAAGAAGAATGAAAAGAAGAAGAAGAAGAAGAATGAAAAGAAGAATGAAAAGAAGAAGAAGAAGAATGAAAAGAAGAAGAAGAAGAATGAAAAGAAGAATGAAAAGAAGAAGAAGAAGAATGAAAAGAAGAATGAAAAGAAGAAGAAGAAGAATGAAAAGAAGAAGAAGAAGAATGAAAAGAAGAATGAAAAGAAGAAGAATGAAAAGAAGAAGAAGAAGAATGAAAAGAAGAATGAAAAGAAGAAGAAGAAGAATGAAAAGAAGAATGAAAAGAAGAAGAATTCCAGTACAGCAAAAAGTGTATCTGCAGAGAGCTCCGCTATTTCTGACAGTTCTCTGACAGTTCTGACAGTTCATTTACAGCGGTTGAAACATTGTATCTATTTATTTCTGAATAAAAACATCTGTATCCTAAATGGAAACAAATAGATACAATGTTTCAACCGCTGTAAATGAACTGTCAGAACTGTCAGAGAACTGTCAGAAATAGCGGAGCTCTCTGCAGTGACACTTTTGCCGGCTGATCGGGGAAAATTCGATTCGTGCATCCGAAGTTTGCTAAAATTCGGATTCGATGCGAATCAAATTTTTCCTAATATTCGAAACGAATTCCACTTCGCCAAGTTCGATTCGCTCATCTCTAGTTATAGCTTTGCTGCCACTTTATGGTCATTGTTTTAACTATATGTAGTTTTTGTAATTCCTCCCTCTTTGTATAATGTAATTTCCTCTCTCATTTATGGGTTCCTGTATTGTTCCTAAAAGACATACATTAAGGCTGGGAAAGAAAATATTCATTTTGACCACCTTAAACCCTTCAACGCCAACATCTACTGCATCATATTGTTTGTCTCGACCTTCTGCATGCAATAAAGACATTCATGGATGCCAAGTGTTTGGTGAGTTCTGCTATCAGGTGACTATCATCTACAGTGCTTTTCCCTGCTATATTTAGGCCATACATAGAGGTCTCAGGAATGGATAAGTCAATATTGCAATAATAAGAGAAGGAATACCTGCCGTGTGCTCAGCTACACTTCACCCGTCATGATACCTGCCGTGTGCTCAGCTACACTTCACCCGTCATGATACCTGCCGTGTGCTCAGCTACACTTCACCCGTCATGATACCTGCCGTGTGCTCAGCTACACTTCACCCGTCATGATACCTGCCGTGTGCTCAGCTACACTTCACCCGTCATGATACCTGCCGTGTGCTCAGCTACACTTCACCCGTCATGATACCTGCCGTGTGCTCAGCTACACTTCACCCGTCATGATGCCTGCCGTGTGCTCAGCTACACTTCACCCGTCATGATGCCTGCCGTGTGCTCAGCTACACTTCACCCGTCATGATGCCTGCCGTGTGCTCAGCTACACTTCACCCGTCATGATGCCTGCCGTGTGCTCAGCTACACTTCACCCGTCATGATACCTGCCGTGTGCTCAGCTACACTTCACCCGTCATGATGCCTGCCGTGTGCTCAGCTACACTTCACCCGTCATGATACCTGCCGTGTGCTCAGCTACACTTCACCCGTCATGATGCCTGCCGTGTGCTCAGCTACACTTCACCCGTCATGATACCTGCCGTGTGCTCAGCTACACTTCACCCGTCATGATGCCTGCCGTGTGCTCAGCTACACTTCACCCGTCATGATGCCTGCCGTGTGCTCAGCTACACTTCACCTGTCATGATACCTGCCGTGTGCTCAGCTACACTTCACCCGTCATGATACCTTCCGTGTGCTCAGCTACACTTCACCCATCATGATACCTGCCCTGTGCTCAGCTACACTTCACCCGTCATGATGCCTGCCCTGTGCTCAGCTACACTTCACCCGTCATGATACCTGCCGTGTGCTCAGCTACACTTCACCCGTCATGATGCCTGCCGTGTGCTCAGCTACACTTCACCCGTCATGATGCCTGCCCTGTGCTCAGCTACACTTCACCCGTCATGATAACTGCCGTGTGCTCAGCTACACTTCACCCGTCATGATGCCTGCCGTGTGCTCAGCTACACTTCACCCGTCATGATGCCTGCCGTGTGCTCAGCTACACTTCACCCGTCATGATGCCTGCCCTGTGCTCAGCTACACTTCACCTGTCATGATGCCTGCCGTGTGCTCAGCTACACTTCACCCGTCATGATGCCTGCCGTGTGCTCAGCTACACTTCACCTGTCATGATGCCTGCCCTGTGCTCAGCTACACTTCACCTGTCATGATGCCTGCCGTGTGCTCAGCTACACTTCACCTGTCATGATGCATGCCGTGTGCTCAGCTACACTTCACCTGTCATGATGCCTGCCGTGTGCTCAGCTACACTTCACCCGTCATGATACCTGCCGTGTGCTCAGCTACACTTCACCCGTCATAATGCCTCCCCTGTGCTCAGCTACACTTCACCCGTCATGATACCTGCCGTGTGCTCAGCTACACTTCACCCGTCATGATGCCTGCCCTGTGCTCAGCTACACTTCACCCGTCATGATGCCTGCCGTGTGCTCAGCTACACTTCACCCGTCATGATGCCTGCCGTGTGCTCAGCTACACTTCACCTGTCATGATGCCTGCCGTGTGCTCAGCTACACTTCATTTGTCATGATGCCTGCCGTGTGCTCAGCTACACTTCACCCATCATGATGCCTGCCGTGTGCTCAGCTACACTTCATTTGTCATGATGCCTGCCGTGTGCTCAGCTACACTTCACCCGTCATGATGCCTGCCGTGTGCTCAGCTACACTTCACCCGTCATGATGCCTGCCGTGTGCTCAGCTACACTTCACCCGTCATGATGCCTGCCGTGTGCTCAGCTACACTTCACCCGTCATGATGCCTGCCGTGTGCTCAGCTACACTTCACCCGTCATGATGCCTGCCGTGTGCTCAGCTACACTTCACCCGTCATGATACCTGCCGTGTGCTCAGCTACACTTCACCCGTCATGATGCCTGCCGTGTGCTCAGCTACACTTCACCCGTCATGATGCCTGCCGTGTGCTCAGCTACACTTCACCTGTCATGATACCTGCCGTGTGCTCAGCTACACTTCACCCGTCATGATACCTTCCGTGTGCTCAGCTACACTTCACCCATCATGATACCTGCCCTGTGCTCAGCTACACTTCACCCGTCATGATGCCTGCCCTGTGCTCAGCTACACTTCACCCGTCATGATACCTGCCGTGTGCTCAGCTACACTTCACCCGTCATGATGCCTGCCGTGTGCTCAGCTACACTTCACCCGTCATGATGCCTGCCCTGTGCTCAGCTACACTTCACCCGTCATGATAACTGCCGTGTGCTCAGCTACACTTCACCCGTCATGATGCCTGCCGTGTGCTCAGCTACACTTCACCCGTCATGATGCCTGCCGTGTGCTCAGCTACACTTCACCCGTCATGATGCCTGCCCTGTGCTCAGCTACACTTCACCTGTCATGATGCCTGCCGTGTGCTCAGCTACACTTCACCCGTCATGATGCCTGCCGTGTGCTCAGCTACACTTCACCTGTCATGATGCCTGCCCTGTGCTCAGCTACACTTCACCTGTCATGATGCCTGCCGTGTGCTCAGCTACACTTCACCTGTCATGATGCATGCCGTGTGCTCAGCTACACTTCACCTGTCATGATGCCTGCCGTGTGCTCAGCTACACTTCACCCGTCATGATACCTGCCGTGTGCTCAGCTACACTTCACCCGTCATAATGCCTCCCCTGTGCTCAGCTACACTTCACCCGTCATGATACCTGCCGTGTGCTCAGCTACACTTCACCCGTCATGATGCCTGCCCTGTGCTCAGCTACACTTCACCCGTCATGATGCCTGCCGTGTGCTCAGCTACACTTCACCCGTCATGATGCCTGCCGTGTGCTCAGCTACACTTCACCTGTCATGATGCCTGCCGTGTGCTCAGCTACACTTCATTTGTCATGATGCCTGCCGTGTGCTCAGCTACACTTCACCCATCATGATGCCTGCCGTGTGCTCAGCTACACTTCATTTGTCATGATGCCTGCCGTGTGCTCAGCTACACTTCACCCGTCATGATGCCTGCCGTGTGCTCAGCTACACTTCACCCGTCATGATGCCTGCCGTGTGCTCAGCTACACTTCACCCGTCATGATGCCTGCCGTGTGCTCAGCTACACTTCACCCGTCATGATGCCTGCCGTGTGCTCAGCTACACTTCACCCGTCATGATGCCTGCCGTGTGCTCAGCTACACTTCACCCGTCATGATGCCTGCCGTGTGCTCAGCTACACTTCATCTGTCATGATGCCTGCCGTGTGCTCAGCTACACTTCACCCGTCATGATGCCTGCCGTGTGCTCAGCTACACTTCATCTGTCATGATGCCTGCCGTGTGCTCAGCTACACTTCACCTGTCATGATGCCTGCCGTGTGCTCAGCTACACTTCACCTGTCATGATACCTGCCGTGTGCTCAGCTACACTTCACCTGTCATATACCTGCCGTGTGCTCAGCTACACTTCACCCGTCATGATACCTGCCGTGTGCTCAGCTACACTTCACCTGTCATGATACCTGCCGTGTGCTCAGACACAATGATGACTGGACCAGCTGAAAATCAGCCATGCTTCTTCACACTATAAACGTAAAACCAGGAAGAACATTCCTTTTTGATGCCACTACAGAAAAAGGATCCTCATTGGTTAACAACTAAAATGCACAACTCACGAAAATGCACAAAAAAGAAGACTTAAAAAACTGCAAGCAAAAATGTGTGACAGCGGAAACAAAGATGTGCACAGGGCCTGAGATTACCATATTGTTCCTTACCAATGACATATCCATTTTGTGGGCAGTGGACGTCAAGGGAAATTTGAGCAGCACATTGGTTAAATGGTTAGCACTTCCACCTGGCTAGTACTCGGGTCGTTGGTTCAAATCCCAACCATGGCACCACCTGCCTGGAGTTTGTTATGTTGTGCCTGTGTGGGTTTCCTCTGGGTAGTCTGGTTTCCTCACACACTCCAAAGACATGCTGGTAGGTTAATTGGATCCTGTCTAAATTGGCCCTAGCATGTATGAATATGAGTTAGGGACCTTAGATTGTACACCCCTTGAGGGTTAGGGAGTGATGTGAATGTACAATATATATGTAAATTGATGGTGCTATGTAAGTGCCTGTAATAAATAAATGTTGCCCACTGTGTACTCATTGCCCATATTTTGGGTTCAGGCCCCCCTGGGTACCACCACTTAGAGTGTGCCCAGTTGTCAGTGGTGTTCCAGTTACTAGAAGGCTCTCTGCAATCCAGCACTGAAGGATGTCCATTGTCTAATCCTGGCAGAAGGATGTGAGCACAGGCCGCTCTGGGCTGGGAGGTGTCTTATTGGTCACCTTACAGCTCGGTCCTCAGAGCTGCTGCACTTTTCCTCTGATACTTGGAAGTGACTTCTTGATATCAGAGGGAGAATGCCAGCTACACACAGGTGTTCTGAGGCAAGATAAAATGAGAGCTGCGCCGTACTGCAGGAAAGAGGATTTTTGTTTAGTCTTTACAGACCGCCCTACTAGACCACCAAGGGACACCTTCTAGCCAGGCACTAACCACCAGTGTTGGGGTAGGGGTTTGTTGTTCCAGCTAGCCAATGGCTTCCAATGCTGAGGGGTATTTTACTGCCAGACACTTACCTACAATGCTTGGGGGTGTATTATTACAGCCTGCTAATAACCAACAATTTTGGGGGATGGTATTTTTACAGCTAGCCACTGACTACCAGTGCTTAGGGGGATGTATTTTCACAGCCTACCAGCTTATGAACTTGAACACAGGTCAATGGCATTAAAAAGATGTCCTTAATATGCTAGTACATGAGCTACTAGAGAGTTGAAACCAGGCCTTCTGCCTCTGTCTTCACTAGTCACAGCCCACCCTCAGCATTTAGGGTTCATTAAACCCTATACTCAGTGCTCCTAAAGATTACAGCCATGTTTGATTTCCTAACGGAGGTGGAAAATAACTTCAACTGACTGAGCTTTCATTAGGTCATTTCATGTACAATACGCTATGGATGGCTCTGATTAGTTACAACACATGTTCTGTAATGATTTGTGGTAACTCTTCATTCACTTTGTTCTGAGAAATAAGACAAACCCATGCCATTAACATCAATAAACAATAAAATTTGTACAAGGTACATATCCTCTCATTGATCTCCAGTGGGACTATTACAAATGTTGCTGTGTAATATATTGATCTGACCAGACTGAATTGAAACAGTGCCTCTTTGGCCAGTTGAATGTGGAGAATGGAGTTAGGAGCAGTATTATTTACCAATGTGAGCTTGTATGTGAGATCATTAGTAAATGTAGACTGCGGATGGGAGGGAGTGAGCAGGACGGATGCCTCAGGGAATTTTCCATTCATTGATTTCTCTCTCTCTCAGACTTCATTATATGACATGGGAGATGCAGAGATGATAGTGAAACATGCACAGCTTGGTATGATACGTAGAGACAGCTGGATGGTGGAACTATCACATTTCCCATGTGGATCATTTGCAAGATCCATGAACTTCCGCAAGACACAGTTAATCACATGTCATCTATCAGATGCTAGATTCTGAATGATGGTGAAATATGATGTAATGTTACAAAATAGTAGAAAGTAACTTACTAAAGCCATTTATCTCAATTATTTATCCAACTTTGCAGATAGATATAAAATGTTTGGTAATAACCAAATTTTTGGGAGCAGTTGAAATTACCTTAGAAAAAGGTCAATGGCAATCAATTGCTGAGTAACTGGATGGACAGGAAGTACACATAATAAAATATTTACATGTCTTAATATATGTACAGTATATGTACAGTAATACACATATTCTTATGACCTAAATCCATGTACTGAGCTTTGTGTTAAATGATATGCTTACCCTTCTTGTTTACATAAAGTTATAGTTAGGGATGAGCTTCGGGTTTGGGTGTGCGAAAAACGCAACACAATCGCAGTGTGACCGTTTTCTGCCCAAGCAACCATCTACCAAAAATGCACTTCCTGGCCTCTAAACATATGTAAGTTGCCTTGGAGTAACCAACAATGGGGCTTTGTTATGTGTCACCCCCTTGATATAAAAAAGGCAGGGTTCCTAGAAGCCATATTGAAAATGTAATTGACAATGTGCTGTGATAGGAAAAGCTTAGGAAGGTCATAAGGGCTGATTATTGTAATCAGTGGGCTTTTAATGTAAATGTAAACCCTTCCCTAGTTGTCTTTTAGGTAGGAAACTGTATCTTGGTGAATTTGGGGGTGGAGGGAGGGAAATATTTTTATGTTTTAATGCTGCTAAGTGCTGATGTATATCCTAGAGCTTTTTGACAGCCTGTTCCTGGGTCCACATGCACTTCCCTGCTAACTGACTGCATGTGTATTTTCACAGGGCATATTTCCTAATTGTTGCAGGCTTTAAAACCAGGGCAGCCTAGGCAATGTACATCAACACAGAAGCCTTATTTGTACTTCGGTACAGCATGTGACAGTGTGATTTGCAGGCAGGAGACTGTGGGAGGGGCAGGGGCACCAGGGGGCACAGGGGCACCAGCTGTTAAAGATTATATGACATGTTAGTGGTTGGGTTTAAATCTACTTCAACAATGCTTGAGCAATACTTGAGTTCTTTGAATTATAGTGTTGGGGCAAATGTTCTTATGTTCCCTGCCTATATGCACAGATCTGTACACCTGAAAGTCCTTTTAACAACCAATACCTGTTGACAACAGCTAATTAGGAGCTAGCTCTTTAGCTGTCAACACTTGACCTTTATACAAAAAATAATATACAAAAAATAATAAATGCACATTTTTTTGCAGGTAAAAAAATGTGCATTTATTATTTTTTGTTGCAGGAGCCTGTGAACCATTGCACCAGTGATCAGCAGATTGGTGGTGCCATGCAGGTCTCCTGCAGATCTGTCATTGTATCTGCTTGCCCATACGGGATGCATGGGCAAGCAGATATACTGACAGGAAGGCAGGAGCTCCACAGCACCTTGGTATTTCATTAAGAACTACAAGCCGACAGCCACTAAGGCTGTTGGGACTTGAAGTTTCTTATTCACAGAACATAGTGAATGAGTGACACGGCCTGGTGGGTGGAGCCCTGCGCGGCCACGTTTTTTTTAAGTTTGACAGCTATCAAGGTGAGGGGAGAAGATCCTCCGCTAGATGTCAAAATCAGGGCAGTGGGGGCCAGTGTGATCATAACATGTTACATGTTACAACCTGCCAGGTGCTCTCTCCATTTTATTCATGACAATTTACTTCTCTCAAGGCTTCAGAAACAGCCTTTTTAACCCACTGGAGACCTCCCCCTCTCTAATCTCAACTACAAGGTTGTATTCTTGGTGGCAAATGCCATCACCTTTGCTAGTATAAGTGAGTGTCATATTTTTTTTTTTTGTGCTGCCATGCAAAGGGACATGTGCAGTTCAGCTGTAATTATCTGGCTCTTTCATGCTGCTGTTTTCTAGCAGTTTCTACCTCAGCTGACCTTTTTGGTCAATTAACTGTCCTCATGACTGACTGTCATTAAATCATCCACATTTGGATTTCTATTGATTCACTACATGCTTTTCTTTTTTAATTGAAAACTGGATAAATACTTTAAATTGATGGCTATAATAAGCCATATCAGGGACAACCTTACAATAAAAACAAAAATCTAATACCCCTGTTTGTAGAACTTTTGCCTCTCACTTTATGTTTTCCTGTCCCTTTTTTAAAATAAATCGCAATTCCTAAATTTAACAGCAGCTATGGCAAAAGAATGTGTAAATATGTAATGCACAAGTATGCAGTGACATGCTGCAAACAAAGGGTTTGCCTTTTTCAGAAACAAGTGTTGACTATCAAAGCCCATTGTGGAAGGGTGGGCAGTCAATGGCCATAGGTTTCTTCCCACAGCTGTGCCTCCGGGTGGGGGATCCAACTACCGTTAAAAAATGTGGCAAACTGTTTCATTGCACCACATCCTCAGAGTAGGTAATTTTGGGCTGTCTCTAAGATGGTGGCAGTAGATTCCCCAGATATTTCCCCATGGACCCCTTGAAGCCTCCACAAAAAAATCCTCCTCTTCACTGTCAGCATCCCAACACTCCTCCTGATTTGTTTCCTTTGCTTTCTTTGCCATATTTCTGATATGCAGCACTGAGGAGAAGGAAAGGGGTGCATTAGCAGGTTCAAAATCTTGGCTGCTATGTGCTCATGAGCACAAAAAAGGCAGCATTAGGAGTCCATAAAAAATGGTTGTTATCCACCCTTGGGGAGGGGAAGAAGGAAAACTGTCCATTAGCAGCACTCCAAAAGAAAGTAGCTACTATGCTCCCTTGAGTAGGTGGAATGTGTGCCTTTTGAAATTGACTTGTCTCACTGCGGTGTTGCTCCCACCAGGTTCTGTGGCGCAGTCATGTGTTTCTTCATTCATGTGGTACTCAAATTGGTGGTACTTTTACCAGGACTGATATGCTGCAGGCATAGGCTACACAAAACAGTGGTGCTGTTGGCAGCAGATACATTAATTTAACGGACATTGCCAAAAAATATGCGTAAAATGCACTGGGGCAAAGGAGCAGCACTCTGCAGATAGAGATTGGTAGATACTTCCCAGCTTGGCAAGTGTAAAGTGTTGAATCAATCTATTCTTGGCTGACACCAGGCGCCAAAATGGATAGTGACACATATCGTCCCAGTCAACCCCTTGTAGGTCCGGAACATCAGCAATCTACTTCGTTCTACAGTGTTTAACCGAGAGAGGTCTGACCAGGAACAACTGTTTGTAGATAACAGAAAATGGTTTAAGCAGAGAGTCAAGAGCACAGCAACATTTCTAGACAAGAGTTGTGAGTGGCTAAAGTCAGCAAGCCAAACTGCAATATGTCACAATTGCAGATACCGAAATAGGTACCAGTTGGGAAGGACATATCCCTAAGCTCATAATAGGTCATAAATTTGCCTGCCAAAACTATTTCTCGAATAGTTTTTACCCCCTTTGGCTGGATTTGGTAGCTCGCAGAAGTGGGGCAGTTGCAGATTCAGCCAAAGCAGGGAACTAGGTGAGACACAGTTTCCCCCTGGATACAGTATTTTTAGGCCTTACCCCACGCTTTCATAGTAAGTTTCATAATACCTAAAACACGGGGTGGCTCCATCCTCGTCATCCCACAGTAACCACTTACAGGTTAAGAGCATTTATCCGGTCAGGAAATATTTGTAAAATTCAGGCAATGCCAGTCCACATTGCACCAAGGGTTCCTGCAATGCCCGGAACTTGATTCTAGGATGCGAGGACACCAGATGAGGGAGAGGACTAACCCATTCATTATTTTAAAGTGAGAACAGAGTATTTATACTGAGGTATGTTGCAGGAAGTAAAGGGAAACTGGTAGGACCTTTACGTTTTAGTAAATTTATCCTGCCAATTAAATACAAGGGAAGCGTATATCCTTTGTTTCAATATGGTAAGCAAGGACAGTAAATTTAGGGCCTTGTAATCTAAGACGTTAGTTGTAATATGTACCCCAAGATATGTCAGCTCAGTCCCACATTTCAAAGGTAGGTCAGGATCTGCTAAAGTCTGTGTATCAGAGTCTAACAGGAAAACCTATGACCATTGTGATGATCAATTCGCCTTCAACCTGGAGTATCTAGTAAACTCCTCAAAAATCCAGAGCACTGCTTGCAGAGAAGGGCCAAGGTCACTCAAGAACAGGAGTAGGTTATCAGCGTATAACGCTAGGAATTCCCTGATACCCCCACCCTTCCTGAAGTCTACATTTTTAATATTTTGGGAACAATTTGGGATATTGGAATGGAAGGGGGTTTGGGGAATGTGGGGTTGTGGTTTTGAAGTGAAGTATTATACTTTATGTCAATGCAGTGAAGTACTGCGCAAAAAAGAATCTTACAAACTATACTATTAAACTGTTTTGCCTCTGGCCATTTTGTATGAAGTTGAGTTTCCTATAGCTTTTAGATTTGTTGTGGCTCCTACTTCCACTGGTCAATTCATACCAACTACTAATGGGAAAAAGATGAATTGTTGCAGCCAATACTAAATAATGTTTTTTTTAAGTTGTAATGAAGCTCAAGGTGCTGCTGTATTTAAACAAAGCAGTGATGTAACAGTGAAAAATGAATTACTCATGCAAAATATGCGATGCTAGAATACAGTGTTGCTGGCACTGTGTTGTATCACCACTTACAGCCTAAATGCATTACACAAGCATGGAAATTAAAGGATTATTGTTTTCCCTATGTCACTCTCAAGGTTGCATTAAAAGCTGGACCTTCTTCTTGCTCTACTGTATTTTTTTTTAAAAATGTTTGCATTGATATGTTCCCCTGGAAGTGTTCAGCTACAGATGCTTACTTTTTACAATCCCTTGCATATTAGCTTTGAAAATGGCCAGAATTGTTATTTAAGATTTGCCCCCAGTAGACTTCAATGGGATTTGGATTTAAGGAGATCAGTTTTCAGTCAAAATTGCTTAAAAATCTATACTGCATACACAACAGTATTTTAAATAGCTTTAATAAAATGTTAATAATAAAGCACTTTAAAATATAATTTACATAATTAACTGCTATATACAAAATGATCAGCAATAACATTAACATAGTTACATAGTTAGTCTGGCTGAAAAAAAAGACAAAAGTCCATCCATTTCAACCATTAACTACCTGCCGACCGCAGATAGCCGAATGACGGCTTCACTGCGGCCGGCCAGTTCTGAGTGGACGTCATATGACGTCCACCCAGAACACGCTCTCCTGCGCGCCCCAGGGGGCGCGCACCCGGCGATCTCCGTGATCGCTGTGTCCTACGGACACAGCTGATCACGTGATGTGGTAAAAGGCCAATCACAGCGGTCTTTTACCACCTGATCAGCGGTGTCCAATGACACGCTGATCAGAGGGAAATGCAAGTGCCGGTTCTCGGCTGCACTTTCCTCACGCAGTCAGATCGTGAGGAAAGTACTGCCGAGAACCGGCAGTTGTCAGAGCGGGGATCGGCACCGATCATCAGGGCACTGATGATCAGTGCCCTGATGATCGGTGCCCAGCAGTGCCACCCGCAAGTTCCGCCCACCTGTGCCCAGCAGTGCGCCCACTAGCTCCGCCCACCTGTGCCCAGCAGATCACCCACCTGTGCCCAGCAGTGCACCCACCTGTGCCCAGCAGTGCACCCACCTGTGCCACTCTGCAGTGCCACCTACCTGTGCCCAGAAGTGCCACCTACATGTGCCCAGCAGTGCCACCCACCTGTGCCCACCCACCTGTGCCCACCAGTGCCACCCACCTGTGGCCACCCACCAGTGCTGCCCACCAGTGCCACCCACCAGTGCAGCCCAGCAGTGCTGCCAGTCAGTGCCACCAGTCAGTGCCCAGGGGTTGTGCCAGTCAGTGCCGCCAGTCAGTGCCCAGCAGTGATGCCAGTCAGTGCCGTCTATCAGTACCCATCATCAGTGTCACCTATCAGTGCCGCCTATCAGTGCTGCATATTAGTGCCGCCTATCCGTGACACCTCATTAGTGCTGTCTATCAATGCCGCCTATACGTGCCCATCAGTGCTGCCTCATCAACGCACATCAGTGAAGGAGAAAAAATGCCTGTTTGAAAAATTTTATAATAGAAACAAAGAAACTTTTTTTTTTTTTCAAATTTTTTGCACTTTTTTATTTATAGCGCAAAAAGTAAAGCGCCCAGTGGCAATTAAATACCACCAAAAGAAAGCTCTATTTGTGAGAAAAAAATGATCAAAATTTCATATGGGTACAGTGTTGCATGACCGTGCAATTGTCAATCAAAGTGTGGCAGCGCTGAAAGCTGAAAATTGGCCTGGTAAATAAGGGGGTATAAGTGCCTGGTAGGCAAGTGGTTAAAAAAAAAAAGAGTTATAATCCTATATCCACAGTTGATCCAGAGGAAGGGAAAAAACCCAGCAAAGCATGATCCAATTTGCTCCTGCAGGGAAAAAAATTCCTTCTTGATCCCCCGGGAGGCAATCGGATTTTCCCTGGATCAACTTTACCTATAAATGTTAGTATCCAGTTATATTCTGTGTATCTAAGAAAGAATCCAGGACTTTTTTGAAGCAATCCACTGAGCTGGCCAGAACCAATTCTTGAGGGAGTCTATTCCACATTTTCACAGCTCTCACTGTGAAGAAACCTTTCCGTATTTTGAGATTACATTTCTTTTCCTCCAGATGTAAAGAGTGCCCCCTTGTCCTCTGTGATGAGTTCACTATTAACATTAACTGACAGATAAAGTAAATAACATTGAATATCCCGTGACAAGGACACCTGAAAATGGGTGGGTTATATTAGGCATGGAAGTGAACATGTTGTCCTTGAAGTTGATGTGTTGAATGCAGAAAAAAATGGGCAAGTGTAAGGATTTGAGTGACTCTGCCAAGGGCCAAATTGTAATAGCTAGACAACTGGGTCAAAGCAACTCCAAAACTGCAGCTCTTGTGGGATGTTCTTGGTCTGCAGAGATCAGTGCCTACCAAAGGAAGAGAAACCAGTGACATGGTCATGGGCGGCCAAGACTCATTGATGTGGATGGGGAGCAAAAGAAGCTACTGTAGCTCATATTCCATAATTCTAGTTCCGATAAAAAGGTGTCAGAATACACAGTGCATCACAGTTTGTTATATATGTGGCTGCATAGTCGCAGACTGCTCAGGGTGCTCATGCTGACCCGTGTCCACAGCCAAAAGCACCTACAATAGGAACATGAGCAACATAACTGGACCAGGGAGTAATGGAAGAAGGAGGCATGCTCTGAGTTATTCAAGAATGGTCTAAAAAACACAACATTAAATTACAGGTGTTAACTTGGCCTCCAAATTCTTCAGATTTCATTTCAATTGAGCATCTGTGGGATGTGCTGGAAAAACAAGTCTGATCTATGGAAGCCCCACCTCGCAACATAGACATTGTTCATGAAAACGTGAGAAAACAGCACAGCCAAGAAGTTCATCCAGTTGACTCCAACAAGACATGCATTCTTGTAAAGAAACACTGTATACAAGTGGAATCTTTCTGAGACACTGGCACAACACTTCTTATCTTACGAAAGAAAACTGGATTCAAACTTTCCATGTAAGCAGCATAGTATAGATACTAATGAGCATTTCATAAAATATCCAGAGATTGTACAAAGAAGCTGTTTGTGAGATCTACTGTATATTGGCTGGAGGGTTTACAGTATTCTGTATGGATGAAACAGGATGTAATTACATAATGCCAATGCTTATAATAGTGTGGTTACCCCCACCATGGAAGGGCCAATGTTTCACTGCACAATTTATAACCGCTCTGTTTCTGTGATAAGCAAGTTTAAATTATTTATGACAGGCAGAGCACAGTTACCATTTTAATAGTAAATATAATGTAGCATTAAAGAAAACGTTATATAAACAGCGACAGCGATAAAACTTTCTGCATAGATCGAGTTATGCAGTAAGTTGGGAATTTTGCCTGCAGGAGTCTGTGATATCAGGAAAACTGTCCACATGAACAAAGATTTCACAGTAGTCTGGATCCGCTGTGTAAATCTTTATTACATCATGAAGTTAAAAATAAATGTATAGATATTCTGTAAAAATAGTAATAAATATACAAAAAACCTAGAGGTTTATTTAGCAATGTTTGTATCTAAAATAGCCAAATAACATTAGTGTTAACGCTTATAATTGCATTCGAATTTTAGGATAAACAACCACCCCTTCCGTATAGTGATTTTATATGTCTTTACTTGCTAGGAATATCTGATTGTAGTTCATGTGTGAGGACACTCCTCATAGCTAACCTGTTGTTCTCAATGTGATTCTGGTGCACCAATGGGTATCCTTCATGTACACCTAGCATAGCACTCTTAGCACATGACAATGTACCCAAATTAGTGTTACTGGCATTATCTTCTAATATGAATGGTTTAGCAATTACTTTAAAAATGTTCCTATATGACTTTAACTGTGGATTGGATTCATGTAATATATGAGAAGGCTTCTTTTCCCCAAATATACTTACCTAGGTGGATGCAGCATTGAATCGATGTCCCCCGCCGGCTCTAAGTGTGAGAACTCGATCACATGACCACTGATCGCTGAGTTCTCACAGACGCTCAGAGCAGAAAGCGGGACTGTCAGTCACTGCTGTCTGCTCTGCCCATCCTTGCGCTAAATGGAGCACTGGGCTGTGGAGGGGGAGCTGGCTCAGGCTCTCAGCAGCTCACTGAAAGTCTGAGCCAGGTGCCGCTCCAGACATAGGGATGGATCCCAACTTTAAAGTTGGGATCTTTCCCCAGCCTAGACCAGCTGAGTGACATCAGTCGACAGAGGGCTTCAGCTCGCTGTCAGCTGAAAACAGGTCACAGGAGTGTAGAACAAACTGCACTCCTGTGATCCATGCATTTCCCAAAGCCTTTTGACACTGCTCAAGCATTACCTGCTCTAATAAAACACTTGGATCTCAAACAACATTCAGGTCGTTCTTGGAATTTATATGGACTTGCAACACACATTACAGTCTGACTCTACAATCTCCTTTGGACCTACCAATAATTATGTAGTGCAGGCAGGGCCAGGCCACATATGGGGCCAGTTGAGGTGGCAGTCATGGAGGCATGGTGGAGGGTGGCACTAACGTCAAAGTGTCCTTATCAGACACTTTATCCTCAGTGTAGCTCAGTAGTTGTGGCAATAGTGTTTTTTTCTTCATTGCCAATGTGATGGACCTCTTTGCCATCATGACAATGGTACCGAAACCCTCCATTGCCATTCCAAAAGGCATGGCAGACAGATCCTTCTGTTGACATAAGAACGGTAATGTAATTGACCCTTTCCTTCCCAATGGCAATAGTGCTGACCTTTCTGTCACTCAGACTATGATGTTGGGACAGACCCCTCTGTCACCACTCTACCTTTTTATTACTGCGTACAATTCAGTCTGATCATGTCCATAATTGTTCACACCACTCTATACCACATATTCTCTTCACAATATACCCTAACTTGGTGCCTTCTGGATGCTGTTTTGTCACCATGTTTGTACATCAATGTCTTTAGCATTCTGTTTTCCTGTTCTCTACAATGCTGTTATTTCTTGGCACATTTTCTCCAAAAACTATCCAGTGGCTATTAAAGTCAACACAGAATTTCAAGCACATATGAAATGTAATTTGGCATATCATAACATTGTTGAGTTACATCCTTACCACTGAGCCTTATCTCTTAAAGCCATGATCACTTTCCACTCTGCTTCTTGTATTTTTTGTCTACAGTCAGCTGAAAACCTGCCTCCTTCCTCCCCAGTTCACGATCAGTTCTAGCTGCTTCCTCTTCCTACATTCCCCAAAGTATGATCATCTACTGCCCTGTATCCTCTTCCAGTAAAATATGATCAGCTGCTTTTGCTCTTTTTCCTCCCACTCTGCCTTCCCAACTATATTCTCCTTAGCCAAGCCCATCATGTTCAGCTCCCACTTCAACAATTCTCTAAATGTTCCTCAATCACCAATCACCTAATGCTGAGCATTCTATTTATTTGCCAACAATCATATCTTACTCTTCCACAGTCCTTCATCAGCTCATGCTATGTCTCCGCTCTGCCTACCCTCCAAATGTGCTCAGCTGTTAGTCCCTTCTTGCTCCCATTAGCAGCCTATAATCTGCCCCTCTATGCCCCCTTTTATATAACTCTTCCTCCCTTTCATGATCAGCTGCCACTCTGCCGTGTATTTCTTTTCCACAACTACCCACGATTAGTTCCTATTCTATCTCACCTCCCATTGGTCCATGATTAGTTCTTGCATTATCTTTTTGATCACTTCCCACCATCAATTTTCAACCACAAATGTTCTAACATGATGCCACACATGACAAGATTATAAAGAAATATTGGCTGAATTGGCGATAATGGATACCAGTAGCATATACATTGAAGGCCTTTCATGAATGGTAACACATTTGTTGGTTTCTATGTTGGAGTTGCATGTCCAGTTTAACCTATTGTGCTTCACTTGGTAGACATTGTTGTGATATCTAGGTTAACTTCCGAAAAATATCTGGGCACATTTTTTGCTATTGTGGAAAACCTCCTAGTGCTGGTGACATAGGAATGTCGGACAAAGTCCATTGCAACTGAAGACTCTCAAGTCTTAGGCCAGGGGTCTTCAAACTTTTCAAAGGGCCAGTTTGCTGTCCTTCAGACGTTAGGGGGGCCGGATTGTGGCCAGTGGAGGTAGAAAATGTCCCAGGCCCAGCATCAATGATAATAAACATGGCCTCAGGGTTTGTGGTCAGTAGGAGGAGTAGTGCCCCATCATAGGTATTAGTGGAAGGATTAGTACCCCATCATTGGTATCAGTAGAAGAAATAGTGCTCCATTGTTGGTGTCAGTGGGAGGAATAGTGCCTCATATCATTGGGAGAAATACAGCCACAAGGGCTAGCAAAGAGCCATATCTGGCCCTCGGGTTGCAGTTTGGAGAATCCTGTATTAGACTGACCATATACTATACAATCTGATTGTATAATCTCCTTACAAATCTACCATTAACTATGTAGTGCAAGGGCCTCCCTTTTCTATCCTCTTCCACTCTTTTCCATTTACTTTCCTTTCTCACTTTTTGCCTACTCCTCTCCCTTTTTATTTGACCTGACCTTGTTTTTCCTTCTTTTCCCTTTCTTTCTTGCAGTTTAACATGTTTTTAAATCATTCATCTATACTTGATTTAATCATTTGCATTTGGTTCATATATTACATTTGCACAATAATTGCTCTCTGCTTTGCTATTTGCTTTGCTTTATGCGTACAGTATTGTAAATGGGTAGATGTCAAGTTGAATTACATGTTACATTTTGAGGCAGTTATACAGCTATAAACATGAATGTTTATTGACATGACTTAGTTTTTCTTTCGAATACACAGTTGATGCAGGAGTGTACCTGAGCTTCAGTTCCAACAAGTTCCAGTTCTGGGTGGTATCCCCATCATATCTGCATTTTTATAATACACAGGTCTGGTGCAGGTCGCATGATGGGTGATGCTCAGTTGTTTTAGGACAATTGGGACATGATGTCAAGCATCTTTAAAGTGATGTTTTTCACACCACATTTTGCTCCTATTTTGTCTGGCCCCCATGCATATCTGTTTAGAAGATACCTATTGCACTTAGTTATACATCAGTGGCTCTGCTGGCATATGTGGGTGATATCCACATCACAGTCTAAATTTGGTGAGTGGTAAAACCAGTACAATTTCACAGTTCCGAATTACCCAGTAACTTGTCATCTGGAAATGTATATACCAGTAAACAATGGTAAACCATACCCAATTTGTTTATTTGCGCATCACAACACAACTGTTACTATTTCATTATTTTGAAAACACAATTATTTGTTGTTAGGAATACCATAAGGCTTGGTTCACATCAATATGTGCCAGGAATGCACATAAAATCACATACTTTACCAAAATGCAGAAAAATGCACTGCTCTATAGCCATTAATCCTTTAATATATTAATCCCCACACATTGGAAATCGCATGCTTTTTTTCATGTGAGCCAAACTGCATGGTGCCACAACACCATGTGGTTCAGAGCAGTGTGATTTCACAAAAGGGTCAGGGACTTCTTTCTCCATGTTTCTCCTGGCTTGGGCAGCTCATTAAAATAAATGTGTGTAAAATGTACATGTGCACCTGTGCACACAGTAATGTGAACCAAGCCTGAAGCAGTTGATCAACATTGATCAATATTTTTATGGACAGTTCACCTGTGATTATATATATATATGTGTGTGTGTAAGCTCTAATGAGCAGGGCCTTCTGTTTCCTAATTACCAACTGTACCAAATTGTGTTGTAACTGTATTGTATTGTAATTGTATTGTAACTGTAATGTCTACCTTCATTTGTGCTATATAAATCCTGTATAATAATAATAACATGTATATCTAAATTTAATTTTTATTTTTTTTAAGATCACTTCTGTTTAAGGGTGCTGATGGAGACTCCTTGTAATGATGGGAGGGGAAAGGGCATGGCAGCAGCAGCTTCAATGGAGTACAAACCAGTGTAAAGTGTGAAGTCCAGTGTAAAATGCAGAGACATAAATGCTTTGTAAAGAGCAGGGCAGGTGGCATATTAGCCAGAGGCGTAGCTAGGATATTTTGAGCCCGGGGAGGAATGGCCACCTCATGACACCCCGACCGCTTCATATGGTCCCTGTAGACACCCCCCGTCCCGATCACATTGCCCCCCCCTTCATCCATGGCACTACTCACCCGGCTCGGCTCGGCTCTCCCCTCGTCCCCTCCGGCACATGCCCGGCTCACTGCCCTCCTCTCCGCTCCCGGCTGGCTCCTCTCTCCTTTCATAACTCACTGTGGATGGCAGACGTGTCAGATGACACATCTGCTGCAGCCGCTGCAGTGATCTTGTGACCTCATTTTGGCGCCCCTGTACCTTGGCGCCCGGGTACATATATACCCCCCTGCCCCCCCTAGCTACGCCTCTGATAGTAGCAGGAGGTACAGAAACAGCAGTACACTGATGTTCCCAGTGAAGAGCTGTGCAGGAAGGTTGTCAACACAAGTCTGACCATTGGAGGACAGGCAGGCTGTGTTCCCAAGTAAAATGCGGAGAAGAAAACTGACCATGCTGGGATGGATATTCATGTCCTGGTGTGGTCAGTTTGAAATAGGAAAGCAGAGGGAGTGGCAGGATCACCAGGTATTCTACACTAAGGAAGCAATGCAAATAGAACAGAATACTTTTTAATGCAAGAACATGGTAAGGCAGACACATATGATCATTTAAAAATATGAAAGTTTGGAGTAAAATACACTTTAAGTGGTGTTTTGGTATCCATTATAGATGATGTAACCTAAAGTTTTTATTTACCTGAAATTAGGACTAAAAATCAGTAGATTTTGTCGAAATGCATTGGTGTTTATGGGGAAAGAGTAATAAATAGTTTTTTTAAGGGTGGAGTGGATTTTAAATGTCTCTAGTGGCTTATGAAAACTCCTTTAACCACTCGACCTCCGGAAGGTTTTATCTCTTTCATGACCAGGGAATATTTTTCTATTCAGCACTGCTCTGCTGTACCTGGCAATTTCACGATCATGCAATTCTGTACACAAATGAAATTTTATATAATTTTTTGAGTGCATAATAATTGGTTTGCATTAAAGTTATAGCGTCTACAAACTATGGTATATATATTTGAAAATTGATCAGTTCTGATGTACTGATGATCTCATTTCTTGAGGTCCTAAAATGCCAGGATAGTACATATAGTCCCCAGATGACCCCTTGGAAAAGTAGCCTGAGGTATTTATTAAGAGGCTTGGTGAGTATTTTGAAGTAATTTTGTCACTTTTTTTTGGAAAATGAAGAAATTAAATTAAAAAAAATATTTTTGTCAAATTTTTTTTTTTACATACTGTCACCAGTGCAGTACAGTGTCATCATATGACTGGTGTGACAGTGATCAGGCATGCTGACTGATCACAGCATGTAAAAAACAATTTTTTTTGTACTTTGTTTTATTTACAGCCTGTCATCAGAGTAGTTCAGGTGCCCATAGTGACACTGTACTACTCGGGGGGCAGGGGGAGGGGGTTTACATTGCTATTGATTATACAGTGATGGCCACCATATAAGCAATAGTTTTAGCTGTTATGAATGGGTTTCCCATTCAGAAACAGCTTGCCTATGGTTGTGATCTGATAAACGTAGCCAGATACCATGTGATTCCTGTGGGCCAATCACAGATCACAACAGTAAGCAAGCTGTTCATGAATGGAAAGTGCTCGCTATGACCAATCATCACATGAAACCCGGTTACTGGTAACAGTGATATGTTGTGTCCAGTGCAGGCACAATCACATACTGTATATACAGTATACGCAACTCAGACTGCACGTGCCACCATACAGCAGTAAATTTAGTGTAGCTGGGTGCCATGCCAATTGCTAAATACCTCAGACTAGCTACTTTTCTAAAAAGGGGTAATTTTTTTTTTTGGGGGGGGGGAGGGGTGTTTGTACTGTCCTGGCATTTTAAGGGCCTCAAGAAATTAGATAGACAGTCAGTACATCAAGATTGATCAGTTTTCAAATATATATACCATAGTTTGTAGACACTATAATTTTCACACAAACTAATTTATGTACACTGATTGGGATTGTATGAAGATATTTGACTTCATTGGATATATTTTATAACAGAAAGTAGAAAATATTGTTTTTTGTTTTGATAAAAAAATTAAAAAACTAAGTGGTGATCAAATACCACAAAAAGAAAACTCTAGTTGTGTGAAAAAATGATAGGAATTTCATTTGGGTACAGTGTTGCATGACAGCGCAAAAGCCAGGTAAAGTAGAGCGGTGCTGAATAGCAAAAAAATGGCCTGTCATGAAGGGGGTACAATTTTCAGGAGTGAAAGTGGTTAAGGACTGGTAAGTTGCAATATACAGTATTACATTTTTGGTTTTGGGGCTAATACCATTTTAACTCCAGTGTACACATTGTTCCTAGATCTGCACACTCAGTGGTGCTGGTTTGCTGTGTTTTGGAAATGCAAGAGCTGACATTACAGACAGTTCCAGCACTCTCTTCAGTATTCTTGCTTTATTGCTAGGTGAGATCTCACATTAAGATTCTTCAAGCAATAAGCCAGTGGGTAACTGACTGGTCTTACTTTTTATATTGTATGATAGACTGTGTAGGGACATCTGGCAGATACTCAACCCGACAGAAAATGCATCTTTCCAGAGCAAATTGTCCCTCATCTGCCATTTAAAAAGCTGGTCAGTTGATGCATTACATGATACTAATGTATTTAAATGGAAAGTGTGGCTATTTTGATGCCTAATGCGTAATAGGTCAGTATACTGTACAAAGGATTATGATCGGAAAGCTCTAAATTGCAAACATAGATTTCAATCATCCGGTTTAGTCCTAATAGAGTGCTCCACTATTTCAGAATCCATTTGTGTGAGACAGATTAGAAATTGATGCCTAAAATACAAACATGCTGACATGACATACAATATGTGAGCTAAAATTTCCCCTTCCCCTTTACAGTGACATTTTTCTATTGGTGAAAAGTACCGACCTAAGAGGCTATAGCAGCTTTGGTGAAATTATCAACACCCAAATGTAGAATCTTGGTTTTGGGTAAAGCTTGTGGGTGTTTTTTTAAAGCATGTTGACTTCACCTAAATAAGCATGTTTTGCATTGCGTCTGCTCATTCAGTTCCAAGTTTCAAGGACATTCCTGATCTATTTTTGGTCAATGTAGTGTACCACAACTTTTGTGTATTCACAATTATGTAATATGATATGTTAAGGGTAAGCTGTGCTGTTTACTGCATTGACGTATTTTGGTGGCCCATTAAAAATAGATGTGATTCCTCTCGAAATGCATGTAAAACATACATTGCCAAAGTATATTTATTATAATAATATACTGTAATTCACCATTAATTTATAATGTATATTGTGTATATATAATATTTATATATACAGTATACTACATATGCACAGGTGTGAATCAAACCTAAAGGTGGCCAATACTGATGTGCCCAGGATTTTGGAGTCTTATTTGTTAACATAAATAAACCCCCACTCTGGGCTGCATTTAAATGTACCCATGTGTAGCTCTACCCCCTTAGGAGTTGCTGAGTTTTGAGTCTCCCTATAGTCCTGTACAGCCAAGCAACATACATTTCCATCCACACTTGCACACTGGAGACAGCACACAGACCTTGAGCATGTTTTTGTAGTTTTATTAAGGGGAACTGTAGAAACTTGAGGATAAACTCCTTAGCAACTATGTACAGACATGGACAAAAAAGAATGAAAGTCTCTCCATTGAAGAGCTCTCCAGCCCTTCTGGTGTACCACATCAGACCCCAGATGAAATCTCTTCTTCTCCCAGCCGCCCGAGGGAATCTCTGATTAAGGGGGCCCAGAATCTGTTGCTTTAAATGCACAGTCCCAGATAGGGGCTAGCCAGGTTTCCCACCAGAATGGCCACTCCCCTTATCTGGCCCAGGAAGTGTAGGATTACTCAATCCTCCTCTCCTGCAGGCTTGTTGGTTAGGTAGTTGCCTTCAGGCCTCCTGCTGGGCTAGCTCCTTCCCTGGCTGTACAGGTGGTCCTCTCTCTGGGGACCAATGAGGTTAAGCGATCCCCCTGTCCAGCCACTTTGTCTGTAGGTAGGCCCCTCCCTGGGCCCCCTCTCAGGCTCCTGCATCCCAGCCTCTCACTCTATCTTCTGCCCGAACTCTCCTGTTTCTGAGCAGGCTCTGTCACATTTAAAGGCTGCCCTGGCTCCCCCTAGCTAACTAGAGGGGTGCTACACATGCATTGGGGTCCCTCCTGTGCTGCTTGGGCTAGATCAGGGGTGGGCAAACTTTTTGACTTGAGGGCCGCAATGGGTTCATATATTGGACCCGGGGGCCGGACTAGCTGCTGGCCGGCCCAGCCACTACCATGCCATCCATAGTAAGTATAGTAATATTCCCCCATAGTAAGCATAGTAATTAATCCCCCATATAGTAATTCATCCCCCATAGTAATTCATCCCCCATAGTAATTCATCCCCCATATAATAATTCATCCCCCATATAATAATTCATCCCCCATATAGTAATTCATCCCCCATATAGTAATTCATCCCCCCTATAGTAATTCATCCCCCATATAGTAATTCATCCCCCATAGTAATTCATCCCCCATATAGTAATTCATCCCCCATAGTAATTCAATCCCCATATAGTAATTCATCCCCCATAGTAATTCATCCCCCATAGTAATTCATCCCCCATATAGTAATTCATCCCCCATAGTAATTCATCCCCCATATAGTAATTCATCCCCCATATAGTAATTCATCCCCCCTATAGTAATTCATTCCCCATATTGTGTCAATTCACTTACCTTTGCTCCACGCGATCCTCTCGCCGTGTTCCCGCGCCGTTCCGGTCTTCAGGGCGGACTGTGCGCCTACATCCTGACAGCCAATGTTTGCCACGCTCCGCGGGCCGGATTAAAAGGTCCGCCGGGCCGTAGTTTGCCCATTGCTGGGCTAGATGATCATTTGGTTAGGAGGGAAAGAAATAAGTACAAATGCTTACCTTACTCTTTGCTGGCAAGTTTCCTCCTCTTTGTGCAACTGATACCTCAAAGCTGCTATGCTCTTCTGTCCAGCCATTCGCAGCTGTCTGACGTCAATATGTACAATGCAAGAATAGCAGTCCTGCATTCTACACAAGGACAGCATGAGCCTGCCCAAATCCAGAATACATGAGACAGTGGAGGAGCATTTTAGGGGAACTAGGTAAGTGCTTATTTGCACTTATACGCATTTATTTAGCAGCTCAGCTGCCCAAGCAGGGAGAAAGGGTTAATGTTTTTGCCACATTCTCTGGGCAAGTTCTCGGCCTTATTCCCATGTATTATCAAAGGGGAGAGGTTTGGGTCCTAACAAAAACGGAAACTATGGAAAAAGTTTCAGGGACCTGTGGTTCACCCCAAGACTGCTGATTTGCTAGAACACCGTAATGATGGATACTGCCACTCTGGATATGCATAATATTGACTTCTCCCACATGGACTTTTCCTACGCAGGTATGCTGGGGCAGTTACACCTAGGTTGAGGTTCAGTTAGGGAAAACACGTCTTGCTCTGATGCAACTGTTATACCAAGTTTGCAGTAAAGCCTTGAAATGTAGTTTTGCCTGGTCTGAAGTTATTCAAAGGGTATATGAAAGTAACCGGCACCATACACATCACCTACAGCTGGGTCAGTAAAGCACACTGGGTTATCAAAAGACAGCTCTGCAAGTTAACATGGTACAGAGTTAAATATGTAGTTGCCAAGAGTAACAGAAGTCTTGTAACCAGTACAAGCAGCCTGTCATGAAACATGGTACCTGTGCTAGGTGAGGCATACTCTGGTGGTGAGGGAATTTCCTCCCTTAGCAGTACATCTCTCATAGCAAAAGGAGCAGATGAGCATTACAGAGGACCTCAACCTGACCACCAGGAACGGGAGAGTAGGACCACAAAGTGCACATGTGAAGTCCTGGCTAGGTGCATTGCGGGGCCCCATTTTGTCACTGGGAGTTCGATGACAGAGATACACTGGATGGGTGGAGTGAGCATTAGCTTAGCTTGTCCCTCCTAAACTAGTTACAGTTACAGTCAAGGTGTGCAATAGCATAAGACCAGAGTGTAAATGTAAGGGCAGGAGCCGAGGAACGGACAGGCAGGCCTAACAATGTAACGCACTGGCTGACGACAACCACCACCCACAGACCGAAGTCCCTCAGGGCGCGGAGTCTAAGTCCCAGGCTGCCCTTCACCAGGGCCCCTGATGGTGGGGATGGACTTGACGCAGCCAGGAACCAGGTCGCGGCCCCCGAGACACCTCAGCTGCGGTAATGGCTGCCGCCAATGGCGTGTAGCTGGTGGAAGAAACAAAAGAGTAGTCAGACAAGCCGGGGTCAACAACAACAGGACAAAACAGTACAGGACAGCAGACGAGAATCACAGGTCACAAGCCGGGTTCAGCAACAGAGGGTCAGATCAAAGGAGAATACAAAGAATAGTCAAGTCACAAGCCGAATCAGAATACCAGGAGAGTCACAAGAGTCAGAACAGAGTAATAGTAACACAAAGACACAAGACACAAGTGCAAAGAGCATGTGCGGGCCACAGGCTTATATATCATCAGCCACGCCCCTCTGGGGGGTGGACCTCAGAGACCTGAAGGCATAAAAAGGATTCCCATCATGCACAGCAGAATCCAAGATGGACGCCAGCACATGGAGTAACATAACCTCAGGGAAAAGGTAGGACCTTGACAGTAAGCAGGTTCAAATTAGAAAGCTGTTGCCCCAGATAAGAGAGTAGGGGTTAATGCCTTTCCCAATTCCTTGGATTTTTGGTGGGATCTTTGGATCTGACCCACTGCACTTGTGCATATAACAAGGGACATTGGGACAAGTCCAGGATTGTTGCCTGGCCCTGCTTTTTTTCATTTCCATGGCTTTGCCTGTTTTCCTGGTTCCCTGAGGAGAGCTGCACCCGGGAAGAGTACAGGGATGTCACAGTCTACCACCAAGATGTAAAGTCAGCAGAACTTGGGGTTTGCCCTGAAGACACCAGATGCTGGAAAATTCCTCTGATGGACTCTACCTGTGTCATTGGGACTGTTCTGTCTATGGTTTGGACATTTGTACTGTGCATACTTTTATTCAGTAAAGTGTTGAAACCTTGCCTTTTTGCCTGTAACTGGCACAATCACACGCTTAGTCTACAGCTTGAGTCACCTTCACATGGGGTATGAAAGTTAACATGCTAAGGGTCACCTTAATGCAAGTTATACATGTGGCTGCTATGTGCAACGGAACATACAGTCAGCAAGCAGCCTGTGACGAACACTGTGCTCGACCCCTACCCTTCTCACCAACTCATGACAAAGGACTGGCCAATCTCACACCGTGCTGTCACTTACATAACAATCCCACTCTCAGCTGCACCTTGCACAAGGGTTTTCCAGCTCGCAGGACCAAATCTGGGTGCCAGCAGCCTGAGAGTATTGGCACTGGGTTAAGTTAATTAACTAACTCTTTAAGCTACCACCACCACCATTTGAATGAGAAGGTGAAAACTCATAATCTTAACAATAACAACTATGATTTTAGAATAAACGTCTGCAACACACACTGTTACCACAGACAAGTTCAGATATTTGTAATACTTAGCACTCTTCAAGAGAAAGAGATTCTTTTAGTTTGTATTAAAAGCCAAAGGGACAGTTTAACAATTTTCAAAATAGGTTTTAATAATGAAAAGTTCAAAATAGCTCAAATAAAATATTTAAAGGAAGGTGTTACAAAGAAACTATAAAGCAACAGAGAAATAAAAAGGAGTTTAAATGAAGAATACATGCAAAGTACTTGGTTTTAGCAACCAATTGTCCAAGCAAAAATGGTGCAATGACTCACTCAAGTCCGGTTAGATGTTCCTTGGTTGATGTTAAAACGAGGGCTGTCAGAGAGTCCTGACAATTCCCTATTTCTGTCGTATCAAAGGGGTGTTGACAGAGGCCATCTGACCAATTACCCAGTTTAAGGGGTGGTGGCTGGGAGGTCATCATGTTTATGACTGTATCGGGCCCTCCCTTACACACAGTTTTGTACTAATATTACTATCTTCCAATATGTGCAGGTTGTATTCTGGAAACTGGCAGATTATTGAGTCTGTCACCAAGGAGATAGGAGACTGCTTCCTCCCCTTTCGTATGTGATAGATTAGTCATGTATGACTTTGATTTGTTCAGTATATTTTTCCCCATTCAAATATATACTTAATATTAATGTGTCTTGGTCTTGATGGATTTTATGAATTGTGTGTGGATTTTGTTAGGTTGTGAATTGGGCAGAGGTCTCATAGAGGTTGCCCTCGCCTGGCTGCTTTCTGTGTAGATATTTTATGGCACGCTACATGTTCTTAGTGCTTTAATTGCCCTACACATCATGAGTGACAGAACGAACAGATGTTGTCATTGTTTTACGATATGTCAGAGGGAATTGTTAATCTGAAGAGTATTTTATGGTCCATAGAATCAGGCATCCTGCCATACCTCAAATAGCTGTTTATAGCTCTGACCAAGGCCTGTGTGCTGGTGTCTGCTGTCCCTAAGTTGAGATAACAGGCTCTTTTTAAGTGTGTTAAAAAGTTAAGGTTAGGAATTCCATATATTGTAGAAGGAGGGAGGGGGTAAGATCACTGGGCTCATGAAAAACAAAATGGCTGGTGGAGTTGCCTCTAGCCATGAGGGAGATGTTGTCAGCAATCCCTATGCCACATTCCGTATTCCCTAGCAACCCTAACAGAATTTATTTGCAGATGTCTCCATCCAGTACAGAGGTATGGAAGTTCAAGAGTTAATGTCAAGTGCACGTTGGAGCACACACTATATGCACGATGGGGTTCCATGCTGCTATAGTTCCATTGCAAGCTACAGTGGGAAGATGTACATTGACACAGGGACTCAAGAGTTAACTGGAGAACAATTGTTGTACAGATGTACATGGTGCACATTCATCGCTAAGATGTTGGCCTGCCTCAAGGTTGAGTATTTCCTGACATCAACCTCAGGCTTGTCCCAGGACATTGGTGAAAATGGCACAGAGTAAAGGTACCCCATGAGTGTGAAATAGAGTGATCTTGTCTCAGTTGCCTAGAGTAGCCCAGAAGAACCCACCCCAGGAGTAGGCCTCGCATGTTTCCCAGACTTGGCAGCCAATGGGTTAATTGGAAACCATGGAGGACATGACCATCATTCCAATCCACCTGCCCCACAAGAGAGTTAACTGGAGTCCAGTTCATTTGCTCAGTGTACATGGTGTATGACCATCTCTAAGTTGGAGGACCACCTTAAGGTTACATTTCCCTGAAAGCAGTCCCCCGCCCTGGGGCACTGATGAGCACTACACAGAAAATGGTACCCCATGTGCAGGGTGAGTGACCTTGTCCACAGTGCCTAGCGAAGTCCACAAGAATCCACCCCCGGGGTAGACCTCTCAGTGTCATCCTCTCTTTCTGGCATCCAGGAGGCATGCTGAGAGGCCCTCTATCCATGGTCACATATGTATTCCTTTCTCCCTAGCCAAACAAACCTTCAACCCATGCAGTGTGAGGAGCCCCCAGTGCATGGGTACATTTGCCAGCAGCCTGGAAATGGAACTTTAAATTGTTTCCAGGTACACCATTTAGTCGAACAAAGGTACTTGTTCAGAGGATAGATGTGCAATTCAATGCAGTCATGGTTCATCTATTAAAGTGTAAATGTGTTATTTTTATCTCCTTAGATACAACACTAAGAACTAAATCACATTAGGGGACCCCTGTGTTCACAACAAAGAGCAAGATAAAATGGCATTCAATGCAGACAGGTCTTCTCCATTCAGAAGATTCTATATTTACTGTTTCCATTAATTTAAATCAGAGCCTTCCAAACTAAAGAGACCCAACCAAGTAGTTAGAATAATCATGTAAAGTATCCCTATACAAAGGGATTTTATTGTCTACAAATGATCCTCTTTTCACTTGCTACACACTTCCACTATTCAGTGTACTGTTGAGTCATCCGACCGTAAAGCTGACTTTTATTCTGCTTATATTTTGCCTTCCCTGGTTCTTCATTTCCCACATCTGCAACATGCTAATGAATGTATTAAATAAAACCTTTCCGTTTTCATTACATAACGTATTTTATGTCAGTGATGTAATCACTGGGTCTCTGTGCTTCTTAAAGTGGAGTGGGGGGTACCTGGTTTTGACAGGTACCTGTTCTCACGTCCGGTCAGATGCGCCATCACACGTCACTGGTTCCAGAAGACTTAAGATATCGACACCTCCACACAAAGCCAATTGAAGAATCGGCTCAGGTGACAACATCTCTGGATCCTTGGACAGGTAAGTGTCCTTATTGTAAAAGTCAGCAGCTACAGTATTTGTACTGCTAACTTTTAATTTTTTGGGGGGGGAACCTGGAGCTCTGCTTTACTGTAATATCAAAATGCCTTGGTGAGTGGATGTCAGTCTGGAGGTGTGGGCGTTCCTAGGAAGGATGCATTCATAGGCACACTGTCTTAGGTAACACCCGCATATCATACTGTCATCATTACTCTTTATGTGAAGAATAAGGGGCAGCCATTACTAAGCTTCTTCTATAAATGCTAGTTGTCTGGCCATGCGCTCTACATTCTGTAGATCAGAAAAGTCAGAAGTTCCTATCTGTTGCGAGTTAGTAAGTAAAATATTTGACATTACATTCCTACTTATAGCTTCCCTAAAGCCTCACTAAATGTTTAGGGTCCTTTCACATGGGACGGATCCGCTTAACAGATTCACTTGATCAGTAGGGGATCTTTCCGCTGATCCCCGTGGAGCAAGCGGATGACAGGTCTGTGTCCGATCCGCTGCTGCAATGCGGACACGGAGCTGCTCTCCTCAATGTGCTGTCGGATGAAAATGGACCGCCTGTCCATTTTCATCCAACTTGCTCTGAGGGATGGAAGGGGAATTGGATCCCCATCTGTCCATTTTTGGCAGATGGGGTCGGATGTTGGCAGATGTAAACGGACACATGCCTGTTTACACCCACCACTCCATAGAGAAGAATGGAGGTTTCAATCTGGTCTGCCTGAAAAACGGGCGGGTGGACCTGATCGGAACATCTATGTGAAAGCACTCAAGTCAGGGTTGTCCTGCTAAAGCTGAACTCCAGGTAGGTGAAAAATACACAAATTAGTGCAACTCCTATTCATTCATGTATGAGGAAAGACAAAACAGAGGGCGCACAGGCCTAGTGCATTACCATAAAAAATGTTTAATAAAAAATAAAGTCGGTGTTGTACTCACAAACGACAATATAGTCAAGGCACATCATAAACAACAGCTGGGTCAACACCGCGCTGAGTAACAGTCCGCAATAGGGAGTGTAGACATCCAAAAGGCTGACGTGTTTCGAGGACTTGCCTCTTCCTCAGAGCCAACTGACCAAATGTCTGCTCCCTCTTTTATATGCTCACTACTTGTTAAACCAAAGGTCACATGGGCCATCCTGGACACTAACCTATGCAGGTGGAAGAGTCACAGGGGCAATTGACATAGTGTAAGTAAACACAAAGGTCTATAAAAAAAAAAAATTATATATATATATATATATATATATATGTGTATAAATAAAACCATTGAAACTAGTGACAATCAGAAAATCATATGAACCATAAGAAGTGTGCACAGTGAAAAATAAATAAATGGAAAGTTACACATATATATAAAATAAAAATCCTTCCCTGGTGATGCACTACACTGCTCGCCTTTAAATAAATGGATGTATGGATGAGCAATGCTACGAAGCTGCCTAGTGCTCTGCTTGCCATAGACAACCATGGGACATGGATTTAATATAGAGAGTAGATCTGAAACCCAGCAGAGACACTTATTAATTCATAGAGATGCAGCCTACAGGGTGTGTGCTTATCATTCTAGTATAGTCATATGATGAAACGTAGGCATGTGTGGCAATGTAGTGCACCATGGATGGATATGCATATGCGATACTATATACAAGAACAAAGGAGATATCCCACTAGTAAAACATAAATGTTGATATAAAACGTTACAAAAAACTTCTTAATATGGTTCACAAAGTTTAAATAAAATAAAATTAAATAGGTATTGTTACAATTCATTCATGTATGTTTGGAAGTATTTTGAATGCAAGTATATGACTTGATATCTTGCAGTCCCTGTACAGCAGAGCTCAGACTGGGGGAGGGAGTAGCAGCACAAGGAGCCAATCAGGTGTGCTGCACTACATATATGGAAGCAGGAGACATGCTGATAGAAGGAGCAGAGTGACAGAGATGAGCTCATTAGTCTGCTGCTTCTCTTTCACTGTCCTGTTACAGGGTGTGGGTGGGGAGGAAACCTGTAAGGGTGCTTTTACATGAGCAGCAGTGCTTACTCCACGGTAGATGCTTTAAAGAGGGCAGTATAGCCGCAGCTGGCAGTCATTCACGAGTCGATCCTGCCACCTTCCGAATGTCTGCTGTTTTTTTTTTGGAATAAAATATTGCACCGCAACTGTGAGCCAATGGGCAAGTTCGACAGATGGTGCTGCCTGTCAGACCCTGCATGCAAGGCAAGTTTAAATTGATGCAACATGTGTATATCCCTATCTGGCTGTAATGTTTTAATTTAGGTGGGTGACCAAAGAGAAGTTAAAACTGCGACTCAGCTGACTGTTTTTACCACCCCTTCACTGCCTATGTGGAAGAACCCTATTCTGCAGTAAAAAAATTCAGATCTTCTCCCCTTCCATACAGGACTGTTCTGTGTAAATCTCAGAACTAGATGGACAAAAATATAAATTCCCTGGTGGGTAAAACGACTGCCATATATACTGTATATATTTTATCTGTATATTTAGTTGTTTATATTTAGTTGTTTGCCTAAGAGTTAAGATTATGCATCAGAGCCTTTCGTTTGCTGAAAATATACATTACACACAGAAATTGTTTTAAATCTGCACATTTTGGACTGAAAATAAAAACTGGAGGGGGTTTACCATTTTTTTGGTGAGACTTTGCATTCAACATACACAGAAAAAACTGTTTAATCTGTGTATAAATACATTTGTAAGTCTAGTCTGAATGGGAAACTAATACACAACAGTTTGCATGCGTTGTCGAGATCAATATACCTATTGACTGGTCTCTTCTATGAAGCAGGCTTCAGCCCATGCCCTGACAAATTCATTAATGAATCATCAGTAAGCAAACGTCTGTCTCTCCTGCTCTGGCTGTGTCCCCTCCGATGTATTTGCTAACTTGCAGCAAGTGGATGAGCACTGCAGCCCTGCACATCAAGTTAGCATTAGAAGTAGAGTGTGGGGAGGACTTCGCTGCAGTCATTTCCAAGCCTGCTTAAGAAAGGCTCATCCTCATAGGTGATTGGCTAAAGGCCCAGGGCAATGCAGTGATTGGATCAAAGGATAGAGTCACCTCGGTGGTGATTTAATTTTATTCTCTGAAATTCCCACATGTGAGCCTGGAGAAGTGAAGCAAACAGACTGACAGACAGATAGGGCTTGCCATCAGGACCAGATCTGATTTTTTTTATAAATTAAGGGTGCTTCCGGAACTGACGGAACAAATGAGGAGGCTTTACAAACCTTTTTTAAGCAGAAGAAAAGTGCCCAATTAAATTAGGGGATCTAAAACTTTCAACCCAAGAACTGAATATCAACAAGTCAAGTATGTCAAAACAAGCAGTATTCAAAGGTAAGAACCTCTTTTGTTAAATATTATATATATATATATAAATATATGAAAAAAAACCTGCGTTAGAGTTTATGTGTAGAGAATATAATGTGGTGAGTATCATTTTGCTGCCTTGAGAGTCATATAGAGGTAAGGTGACGAGAGGCCAGGACACAAGGATTAGAGGAAAGAGAGACAGGCTTAAGGGAAACAGGCAAAATCACTTGATCCTTATTGAAGAGGTGAAAAGAAAAACACCACAGACAAACAGGATGTAAACTGGCACGCAAAGGCGAAAAACACTTCCTAGCCATTAATAAAATAAAGTAAAAGGAGGGCACATATTTAAAAAAGACAACAGGGACAGTTAGAAGATCAGGGGGCATAAAAATACCAAACTCCATGTATATTTCCAAAATGCGTGTACTTTTTTCTAAAGTTTGCATTTTTTTTTTATTAGGCAGTTTTTAAATATGTGACATAAAATAGTAGCAAATTGCATGACTGTAAAAGTCATGGAAAGTAAAGATTATTATTATATTAATATTATCATCATCATATTATTATTATTAGTAATAGTAGCAATAGTATAATCATTTTGTATATTTAATATCATATTAATAGTTATTATTTATATATTTATAATTTTGAAATAATAATAATACGTTTTTATTATTACTATTATTTTTATTATTATTTTAGCTGTGAACTAACATTTTCTAAATTAAGTGCATCAGTGCAGTGACCATGGGCAAAATGCGATAACCCATTTTACATTTTTTTGTAGTAAGTTCAGAGATTGTTCTTTGATCAGTTGCTCTGGATTACTGCATTTTGTACCTGGTCTGCATGCTGCATTCACTACCTTACTAAATAGTCCATTAATGATAGATAGCTTCTTTCCAACAATTGTGAACTTAGTGTGACTCTTTTATAGTGTTTGATCATTCATATCATATCATATCCAAGATTCTACTGTACCTAGTAGTCTAAAAGAAAGCATGTATTGTAAAGTTTGCCACATCCATTGCAATCCATTACTTACAATCCAGTTTACTTTTGTTTTGGTCCTTTGATGCTGCATTCAGTGTCACCATACACAGCAATAAAAACTGTTGAATATGTGTTTTAAATAATTCTCCCACACAATGATAAAGAACCACCCTTGCATTTTTCTGTATGAAAAACTTATATTACATCTTAGCCAAAGGCTCAAGTGGAATAGGTCCTAAAATATTGCAAAATGTCTGTATGCACCTAAATGTTCTGATTGTACAGACATGCTGACTGCCACATATTACATCCAAATGGTACAATTATGTATATATAACTACTGTGAAACATTTTCAAGCTCATCCTTCTATGATACAATCCGATCTTGTATTTTTGACCTACTGCATTTTTTGGGGGTTCACACATATTTTCTTTTGGATACATTTCAGCATAAGTTTAGTGAATATACAATCATTGAACCATGTAACCAGCATTAGTGGTATCTGAGGAAGACAGAATTATATTGTACTTTATTATTATGAAACTCCTTATAGCAGCCAGTATTTTATTTAAAAAAAAAAACAATATGTAGATATAATACTGGTAACTACCAACACAAGGATTATAAATACAGTTAAAGTACAGATGGGCATTCTTTTCCATCACACTCTTCAATTTGTTGGACTCTGTTTTATTACCAACCCAGGTAGTTATCTAAGCTCATTTCTATTTAAAATGTACTATATATCCAGGCAAAACTTTTTCTTTGTAGTTTTGGATAGAGTGGGGAAGGCTTAGAACTGCTGTTTAGTTTTTACCATCATCCAGGGTTCTCCAGCAGCAATACAGAAATATGTTTCTAAGTAGCATAGGGTAAAGCTAGAACCACTACCACTTTTTATTGCTGTCTGTATCCCCTTTGCAGTTTTGCGTCACTTTCTGCCTGGTGAAACCATTGTCACCAGAGCCCCAGATAGCAGTAAAAACTGACAGGGGTTTGACTTTTTCCCCATTCTGTTCAACACAAAAGAAAAAAAAGGTTTGGACGTACACTGTAATTTAGTTTAGATGAATAAACTTTTAAAACTGTGCACATCAAAAATTCTAAACTGATAAATTGGGGGAGGGGCAAAATATTCATGTGCTATAGCCAGGCTGTTGAGCTTTGGACCAAGTTCAGTTTTGTGCTAGTTATATTATTTACTAATTTTTAAACTTTATGGTATAGGGTTTTAAATATCAAGCCGAGTTACTTTTTGAAACTGTACCCAGTGGAAAAAGTCTTCACAAATTGGAGCTATGCTTTTATGGATAGAAGTTTTATGCATATGGGAATCAAATCTATATAATATTTTTAAATTATTATTATTTATTTATGAAATAATCTCTGTTTTCCCTACATCACCTCTTGTATCACTGTATCTATTATAAATTATAAGTGCATTTTTACAGAGACAAAATATAAGGTGATTTGTCTCTTACGTATATGATAAAAAACAACCAACCTACTTTCTGTCTCTTAACAAAATATGACATGCAACTTGTAAAAACCATTATAGGTTACAATATTCTTACTTCTAGTTTTTCACTACCTTACTCAAGGGTTAGCATACCAAAAGGTGACATTTAGGATATAGGTGGAGTCTGATATTCTGGGGGGGATTTACTAAAACTGGAGCACTCAGAATCTGGTACAGCTGTGCATGGTAGCCAATCAGCTTCTAACTTCAGTTTGTTCAATTAAGCTTTGGCAATAAAACCTGGAAGCTGATTGGTTTCTAGGCAGAAGTGAGCCTGATTTTGCACTCTCCTGCTTCAGTAAATAAACCCCTCTGAGTCATCCCCTGGCTTCTTATGTCTTTGATACTCTAGAGGTGATATCTCCCAACTCTACTTCACATGGAGGATATATGCGCAACTCTGTGTGTTCCAGCTCCTCCTGATCCACTGTCCAAAATATGAAATTAAAAAATCCAGGAAGAGTGGAATCCCTACTAATGGGCACAGCAGATATTCAGATTGGGAAATTCTTCTCTCCAAGAGCTATAAGGAACTGGCAGGTGGTTTTCCTTTTCAGCAGCTACCAATCACTGAGGGGACGTTAGGATCTATGTACTGCGGTAATGCACAGTGCAATTTGTAGAAAGTACATAACTAGTATTAACCTCTCTAATGTTACAAACATGTGTAATCAATTTGGGGCCAGCTACAATTCAATCTTAAATGATTATATACTCAGAAGCAAGAACCAAATATGCAATAATTGAATTTGTTTAATCACGCTGTTCATTGTGTACTATTGTATATGTCTTATTTATGTTCTATTATTTCCTGGGATGTACTATCATCTAATTACACAAAACAACTTAGTTTTCCCTAATTTAGGTTTCCCAGCAGTTTCTGTTATTAGTACCCTTTTTGGTGCCAGTTATTTTCCCATTGTCTGTAATTTACACCTTCCTACAAATTACTTTTGTCATGGTCTATAAAAATGATTGTAAAAGTAATATATAACATTTATAATTATAATATCAGATGTGCTGGCCCTGGCAATAATCACGATAAAGAATATATTACTGAACAAGATGTCCATAAAATAGGTGATACTTGGATCAGGGAAAGTTTAACTAAATAAAACACTGTAGAAATGGGAAGAGATAGCCCAGCCACTACCCACCTCGCCTGGCCCAAGTGGTTAGCAGGTAAAAGCAGCCTCAGCTCTATTCATCCAAGCCATGCCCGGAAATATGTTTTGCCCCACCCCTGGGGTTTAATCATGTACCTCCATTCCAGGCGAGGTGTGTGGTGGCTGGGCTATCTCTTCCCACTTCTACAGCCTGCTTTGGGTCTGGTCAAACCTTTCCCCATGTCAGGGCAGGAGCTGAGGAACGGACAGGCAGGCCTAACAATGTAACGCACTGGCTGACGACAACCACCACCCACAGACCGAAGTCCCTCAGGGCGCGGAGTCTAAGTCCCAGGCTGCCCTTCACCAGGGCCCCTGATGGTGGGGATGGACTTGACGCAGCCAGGAACCAGGTCGCGGCCCCCGAGACACCTCAGCTGCGGTAATGGCCACCGCCAATGGCGTGTAGCTGGTGGAAGAGACAAAAGAGTAGTCAGACAAGCCGGGGTCAACAACAACAGGACAAAACAGTACAGGACAGCAGAGGAGAATCACAGGTCACGAGCCGGGTTCAGCAACAGAGGGTCAGATCAAAGGAGAATACAAAGAATAGTCAAGTCACAAGCCGAATCAGATACCAGGAGAGTCACGAGAGTCAGAACAGAGTAATAGCAACACCAAGACACAAGACACAAGTGCAAAGAGCATGTGCGGGCCACAGGCTTATATGTCATCAGCCACACCCCTCTGGGGGATGGACCACAGAAACCTGAAGGCATAAAAGGATTCCCATCATGCACAGCAGAATCCAAGATGGACGCCAGCACATGGAGTAACATAACCTCAGGGAAAAGGTAGGACCTTGACAGTACCTCCTCCTCAAGGGCCCCTCACCCTCCGTGGCTTAACAAAAGGTTTCTGAGGAAAGCGGGTATGAAAAGCGCGGAGGAGGGCAGGAGCATGGATATCCGCGGACCTCGGGACCATAACCGCGCCAATGAACCAGGAACTGTAATCGACCGCGCACCAATCGAGAGTCCAGGATCCGGCTCACCTCATACTCCTCATGACCGTCAACCCGGACAGGACGGGGCCGAGGAAGAGAGGTAGTGAAGCGATTGCAGATCAGAGGTTTCAACAGGGAAACATGAAAGATATTGGAGATCCGCATCCCAGATGGAAGGGCAAGGGCATAGGCCACCGGATTCACTTTGCAGAGAATGCGGAAAGGACCGCCAAAACGGGGAGCTAGTTTGGGTGTGGGCACCCGAAGATTGAGGTTGCGAGTAGACAACCACACCCGATCGCCGACCTGGTATGAAGGAGCGGGCAACCATCTGCGATCAGCCTGGAACTTCTGGCGCTGAGCTCCTCAAGGCCCTCTGGATCTGCCCCCATGAAGAACGCAGGGCAGCAAGATGGTTCTCCACAGCCGGAATGTCCTGTGGTGAGAACCTCTCAGGTAATACCTTGGGTTGGAACCCATAGTTGGCCATGAAGGGAGACATCCCGGAGGAGAAGTTGACCGCCGAGTTCCTGGCAAACTCTGCCCACGGCAGGAGATCGGCCCAATCGTCTTGATGGTCTGAAATATAACACCACAGGAATTGTTCTAAGGCCTGATTGGAACGCTCCGCAGCCCCATTGGACTGCGGGTGGTAGGCTGAAGAAAAGGAGAGACTAATACCCAACTGGGAGCAGAAGGCACGCCAGAATCTGGACACGAACTGACTCCCGCGGTCTGAGACAATCACCTTAGGTAACCCATGCAGGCGAAAAATCTCCCTGGAAAAGACCGTGGCCAGTTCTTGCGCTGTGGGTAATTTCCTGAGTGGAATGCAATGGCACATCTTGGAAAACCGATCGACGATCATGAGGATGACCGTATGACCCCGAGACACCGGGAGGTCTACAATAAAGTCCATCCCTAGATGTGACCAAGGACGCTCCCCATTGGGAATGGGTTGCAGAAGACCCAAAGGGAGATGCCGTGGAGACTTATTCTGGGCACAGATCGAACATGCCGCTACATAAGAGGCAATGTCGGCACGGAGGGTTGGCCACCAGAATAAGCAAGAGACGACCCAACACAGCTGGTTCTTCCCCGGATGCCCGGCAGTTTTGGCGTTATGGTAGGTACGCAGCAGGCGGGTGCGCAATCCCTCGGGTACGAAACATCTACCCTCCGGCTTCCCGGGAGGAGCATCAGTTTGACCCGCCAAAATCTGCTCCCCAAGGGGAGAGGTCAGACTGGTGCGAATGGCAGCCAGGATCTGATCTGGAGGTATAAGTGAGATTGGCTCAGAGTCCTCCCTGGACAACTCAGAGTATTGCCGTGATAATGCATCAGCCCTGACATTCTTGGAACCAGGCAAATATGAAACCACATAGTTGAAGCGTGACAAGAACAGAGCCCATCTGGCCTGGCGGGGTGTCAATCTCTTGGCCTCCGAAAGATAAGTCAGGTTCTTGTGATCGGTAAGAATGAGGACCGGAACCGCGGAACCCTCGAGCAGGTGCCTCCATTCTTTGAGAGCCAGAATGATGACCAACAACTCCCGATCTCCAATCTGGTAGTTGCAATCAGCCGAGGAAAGCTTCCTGGAGTAGAACCCGCAGGGAAGTAGGGGTCCATCGGGCGACCGACGCTGAGACAGGAGAGCCCCTACTCCCGTCTCGGAAGCATCAACTTCGAGGACGAAGGGCAACCCAGGATTGGGATGCGAAAGAATCGAAGCCGAAGCAAAGGCAGCTTTCAGAGCCTCGAAAGCTATGATGGCCTCGGATGGCCACTCGTGAGGGTTACTCCCCTTCTTGGTTAGGTCAGAGAGAGGCTTTGCCAATGTGGAGAAGTTCCTGATGAACTTCTGATAGTAGTTGGCAAAACCCAGTAAGCGCTGAATGGGCAGAAGACCATTGGGACGAGGCCACTGCAGAACTGCCGCAACCTTCTGAGGGTCCATGGAAAATCCCTCCGCGGAAATTATGTAGCCCAAAAAGGCAACCTGGGATCGATGGAACTCGCACTTCTCGAGTTTACAAAAGAGTCCGTTCTCACGCAATCGTTGCAGCACCTGCTTGACATCCTGGACATGGGACTCCATGGAGGTAGAGTAAACCAAGATGTCATCCAGGTAAACCACTACGCACTGCTGCAACAAATCACGAAGGACATCGTTTATGAATTCCTGAAAAAGCGCGGGCGTGTTACACAATCCAAAGGGCATCACCAGGTATTCGTAGTGCCCAGTTCTGGTGTTAAACGCGGTCTTCCACTCATCCCCCTGTCTGATCCGTACGAGGTTGTACGCCGCCCTAAGGTCGAATTTGGTAAAGACTGTTGCTCCCTTAAGGCGGTCGAACAACTCAGAAATCAAAGGAATTGGATATGCATTTTTAATGGTAATCCGATTGAGACCCCTATAATCGATGCAGGGCCTCAATTCCCCACCTTTCTTCTTTACGAAAAAAAACCCCGCTCCTGCTGGGGAAGTAGACTTACGAATGTGCCCCCGGGAAAGCGCATCCACAACGTACTCCTCCATGGCCTTATTCTCCGCAACCGAGAGAGGGTACACCCTGCCACGTGGAGGAGTGGCTCCGGGTTGCAAGGATATGGCGCAGTCGTAAGGACGATGCGGTGGTAAGGTACCAGCGCGTACATTATCAAACACGTCCCGGTACTCCCCATAGTCGGTGGGCAACGCAGAGTCCGAGGAGGCACACAATACCTTAACCGGCCCCCGGATGCACCCGGCCCCACACTGTGGAGACCATGAGAGAATCTCGGCTGTTTGCCAATTGAAGGTTGGATTGTGCCTCTGGAGCCAGGGATACCCCAAAACCACCGAATAGTGTGGGGAAGAAATCACCTGAAAACAGGCCAACTCCCTGTGAACAGCCCCAATGGCCACCTCTATTGGCAGAGTCTCGTGGGTAACCTGCGGCGGTTGCAGGGGCCTGCCATCTATTGCTTCGAGAACCAATGGGGCAGCACGAGCCTGCAGGGGAATGGAGTGCTGTGCAGCAAACGAGCTGTCCAAGAACAACCCACCGGCCCCAGAGTCTACCAATGCCTGGGCCGTCACCGAGCCCCCCGTCCAAGAAAGGACCACGGTGATCAGTGGCTTATCCTTGCGGAACGCCGGGGACGAGGAAACTCCACCCAAGATCTGTCCCCGACATGATCTCAGGTGCGAGCGTTTCCCGGACGGACCGGACAAGACTGCCGAAAGTGCCCACCGAGGCCACAGTACAGGCATCGCTCCCTCCCGATGCCGAGCGGCCCGCTCCCCCTCGGAAAGGTGAGCAAACCCCAGCTGCATAGGCTCCCCACCAGCCAAGCTATCCCCAGGAGGCGTGGGAGGAGAGGGAGGAACGGGTGGGACAGAAAACGCAGGTGCCAGTCGATTGGAAGGCCTCCGCAGGCGTTCCTTGAGTGAAGGCCTCTCCCTGAGCCTGGTGTCAATCAGGATCAGGAAAGAGATGAGCTCCTCCAACACCACAGGCAGTTCCTTAGCTGCAATCTCGTCCTTCAATGTGTCAGAAAGACCATGGGAAAACGCAGCCACCAGAGCCTCATTGTTCCAACCGACCTCTGCCGCCAGGGTACGAAACTCTATAGCGTACTCGGCCACGGTCCGTGAACCCTGATGCATGGTCATGAGCAGCTTGGCCGCCGAGGCGGAATGAGCCGGTACGTCGAATACCCTACGGAAGGCATCGACAAAACCGGAAAAATCTTGAATCACCGGGTCGTTCCTCTCCCATAAGGGATTTGCCCAGGCCAAGGCCTTGTCTGAGAATAGTGAAATTAGGAACCCCACCTTTGACCTCTCAGACGGAAAGGCGTGGGGTATTAATTCAAAATAAATACCCACCTGGTTGAGGAACCCACGACACTGACTCGGCTCACCCCCAAAGCGCTGTGGAAGAGGGGCAGAACCAGTCATACCTCTGGGCGCCACTGATGCAGCCGTCGAGGTGGTGGACGCAATAGGCGGAGAAGCAGCGGGAGAGACCACCGGAGCGACTACCGGCCTAATAGCACCAGGAGCAAGGTGTGCAGTGCGTGCAAGCAGAGTTTGCAACGCCTGAGCGAACTGATCCAACAGGTGATCCTGTTGATCCAGTCTGGCGACTAGCATTGGGTGCGAAGGCATGCCTGCACCGTCAGGGTTCATGGCACTTGTGTAATGTCAGGGCAGGAGCTGAGGAACGGACAGGCAGGCCTAACAATGTAACGAACTGGCTGACGACAACCACTACCCACAGACCGAAGTCCCTCAGGGCGCGGAGTCTAAGTCCCAGGCTGCCCTTCACCAGGGCCCCTGATGGTGGGGATGGACTTGACGCAGCCAGGAACCAGGTCGCGGCCCCCGAGACACCTCAGCTGCGGTAATGGCCGCCGCCAATGGCGTGTAGCTGGTGGAAGAGACAAAAGAGTAGTCAGACAAGCCGGGGTCAACAACAACAGGACAAAACAGTACAGGACAGCAGACGAGAATCACAGGTCACGAGCCGGGTTCAGCAACAGAGGGTCAGATCAAAGGAGAATACAAAGAATAGTCAAGTCACAAGCCGAATCAGATGCCAGGAGAGTCACGAGAGTCAGAACAGAGTAATAGCAACACCAAGACACAAGACACAAGTGCAAAGAGCATGTGCGGGCCACAGGCTTATATGTCATCAGATACACCCCTCTGGGGGATGGACCACAGAAACCTGAAGGCATAAAAGGATTCCCATCATGCACAGCAGAATCCAAGATGGACGCCAGCACATGGAGTAACATAACCTCAGGGAAAAGGTAGGACCTTGACACCCCAGCCTGCACCCTCACTAGTCAGCAGCATCCAATTCATTGGACCTTGTCACCATGAGTGGGGGCCACTAAACATTTATTGTGGGTCAGAGTAAATAAAATGCTTTTCAGGTACAGCTGTATCTTTCTACCATCTATCTTTAAATCCACCTCACCAAGCTAACTTCAGAAACCTCCCCCCTCCCCAGTTTCTACCATAATTCCAGAACTGCAGCCTCCTCTGGATCTCAAGTCTTAAAAAAATGGCTCCAGTATGTGTGACCAGCATGGAAAATATTTTTGTTGGAAAAGCTGGAAAACTTGAGAATACAGCAGCTGTGGAATTAATGTAAAAGGGCAGCTTTTTTGGGGGAGAGGGGCTAGAACAGTTTGACATAGGCTTACAAGTGGGTGGATTTAGCAGTAGTTAATTGACGTATACACCTGTCCTGTGAGAGTGAATGTGTTTTGGGGGGTTTCAAAGTAGAGGGAAGCAATGTGCAGACAACATTTATCAAATCTTGCTGGTGTTATCTGGTAAACTGCCACAGAAAATCAACACTTTTGGCTCCACTGTTTTGCTCTTTAACCCTTTGAGGACCAAGGGACGTGTTTGTCCCATGTTTTTAATTGCCTGTATCATCTGATTAAGAACTTAAAATACTTTTTTTTTTTGGTTTGAGTCAAAATATTCGTTCTTATCAACAAATGGATCTAGCTTTTTGCCAATTATTTCATGAAATGGCTAAGTTACAGCAACTGAAGTGTACAAACTTTAAAAACAAAAAATTGATTCTTTTGGCGTTCCGTAATCTTATGATCCTCAAAGGGTTAACTCATTAGAAGAAAGTTGTATGGAGCATTTGAGCTGTTTCTACACATTGGAACATATTATACAAAAGAGCCCAGTCATCATGAGTTTAGCATTACATTATATTAGTCCTCACTCTACGGGATAGTTAGTGAACAGCTGGATTGCCAAGCACTCTTTTCCTAGGAATAGGTTACTAAAGAGGAGGTAGATTGTACAGTTCATTTAACTGTGCAGTTGGGTAGATATTCATATGCAAACCCGTGCATCTTATAAGTAAATCTGAATCAAGATAACCACACACTCAACTTGCATTCGGACAATTGAAATAAAACTACATAAGCAGCCATTAATAAATCGTTTATTAAAGTGCATGTAAACCCTAAATCTGCTTTTTAGTATATTTTGTATCCTGCCACACTGCATGAAGTTACCTTAAGCAAACCATTTTTCGTGAGTCTGTTACAAAGTTTCCAAGCTGGAGACTCTGCCAGTAACTTTCTGTAGCAGACTTACAATGCTAAGCCACTGCATCACACATAGCTTCAGCGTTGTCAGCCTGCTGCATGTGCTCCTCAGTAGAGCATTGGGCTACCTATTATATAGAACTGATAGGCGGAACAATTTTCACTAATCATTTGCCAGGTTGGGGGTAAGGAGATTACCATGCTTGGAAAACAGATGGAAATTAACCAGCAATATTGGAACTTTGATATGGTTGACCAGGTTATTAGCAGGATCAGTGAAATCCCTGAAACAGCCCAGAATGTCTGTAAACACGCTTGTACAGCTGCAATAATTCAAATAGCTGTTGTCTCACAACTGAGAGAATGTACTCATTCATTGTAATGTTTAACCAATCAGAAATCTTGATACTGCAGCCAATTGGGAAGTTCTGATACTGTCATTTGACAGTGTCAGACCTTCTCTGAATGGCTGCAGTTCCATAATGTCTGACTGATTACAGAATAGAATTAATGAGTACGTTCTCTGAATTGTGGGACCACAGCTAATTTCCTCATCGGACCCCACAGTCACCGCCAATAAGACCAGGCTGCTGTGGGTGTGGTTGGCTGATTTCCTTGTTCTACCAGAGATTCAGACTGAGCAGATCCTGCAGGAAGAGCTGCTCAGATTTCTGCAGTGCTCCCAGCTGGTTCTGGCCTGAAACCTCATGAGGATCTTTAATCAATGTCTGCAGCCAGTAGGTGAAGAAGAGGAGTGCCCCAAACCACCTATGCTGCCATTAGCTGAGGGGTCTGTCAAGTACCTTGTACAAATTATTAGTTGCAGGGACTTCTCTTGCATCTCCTGCCCAACACTATGGAAGTTGGCGACAGAGAGTGTAAGGGGACAGAGTGGCATGAGTGCTAGAGTTTGCAGGTCAGACAGATGAGTATAACTGGAAGCTGCAGATCACAGGGCAGGAACCGGACACAGGAACAACTTGGTACGCTAACTGGAGGCAGGAGTGAAGTCCCAGAAATGAGTTAAAGCCAGAAACAGATGGGCCACATGGTAACAGAAGGCAAGGCAGAGTCAAGGAAAAAAACGAGGTGTGTAACAACCAGGCAGCATGGTAACAAAATCAGGAGGCAAAGACAGGGTCCAGGAAGTAAGCCGAGGTCAGTAACAGCTGAGCAGATGATAAGTAAGGCAGAAGGCAGTAACAAGGTCCAATGAATAAGCTGGGTCATACATGAATCAGCAGGCCATTCAGCAACCTTTCTCTTCAGTGCATCAGTTTATGTAGGCCATTGGGTGCCAAACCCAGTGCACGTTAATTTTTGCACAGGCACACACAAGATTTCCCACTATTGCACATCTAATGTTTCCCCTGTCCATAGAAACATGGACATTGGTTTCTTTATACTAATTTGAAGCAGCCTACATCCACAGAAGATCTGTGTTTAGTTCTCCAAGATGTTTGGAACAACCAACCTGCTGAGTTCCTTCAATTACTGTGTGCAAGTATACCTAGAAGAAATAAAGAATTGATGCTGTTATGAAGGCAAAGGGTGGTCACACCAAATATTGATTTGATTTGGATTTCTTTTCTGTTCATTTACTTTCTATTTTGTTAATTGATACCCTTGTAGCTTACAGAAGCCAGTGTCCGAAAAAGACTTGAAATGCCTAACACAAATAAATTATCAGGACCAGATGGCTTACAACCGAGAGTTCTCAAAGAACTCAGTAAGGTCATAGCCAGACCATTATTCCTAATTTTTATGGACAGCATATTGACAGGAATGGTACCAATGGATTGTACCAATATTTAAAAAAGGGCAGAGATATATACCTGGAAACTACAGGCCAGTCAGTCTTACATCAATAGTATTCAAACTACTGGAGGGGATGATAAGGGACTATAACCAAGATTTTGCTGATGAATATAGTATAATTAGTAGTAATCAGCATGGCTTTACGAAAGTTTGCTCTTGCCAAGCCAACCTGTTAATATTCTATGAGGAAGTGAGCTGCCATTTAGATAAAGGAAGGCCGGTGGATGTGTTGTATATGGATTTTGCAAAAGCTTTCAAAACAGTCCACCATAAAGCTCTAATTTACAAACTGAGGTCTGTAGGCATGGACCCTAGGGTTTGTACATGGATAGAAAACTGGTTACAGGAGTGCATTCAGAGGGTTGTGATAAGTAACGTGTATGCAGACTGGTCTGGAATGGTAAGTGGGGAACCCCAGGGCTCTGTCCTCGAACCAATTTTATTTAATTTATTCATAAGTGATATAGAGGTTGGTAAAAATAGCTCAATTTCAGTGTTTGCTGATGAAACAAAACTAAACAGGGCAATATCTTCACAGCATGATATAGAAACTTCACAAGAAGTCCTTAATAAAATAACATGGCAAATGAGGTTTAATGTTGAAAAATGTAAAGTAATGCATTTGGCGCTAAAAATATGAACGTAGGTTACTCACAAGGTTGAGAACTTCTGGGGGGAGCCAGGATGGAAAAGGATCTGGGGGTCCTAGTAGATGACAGGCTCAGCAATGGCATGCAATGCCAAGCTGCAGGAAGCAAAGCTAGCAGAATATTAGCATACATAAAGATAGTATTTACTCCAGAGATAAAACTATAATACTGCCACTTTATAAAACTCTGGTTCGACCACATCTGGAGTATGCCATCAGGTTCTGGTCATCAGTCCTCAGGAAGGAAGTGCTTGAGCTGGAGAGAGTCCAGAGAAGGGCAACAAAGTTAAAAAGGGGGCTGGAGGGCCTCAGTTACAAGGAACGACTACAAACATTAAATTTATTCTCCCTGGAGAAGAGACACTTGAGAGGAAATATGATAGCAATATACAAATACCTCAAAGGTAACTCTAACATAAGGAATAAACTATTCAGTCTCAGGGAGTATAAGAAGACTTGGGGATACTCATTGAAACTTGAGGAGAAGCAGTTTACCCTTAAACTGCGTAAGGGGTTTTTCACTGTCAGGGCGGTAAAGCTGTGGAACTTCCTTCCACAATTAGTAGTGTTAACGGGAAGTATTGATAGTTTAAAAAAATCTTAGATGGGCATCTTAGCAAGCACAATATAAAGGACTATGGGATAGGACTTTTGACATGAACACAAGCACACCCACATAGGTTGAACTGGATGGACTGGTGTCTTTATTCAACATTACCAACTATGTAACTATATATAAATATAAACTAATAACACTTCTATTTCTGAAAGCATTTTCAATGTATAGAATTTTTTCAGACCTGCCTAAAACATTTGTACAGTATTGTATTTGTTATATTAACCTAATTTATTAAAGATGTAGGCTTTTGGGATGCATAGGTCCTTTTATCAGGCTTCATACAGCCTGATGAAGGGATCCAAGGCATCCTGAAAGTCTGCATCTTCAATAATTTAAAGGCTAAGTTGAACTTTTACATGAAATTGCCCATGCAAACATCAAGCCACAGTAGCACACTGTACTATTTGTAAGAATATTGTTTAATGCAAATGCCATGCCTGTAGGCCTTTTCTTTCACCCATGAAGCCTGACCAGTTTTTGAATCAGGAAGCAACCTCTACTACTGCAATGCTGGGCGCAGCATCCAAAGTCTGCCATATCCTGAAAAAAAGCCATGACGTAGGATTGTAAACATTGGAAATATTTTGGGCAGGCTACATCTGTGACAGAAAAAGCCTTTAGGTATTGCATTGGCATTGAACAACATTTTTTATAAATGGCACAGTGTTTTTTCAACTACTGGGACTTTGGGGCCATGTCTACATGGTCAGTTTATGTCAAAGGTCAACTCAGACTTTAAGATAGTCAATAAAAGTTATAGTTTAAATGCCAAACTTTCTGCAACCATGTATTTAGAAATTTACTAGGAAAATAATACGCACATTATAACAATATGGTTGCAAGCTTAGAAAAAAACGTGGATCAAGCTTGCAACAATGTGGAAGTCATAGTAAGATTACTTAAAATTTTACTTTAATTCCTTTATACTATGTGCAGTGAGAGGATTAGCCTCCATAAACCAGTAAGATGTCCCCACTCTCCACCTGTAACTTCACCCTAACCATTATAGTATAATATATGCTCCAATATAGTTCTTCATTTGTACACCAAAAAGATTCAAGCACTTTATTTTCCAGATTTCACACTTATAGAATGGAACCTTCTTTTTTTCTTGTTTGGTAAAAGACACCAACATTCTTCTTTAGAATTGTAAACAACAAAGATTCGGTTGCTGTTAGATAACCACAAAATGAGGTGTTCAGATGTAGGTCCCTCTAGTAAAACTCAGTGTTTTAAAGAAAGACTTGTTGAGCAAAAATAGCAACCAGATACTCATCTTTTTATTTTGTTTATGAACATTTTGTATCGCCATTAAAACAGTATCCATATGAAAATGAGTAAAATAGCATACAAAAAAGACTAAATTGTCATAATTAATTCATGAAACACCTTGATTAATGTAGGATTTTACCCTTCTCATTATTTCCCTGAAATAACTGATCTGAAACTCCCAGGATTTGGAAACAAATTAGAAAATTAATATACAAAGGTTGAAACGTGTTCACAGCACAACAAAATTACTATAGTACAATTAAAATGTTTAGTGTAAAGAAGGGTATTAAATGTATTTGACTTAATATTCTTCTTGTCATTCTGGTGTGAACAGGAGTGGCTGGTTCCCAGTCATGCCTTTTGTACAGTCTTGCCTGAGGGCCTTCACAAATGCACTGTCCAATGCTAGGATAATTAAAACTGTATTATGTAACACTGTTATCTTGTAAACAGGCTTACTGCTGCTAACTTGCAGTTGAAGAGTAAACTATAGATAGATAAGATAAAGGACAATGGATTTAGTCTTTTTAATTTAGGTCCTATAGTACATATTTCAAATAGAACATTAAAAAGCATTCATAATGTACAAAGTTCAGAAGCTTTAATAACCAGCTAGAAGAGATTTAAACCCCTTGACACCTTAGTTTAGTGTTACTGCACATGCATTAACATGTGACGTGTCTTGCAATAACGTACATTGCATTAAGGCAGCCAGTTCATTTTGAAAGTGTTACCAGTGCAAAGCAAAAACCAGGTCCAAATTGAATTTTTTTTAATGTCATGTGCGCAATGCATAAGTGTAAAGGGGGTCTTTAAGAAAATCTTTAACTTTGCACGCACTAAACCTTATGTAAGCTCTGTGATGGTCAGTGTCCAGGCTTACACAAGGTTAATTATTATTATTATTATTATACAGGATTTATATAGCGCCAACAGTTTGCGCAGCGCTTTACAATATGAGGGAGACAGTACAATTACAATACATTTCAGTACAGAAGGAATATGAGGGCCCTGCTCATAAAGCTTACAATGTAAAGGTTAATGACCTTCTCTTCTTACCTACATGACAATATTTGAGCCTGGTGATTGGTCACTTGAGCCCAAACAGTGCACAAGGACACTTGCTGCCCCTGGAGGACAGGAAAAGTGTAGGGAATTATGAAGGAGATGAAGATATCACTTTTGGGCGTAAAGCAATAACAGCACATTGCTCACTCCCATTAAAAGCCATGCCTCCAACATGTTTCACCCACAGCAGGGCCTAATCATGGGGATCATGGGACGATTAAGCACTGAATTGGGTGAAACATATTGGGCACATGGCCTTGGGTGGGAAGGAGAAATGTGCTGCATTGCAGCAAACCTTGGCTGGAGTTGAAAGTCTTATTTAGATGTTATTTGGATGGTGGTTGTAGAAAGAGTAGACTCCAGGGCCCTGGCACCCAGCTGATTGCAGGAATTGAGGAGGATACAGAATTACCTGTGAGTGGTGAAAGGGGTTGGGTTTGTTTATCACTTTTCGATGGCATAACTTTTTATTTTGTTGATGGTAAAGAGTGTCCAAATTAAACATAAGAATGTCAGCATTAATGAGCCTAGGGAAGAGTGCTTTCAAAACTCACCCCCTAATATGTGAACTTAAACAGCTACTCCATTTTTGTATGGAAAGTTAATACTGAATTCTGTTGGATAGTTCCAAGATTATTAAAATTGTCCTTCTTGCCCTGCTGATAAAGAATCGTTTGCTCATTTTGTCTAGAGGATGAGAAAATATTGATCCTCCTACCTCTACTGCTGGAATTTGACCTCTTTATCGTCACAATGAATGCAAGACTAGCAATGGAAGTTGGTCTTGCATTGGAAGTGATATTGTTGGCAAGAGGGGCATTGACAACACCAATTGGAGACCATTAAGAAGAGTGATTTTTGGGAACTGGTTATCACAACAGTATTTGTTTGGAAAGGAAGACCCTGGATTAAGGTAAGTAATATTCTGTGTAATCTCATCCCCTTAATAACACAAGAATCAGATCTTTTTTTAGGCATGTGGGGTTTGGCCAATTTTATTGAATTGGTAACTGCTCAGAGTTAGGCTTTAAAGTGACTCTACTCTAATAATATGGTTCACATATGGAATAGTTTCATATATCTACCTGTAACAGTTGGTTAGCATAAACGTCTAAATTCCACTTTCCCAGCAACTATAACGCCTATCAGCATGTATAATATGTGGCTTTCCCCTTCACCTCCACTTTGCAAAACTACTAGCCTCATATCCACTGTACTTCTCTCCCCCAACTCCTATAACCCACTCCACTTTGCACAGTTAGTCCTTTCTCCTCCATGGAAGTGTCTGCTCCTCTAGGGCTCCACTACTTATAGTCATAGTAAGTTTACTATTTGTACCTACCCTCCAATTGAGAGCTGTGTTAGCCATTTACAGAGTAGCCGGTACCACAGTACTCTTTGTCACTACATGAGAACTGTTTATGTACCTTTCACTGGTTTACTCATTAAGCCACACATTTAGTCAAGGTGATGTTGATGGCAAATATGTTTGATTATGACTAATAATAGCTAGCCAGAAGCAGGGTTCAAGTTTCAAACACATCTCTTTTACTTGGGTTCCTATTATACTGTCTCAAAGACTAAATTTCAGAACACTTTTATGAGATTTCTTTATTACCACATAAGTCAAATATCATTTGAAAACAATATTTTGAACATCTGCATCCAGTCACAGTTACGTAAAAATCAGATAATTTTGTGCTGAAATTATTTGGCTGTAGAAGTGGTTGGAAAACACGTTTAAATGATCAGTGAAAATTGCTCCTTAGAGTTTTATAGACTGTAGATGCTGGAGCAAAAAGGAAAATTATACATTAACTTTTAACACCCTAAAACACCCCTTTTTTTTGGTCCTAACCTGGACTAGAATTTCTTATAAATAATGAATAAATAAGCTAATAGGGCAGGGGGTCAGAACCCTAAATTACCCACCTATAGCCATAAAAACATTTGCATAAAGGTCTACTTTACTTTGTGAATTTACTGACATGTACTGTGTATTATCTGGTATAAAAGTGCAGTCTTCTCCTGTTAGAAAATCCAATTGATAAAACTCAGCATCAATGTCTAGCGGGATGCTACTGTACTGTGTAGACTCAAATGTCATCCCACAGATGTCAAGCATATATAAGTAGGTGATGTATCTGGACAGAATCCACTTAATAAAGTTGATGTTGGCAGAATCCAGACATAAAGAGCAACTCAGCAAAGAAATCTACATTTGTACATTAATGTCCATAAAAGTCAAACTTTACCTTGTGGTAAAAACATGGAAGGTCTATCTATCTATCTATCTATCTATCTATCTATCTATCTATCTATCTATCTATCCTGTTACCTTCAGCCAAAAATGTTTGGAAAGTTATCCTTTAACGCCAATACCTTTTATTTTATTTTTTCACAAAGTGGGGAAAGGCTTGAAAGGCATTTGCCTGTGACCCCACTGTAAAGAGTTCCCCTCACTCACTATCCCTGTGACAGAAAGACATATAAAAAGTTTTTGCTAGAGGTGGGCTTTGTGTAATACTCTAAAAAGATAAATATTCAGTCCACAATATGTATAGGGCAATTTTATAACTCCAGAATCAATTCTATTATTTCTCTAGGGTGGATAGGGCTAAGCTAGGAACAGTCCCGGTTACACCTGGTACTTGATTGTTTCAGTGCAGTTACATAATTAATGACTGCTATAATGTGAATAGTCATGAATGTCCACCATAATGTCCATGGCTATGAATTATCACCATAATGTGTATGCCACAAGTGACTGACATAATGGGGTTGATTTACTAAAACTGGAGAGTGCAAAATCTGGTGTAGATATGCATGGTAGCCAATCAGCTTCTAACTTCAGCTTGTTCAGTTAAACTTTGGCTAAAAAAAAGCCTGGAAGCTGATTGGTTTCTTTCTATGCAGAGCTGCAGCAGATTTTGTAGTCTCCAGTTTAAATAAATCAACCCCATTGTGTAAAACTGGAGAAAATTGAACAAGCTGAAGCTAAAAGTCCCAGACAGCAGCAAAAATCCCACAGGGGTCCTAAACCTGCTGTCCAAAAAATATTTCGCTCTTACCATGTACTTGTATTAAAAAGGATCCTGTTCTCTTTGTGTGAAGTACCATGTGGTCCTGCCATTCTGCCTGCTTTCCTATTTCAAATTGACCACGCCAGGCATGGAAACACACCCTTCCCAGTTTGCTTCTTTTCTGCTTATACTCCAGCGGTCAGATTTGGGAAAATCATTGTATTGCTGTTTCTCTGCCTCCTGCTGACAAACACCCCCTGCACAGCTCTTCACTGGGGAGAACAGTGTACTGCTGTTTCTTTGCCTACTGCTGACGAGTCCCCCCTGCCCACCTCATCACAATGTATATCAATGTATGTCTCTGCATTTTACTAAACTAGACTGTGACTGCGCTCTGTTCAACCTGCTGTTGTGACGCCTCCCCCCCCCCACATTGTCACATGAAGCCTCCACCCCCACCTCTAAGCCCCTTATGCAGCTGAGAACAGAGGTCATGTCATTTATAAAAGAAGAAAAAAGCATTTTGAATTAAAACATATATATATATATATATATATATATATATATACTGTATATATTTATATATATATATATATATTGCCCCTAGCATTTCTGTTTTAAACTAAATGGGATTACAAGGTTAGGGATCACACATACTTTAACACCGCTTCCATACCGGGCACTTTTACCCCCTTCCTGCCCAGGCCAATTTTCAGCTTTCAGCGCTCACACTTTGAATGACAATTGCGCGGTCATACAACACTGTACCCAAACTAAAATTTTATCATTTTCTTCACACAACTAGAGCTTTCTTTTGGTGGTATTTAATCACTGCTGGGGTTTTATTTTTTGCTAAATTAACAAAAAAAAGTCCAAAAATTTTGAAAAAACCACCCACATTTTTCTTTGTTTCTGTTATAAAAGTTTGCAAATAAATAATTGTTCTTCATAAATTTAGGCCAAGATGTATTCTGCTACATGTCTTTGGTGAAAATACCCAAATTAGGATGTATTTTTTAGTTTGTAGGAAAGTTATAGAGTTCACAAACTATGGTATAGATCTGAATATTGATCAATCCTGAAGTACTGACAGCCAATCTAATTTCTTGAGGTCCAAGAATGTCAGAACAGTACAGATATCCCCCAAATGACCCCTTTTTGCAAAGTAGACAGTCCGACGTATTTCAAAACAGGCATGGTAAGTTTTTTGAAGTTGCAATTTTTTTTGCCATAATTTTTGGGAAATGAAGAAATAAAAAAAATGATTTTCACTATTCTTTTTTTACATACTGTCACCAGTGCAGCACGGCATCATCATATAACTGGCATGGCGGTGATCAGGGACACTGACTGGTGACAGTACGAAAAAAAACTAAATTTTTTTTTTATTATTTTTTATTACATTTTTTTTCTCTTTTTTAAGATTTGTTTTCATATTTCACTATGACCAAAGTAGTATCATTTTACCATAGTAACACTGTACTACTTTGGGGAAGTTTTTTTTAAGTAATTTGCCTAAAACAAAGAATTACTTTGCTATAAGCAAGCATTTACCTGAATGACAGATTCTTTCAGGATTTTTTTTTTCTTAACTGTGATTTGGCCACAGCTAATCACATGACACAGCTGGGCTGTGATTGGCCCAGCTTGTGCATGTGATCGCTGTGACCATTCACAGCTAGACACACTTGTATACAATGGATGGCATGAAAGGAAGCAATCCATTCTATACAACTGTCATGTGACCTGCTGTGATTGGTCAAAGCAGGTCACATGGTACTGGCAACGGGGCCGGTACACAGATCTGTCATCGGCCGTGTCCGAGGTACACGGCCGGTGACAGATCACGCCGCTGCGTGGCACTGCAGACAGGCAAACTGTGCATGCCTGAAAGGACTCCATATGGCGTCCACCCGGAGGGATGAGGTGTTTTGCAGGCCGCCATCTGGCTATAGGCCAGGCGGGAACCTGTTAAAGTGTTACTAAACCCACAACAGTAAAATCAGTCTGTATATGCAGTAAAGCATGCTTGTTATACTCACTGTGGAACTTAAAAGGTTAATCCTCTACATTGTGTAAAAAGGCAGTTTGGTCCTTCTCCTCTTGTTCAAATGTCCACGTCTTATCTCCTGATAAGACAGACTGAACCATAGCCATTCTGCACATGCTCAGTTTAGTGTGTATTTTTTTTGTAGGTTTTTTTTTTTTCAATGGGAAAATGCATGTGATCAGCACAAGGCCAATCAGCACTATCCAGACAGAGGTCAGGGGTTCTGTATCCTCCTAGAGCAGAAAGAACCAGTGCTCTGCTGAACACTGATAGAAGTCACAAGACTGCTCTAACTGCTGATGAGAAAAGGTATTTAGCAGTTTATATTTACTAAAATAATTGCAATTCCGTGTTCTGTGTACTGTGAGAGACCAGATATAGTGAATGCAGGGTTATGGGTTTAGTAACACTTTAAGCTGTAAAGCTGAGATCTTGCCAAATGTCCTTATCATTTAGTGATAACATAAATGGGTCCCACTGGAAATAACTGGTTCCCCCTATATGTTCAGACACTGCCTACCCATTTTACCCGAAGTTAATGAACAAACTTAGACTCCAGTCCAGAGCCTTTTTACCGTGCAATGCTGAATGCAGATGAAATGCAGAGAACAGGGTTGGAGTGCAGGATACCCAAAGCACAAAACATATTTTCCCAAATATTTATCCTCTCTAAATCCATACATTTTGAGCAAGCTCCCCAAGAGATTGGCTGGGTTGGATAAACATTCATAACTCCAGAGGTTAACCCTATTCACACTATTTGCTGAAAGATTCTTCCACTAACAGGTAGGAACAATCAACCTACCAGGTTTAGGGAGAACCTGAAAAACTCTGGAAAAATAGATTTCAGCTCAGTTGAATACAACTCAGCCACAAACACACTAAACTTTTCTACTGTCTAAGAAAGGGGACTACAGTAATTGAAACAACTCTGAAACAGATAATTGTGGGGCTTTGATGTTGAGGAGAACTCTGAAACTGAGAATTGGTGGCATGTAATGGTGAGGAGATCTCTGAAACTGAGAATTAGAGGTTTGTGATGGTGAGGAAAACTGAAACTGGGGATTGAAGGTTTGTGATGGTGAGGAGAACTCTGAATCTTAGAACTGGAGGTTTGTGAGGGTGAAGAGAACTCTAAAACTGAGAATTAAGGGTTTATGACTGGTCCCACCCATCTACATGTTTTGTTTAGCAATATGCTATTGAGGTGGGTTTTCTGCAGAAATGGATGGTCCTGTAATTGATACAGCTACACCATATTGACAAAAATATTGGAACACCTGCCTTTACACACAGGCACTTTAATGGCATCCCAGTCTTAGTCCGTAGGGTTCAGTATTAAGTTGGCCCACCCTTTGCAGCTATAACAGCTTCAACTCTTCTGGGAAGGCTGTCCACAAGGTTTAAGAGTATATCGGAATGTTTGACCATTCTTCCAGAAGTGCATTTGTGAGGTCAGGCACTGATGTTGGACAAGAAGGCCTGGCTTGCAGTCTTTGCTCTAATTCATCCCAAAGGTGTTCTATCAAGTTGAGGTCAGGACTAGCAGGCTAGTCAAGTTCCTCCACCCAAAACTCGCTCATTCATGTCTTTATGGACTTTGCTTTGTGCACTGGTGCGCAGTCATTTTGGAACAGGAAGATGCCATCCCCAAACTGTTCCCACAAAGATGGGAGCATAAAATTGTCCAAAATGTCTTTGTACGCTGATGACTTAAGAGTTCCCTTCACTGGAACTAAGAGGCGAAGCCCAATCCACCCCTGAAAAACAACCCCACACCATAATCCCCCTCCACCAAACTTTACACTTGGCACAATGCAGTCAGGCAAGTACCATTCTCCTGGCAACTGCCAAACCCAGACACGTCCATTGGATTGCCAGAAAAAGAAACATGATTTTCCACTTCAGAGAACACGGGTCCACTGCTCTAGAGTCCAGAGGTGGCGTGCTTCACACCACTGCATCAGACGCTTTGCATTGCTCTTGGTGACTTAAGGCTTGGATGCAGCTGCTTGGCCATGGAAACCCATTCCATGAAACTCGCTATGCACTGTTGTGCTAATCTGAAGACCACACAAAGTTTTGAGGTCTTTAACTATTGACTCTCCTACAGTTGGCGGCTTCTGCGCACTGTATACTTTAGCATGCATTGACCTCTCTCTGTCACTTTATGCGGCCTACCAGTTTGAGTTGTGTTGTTCCCAGTTGCTTCCACTTTGTTATACCACTAATAGTTGACCATGGAATATTTAGTAGCAAGGAAATTTCACGGATGGACTTATTGCACAGGTATACTTGGAATAGTAGAAAAGAAGGAGCGCCAGATGTCCAAAAGTATGCACTTCTAATGGTAGATTATGAGGCATTTATTGAGAGTAAAGACAAGAACTTTAATCCACAGCGTTTCGGGAGAAAAGACTCTCCCTTCTTCAGGGGGCTGACAGATGTTTGGAAAGGCCTGACAAACCAGAACTATTTAACGAATATATAGTGTAACCTGTATGATCTGACTGAGCTGCTCCTTTCTATGGTGTCTCCTCCACTAGCATAGCTCGGTTGAATACAGCTGCCTGTGTTATTTCACAGGTGGCAACCTATCACGTTTGAATTCACTTAGCTCCTGAGAGTGACCCATTCTTTCACAAATTTTGTAGAAGCAGTCTGCATGCCTAGGTGCTTGATTTTATACACCTGTGGCCATGGAGGTGATTGGAACACCTGAATCCAATGATATGGAGGGCTTTCCCAATACTGTGGGCAATATAGTATATTTCTTGCCTTAACAAGACTCTAATGGTCCCTGTAGAGGACAATCCCGTGTTCAAGAACTCTGTGGACAAGAGGTTAGAAGCCCTTTTTAAGGTCTTATTTTCTTTGAGAGGCCCTGCCATGCAACCTGCACTTGCCTCTATGGCTGTCTGTCAGACGCTGACTGTCTGAGCTAAGCACATGACCTTGACACCCTCCGTGCAGCACCACTTGTAGTTTTTATTTGTAGCCTTATACTATTTTAAATAAATTTTGCCAGATCAACAGGATGAGCCTCCTCTCTATTAATATGTTAGGGATCCCTTGGCTCAAACGCTGGCCAGTGGAACTCCCATGCAAAAGACACCTCAAGTGAATGTCCTTCGAGGGAGAATGCCTCTTTGGTACTTCCTTAGAGAAGTACATTGAAGAAATCACTTGGAGTAGGAGTATTCTCCTTCCCCAGGAAAAAAGACTTGCGCTCCTGACACTAGGAAAAGTTCTGTTCCTCCTTCTCTGACCTCCAGCTCCAAATTTAAAGCATATTTATATTTTTTGCAGTCAAATTTGAGAGAAACACACTATATGTTTTTTTATGTGTTCCCATTCATACAGCATTTCTTTTTTTTTAATATTCCCTACCTTTTAGATGTTTCCCAGGGCAAGGTGTCATGGCTGACTGACAAGGTTTTTTTTAACAATGTTAGAGTGAGCTTTTCCCAAATCTGTCCTCATTAACATGCAATGCAGCAGGTTTCTACATTTGTTATGACAGCCAGTGCTAAAACCTAGTTACAGCTGATAATGAAGATCAGCTTGCACAGTACAGACAGTGTTAATTAAGGCAAACACGGCTTCCCAGCCCCTCATAAACATATATACATAACTATGTGGAATTTTCCCTGCTGAAGAGTCCAGAAAACACCCTGCAAAAAAGGTCAACTGCAATTTTTTTATTTTTTTTTAAGTGATACTATATTTTTTTTTTTCTAAAATAAAAAAAGAGTGTTATACTTACCTTTATACTTACCTGCTCTGTGCAATGGTATTACACAGGGTGGCTCCTTGCCTTCTCTTCTGGGGCTCCCCTCCAATGCTCTCCACTCCTCTTCTTTTCTGTGTGTCACCAAGCCATTTGCTATGGGGATACATGTGGGGGTATGCTCCTGAGGCGAGGTGTGTGCATCCATAGACACATACAGCAAGGCTTGGCCTGTCCCCACTACCTCCTCAAAGGATTTGATTGACAGCAGCGTGAGCCATTGGCCTGCTGCTGCCTCTATGTCTGTAAGAGCAGGGTGAGACCAAGGCTGCTGCAGATGGGCACAGCGCTGGATCGATACAGTAACAGAACTCAGGTGAGTGTTTAGAGAGGGGTGTGGGGGGAAAGCTAGTAAAAGTTTTTTTTACCTTAATTCAGGTAATGAATTAAGGTAAAAACCTTTTGGCTTTAGAACCATTTTAACCACTTCCTGCCAGTATATGTAGGCCCTCAGGTTAAAGTGTTTATACCAGGACCAAGGTTGCAGCCACAACCATGATCCTGGTATGTTTCTAAAAGTAATCACTTTTACAAGAGGTGGAAGGGGGTTCCAACCCCCACCCCCCCTTCTGCAACTGCCTTTACTGGGCTCTTCTGTGGAGCTTGGTAATGATGTGACCACTCGGATCGCATTCGCTGAGAAAAGTGTCAGAAACAGAAGTTTCTGCCCTTCTTCCGTGATATCAGAAACTGCAAGCGATGAGGATTTAGTCACTTCTGGTTTTGGTTTGCTGAAAGTCGTTACTGGCATATACAACATCTGACCAAACTGATCTCTGCTTCATCAGATGCTTTGGAAGCAAGAGGATAGATATGGGGTCTAATAGCCATGGCCCATGCTACCACAAGGGACGTTGTTTATCCCCTGTGATAGCAATTAGATTGATCCCTGTCCCCCTGTGCTCACGCACAAATGCGAACATGCATGTAGGTCCCATACACATATGTAAAGGGTGATCAAACCACACATGTGAGGTATCGCCACAAAACCATCAAAGTGAGAGCAATAATTCTAGCATCAGACCTAAACTGGTAACCTGTAAAGCCTTTGAAATTGTCGCTTATGGATAATTTAATGTAATGTAGTTTGCAGCCATTCCAGTGGTGTGCATAAATTTAAAGTGTGACATGTTTGGTATATATTTACTTGGTATAACATCATCTTTTATATTTTACCAAAAATGTGTATTATATTTAGAGATGAGCGAATCGAACTAGGCGAACCGGAATTCGAGTCGAATTTCAGGAAATATTCGATTCGTGTCGAAACCGAAATTTTGCCTACTTCGGGTGCGCGAATCGAACATTTCCCGATCAGCCGGCAAAAGTGTCCCTGCAGTGAGCTCCGCTATTTCTGACAGTTCTCTGACAGAAGGAACACATGTTTAGCGGTTGAAACATTGTATCTATTAGTTTACATTTAGGATACAGATGTTTCAACCACTGTACATGTGAAGAAGTTGTGAGAGAACTGTCAGAAATAGAGGAACTCTGCACATACACTTTTTGCCGGCTTGGAATTATTCTTCTTTTCATCCTACTTCTTCTTCTTCTTCATCCTCAGAAGAAGAGGATGAGGATGAGGATGAAGAAGAAGAAGAAGAAGAAGAAGAAGAAGAAGAAGAAGAAGAAGAAGAAGAAGAAGAAGAAGAAGTAGGATGAAAAGAAGAATAATTCCAAGCCGGCAAAAAGTGTATGTGCAGAGTTCCTCTATTTCTGACAGTTCTCTCACAGCTTCTTCACATGTACAGCGGTTGAAACATCTGTATCCTAAATGGAAACTAATAGATACAATTTGTATCTATTAGTTTCCATTTAGGATACAGATATTTCAACCGCTGTACATGTGAAGAAGCTGTGAGAGAACTGTCAGAAATAGAGGAACTCTGCACATACACTTTTTGCCGGCTTGGAATTATTCTTCTTTTCATTCTTCTTCTTCTTCCTCATCCTCATCCTCATCCTCATCCTCTTCTTCTGAGGATGAGGATGAAGAAGAAGAAGAAGAAGAAGTAGGATGAAAAGAAGAATAATTCCAAGCCGGCAAAAAGTGTATGTGCAGAGTTCCTCTATTCTGCAGATACACTTAGAGGAGCTCTGCAGATACACTTAGAGGAGCTCTGCACATACACTTTTTGCCGGCTTGGAATTAATCTTATTTTCATCCTACTTCTTCTTCTTCTTCTTCTTCTTCTTCATCCTCATCCTCAGAAGAAGAAGAGGATGAGGATGAGGATGAAGAAGAAGAAGAAGAAGTAGGATGAAAATAAGAATAATTCCAAACCGGAAAAAAGTGTATGTGCAGAGCTCCTCTAAGTGTATCTGCAGAGCTCCTCTAAGTGTATCTGCAGAATAGAGGAACTCTGCACATACACTTTTTGCCGGAAACCGCTGTATGGAGTGAATGTCCCAGAACTGTCAGAAATAGACTATTTATGACAGTTCTGGGACATTCACTGCATACAGCTGTTTTAACCGCTGTATGGAGGGAATGTCATGGAACTGTCAGAAATAGACTATTAATGACAGTTCTGGGACTGTCCTTCAATGCAGCGGTTGAAACATTGTATGTATTTGTTTCCATAAATGGATCCATTTATGGAAACAAATACATACAATGTTTCAACCGCTGTATGGAAGGACAGTCCCACAACTGTCATTAATAGTCTATTTCTGACAGTTCCATGACATTCCCTCCATACAGCGGTTAAAACAGCTGTATGGAGTGAATGTCCCAGATCTATCAGAAATAGACTATTTATGACAGTTCTGGGACATTCACTGCATACAGCTGTTTTAACCGCTGTATGGAGGGAATGTCATGGAACTGTCAGAAATAGACTATTAATGACAGTTCTGGGACTGTCCTTCCATGCAGCGGTTGAAACATTGTATGTATTTGTTTCCATAAATGGATCCATTTATGGAAACAAATACATACAATGTTTCAACCGCTGTATGGAAGGACAGTCCCACAACTGTCATTAATAGTCTATTTCTGACAGTTCCATGACATTCCCTCCATACAGCGGTTAAAACAGCTGTATGGAGTGAATGTCCCAGATCTATCAGAAATAGACTATTTATGACAGTTCTGGGACATTCACTGCATACAGCTGTTTTAACCGCTGTATGGAGGGAATGTCATGGAACTGTCAGAAATAGACTATTAATGACAGTTCTGGGACTGTCCTTCAATGCAGCGGTTGAAACATTGTATGTATTTGTTTCCATAAATGGATCCATTTATGGAAACAAATACATACAATGTTTCAACCGCTGCATGGAAGGACAGTCCCAGAACTGTCATTAATAGTCTATTTCTGACAGTTCCATGACATTCCCTCCATACAGCGGTTAAAACAGCTGTATGGAGTGAATGTCCCAGATCTATCAGAAATAGACTATTTATGACAGTTCTGGGACATTCACTGCATACAGCTGTTTTAACCGCTGTATGGAGGGAATGTCATGGAACTGTCAGAAATAGACTATTAATGACAGTTCTGGGACTGTCCTTCCATGCAGCGGTTGAAACATTGTATGTATTTGTTTCCATAAATGGATCCATTTATGGAAACAAATACATACAATGTTTCAACCGCTGTATGGAAGGACAGTCCCACAACTGTCATTAATAGTCTATTTCTGACAGTTCCATGACATTCCCTCCATACAGCGGTTAAAACAGCTGTATGGAGTGAATGTCCCAGATCTATCAGAAATAGACTATTTATGACAGTTCTGGGACATTCACTGCATACAGCTGTTTTAACCGCTGTATGGAGGGAATGTCATGGAACTGTCAGAAATAGACTATTAATGACAGTTCTGGGACTGTCCTTCAATGCAGCGGTTGAAACATTGTATGTATTTGTTTCCATAAATGGATCCATTTATGGAAACAAATACATACAATGTTTCAACCGCTGCATGGAAGGACAGTCCCAGAACTGTCATTAATAGTCTATTTCTGACAGTTCCATGACATTCCCTCCATACAGCGGTTAAAACAGCTGTATGCAGTGAATGTCCCAGATCTATCAGAAATAGACTATTTATGACAGTTCTGGGACATTCACTGCATACAGCTGTTTTAACCGCTGTATGGAGGGAATGTCATGGAACTGTCAGAAATAGACTATTAATGACAGTTCTGGGACTGTCCTTCCATGCAGCGGTTGAAACATTGTATGTATTTGTTTCCATAAATGGATCCATTTATGGAAACAAATACATACAATGTTTCAACCGCTGTATGGAAGGACAGTCCCACAACTGTCATTAATAGTCTATTTCTGACAGTTCCATGACATTCCCTCCATACAGCGGTTAAAACAGCTGTATGGAGTGAATGTCCCAGATCTATCAGAAATAGACTATTTATGACAGTTCTGGGACATTCACTGCATACAGCTGTTTTAACCGCTGTATGGAGGGAATGTCATGGAACTGTCAGAAATAGACTATTAATGACAGTTCTGGGACTGTCCTTCAATGCAGCGGTTGAAACATTGTATGTATTTGTTTCCATAAATGGATCCATTTATGGAAACAAATACATACAATGTTTCAACCGCTGCATGGAAGGACAGTCCCAGAACTGTCATTAATAGTCTATTTCTGACAGTTCCATGACATTCCCTCCATACAGCGGTTAAAACAGCTGTATGGAGTGAATGTCCCAGATCTATCAGAAATAGACTATTTATGACAGTTCTGGGACATTCACTGCATACAGCTGTTTTAACCGCTGTATGGAGGGAATGTCATGGAACTGTCAGAAATAGACTATTAATGACAGTTCTGGGACTGTCCTTCCATGCAGCGGTTGAAACATTGTATGTATTTGTTTCCATAAATGGATCCATTTATGGAAACAAATACATACAATGTTTCAACCGCTGCATGGAAGGACAGTCCCAGAACTGTCATTAATAGTCTATTTCTGACAGTTCTATAACATTCCCTCCATACAGCGGTTGAAACCGCTGTATGGAGTGAATGTCCCAGAACTGTCAGAAATAGACAGAAACTGTCACAGAACTGTCCTTCTTCTCATCCTTCTCCTTCTTCTCATCCTTCTTCTCATCCTTCTTCTCATCCTTCTCCTTCTTCTCATCCTTCTCCTTCTTCTCATCCTTCTCCTTCTGCTCATCCTTCTTCTCATCCTTCTCCTTCTTCTCATCCTTCTCCTTCTCCTTCTTCTCATCCTTCTCCTTCTCCTTCTTCTCATCCTTCTCCTTCTCATCCTTCTCCTTCTCCTTCTCATCCTTCTCCTTCTTCTCATCCTTCTCCTTCTTCTCATCCTTCTCCTTCTCCTTCTTCTCATCCTTCTCCTTCTCCTTCTCATCCTTCTCCTTCTTCTCATCCTTCTCCTTCTCCTCATCCTTTTTCTTCTCATCCTTCTCCTTCTCCTTCTTCTCATCCTTCTCCTTCTTCTCATCCTTCTCCTTCTTCTCCTTCTTCTCATCATTCTCCTTCTTCTCATCCTTCTCCTTCTCCTTCTTCTCATCCTTCTCCTTCTCCTTCTTCTCATCCTTCTCCTTCTCATCCTTCTCCTTCTCCTTCTCATCCTTCTCCTTCTTCTCATCCTTCTCCTTCTTCTCATCCTTCTCCTTCTCCTTCTTCTCATCCTTCTCCTTCTCCTTCTTCTCTTCCTTCTCCTTCTTCTCATCCTTCTCCTTCTTCTCATCCTTCTTCTTCTCATCCTTCTCCTCCTTCTTCTCATCCTTCTTCTCATCCTTCTTCTTCTCATCCTTCTCCTTCTTCTCATCCTTCTCCTTCTTCTCATCCTTCTCCTTCTTCTCATCCTTCTCCTTCTTCTCATCCTTCTCCTTCTTCTCATCCTTCTCCTTCTTCTCATCCTTCTCCTTCTCCTTCTTCTCTTCCTTCTCCTTCTTATCATCCTTCTCCTTCTTCTCATCATTCTCCTTCTTCTCATCCTTCTCCTTCTTCTCATCCTTCTTCTTCTCATCCTTTTCCTTCTTCTCATCCTTCTTCTTCTCATCCTTCTTCTTCTCATCCTTCTCCTTCTCATCCTTCTCTTTCTTCTCATCCTTCTCCTTCTCCTTCTTCTCATCCTTCTCCTTCTTCTCATCCTTCTCCTTCTCCTTCTTCTCATCCTTCTCCTTATTCTCAGCCTTCTTCTTCTCATCCTTCTCCTTCTCATCCTTCTCCTTCTCATCCTTCTCCTTCTTCTCATCCTTCTCCTTCTTCTCATCCTTCTCCTTCTCCTTCTTCTCATCCTTCTCCTTCTCCTTCTTCTCATCCTTCTCCTTCTCCTTCTTCTCATCCTTCTCCTTCTTCTCATCCTTCTCCTTCTTCTCATCCTTCTCCTTCTCCTTCTTCTCATCCTTCTCCTTCTCCTTCTTCTCATCCTTCTCCTTCTCCTTCTCCTTCCTCATCTCCAAGGGCATTTAAATTAAAGGTACAGTGTTCTGCACTAATTTAAAGGCTCTCTGAAGCCTAGAAACCCTTTAAATAAGTCATCTTCGTAGCGGAGAAATTCGCATCGAATCGAATTTCACACTGGAATTCGCCGAATCAGCCGAATCGAATTTTTCATTTCTTCGCTCATCTCTAATTATATTGTGTTTGTGTGCACTAAAATTCATTAAAATGTATTTTTTTTTTACATTTGTGAAAAAATGCTGTGCAACCATCGTGTAACACTCACCATTTTATTATCTAAAAATATATAATGTTTGTTGGTTCTAGAGCTTTAATTTCTTTCTAGCAAAAAAATGCTGATTTTTACATGTATGAGAGAAATGTCAGAATTGGCCTGGGGGTCAAGTGCTTAAGTTATGCAATGTAAAAGGAGATCTAACAATTTTACAGTAGGTTTTATCCCATTGTCAGAAGATGTGTATTTCCAAGACAGCCAACTCTGGCTTCAAGCCCTCTTCCAAGAGAAGGGGTTCCCTCACTTGTCAGGGAAAGGAACGTCTGCCGGCTTTATTGGCCTTCTGGTCCCAAGAAATCTCAGATGTTTGGGCCCAGAGTGTCATTTCCAGGGGTTAAAATTAGATTTTTTTGGACTCTGTATTCCCCTTGTATCATGCTTTTGAGTTTGCCTCCTTCCTCACTAAGGTGGGCAGATCTTCTTGCTGCTATTCAGCAGCTCCTTTCCCAGGGGTCATTACTCCAGTCCTGAACAAGGAATGATTTTTAAGGATTCTACTTGAACCTGTTCACAGTTCCCAAGGCAAATGCAGGCATTCTGCCCATTCTGAGTCTGCAAACTGCCAACTTATTGCTGTGAGTTCAAACGTTTTGCATGGAATCGGCCAGGTCAATCATTTTCCCTCGGCTCTTATGCCCGGGCCTTCTGGTTTGTGCTTGTCCGAGGGCCTAGGTGTGATAGCAGCTTCCTTTAAGGCAGTACTGTATGCCCAGGTTTACTCCAGGCCATTGTAAAATTCTGGCAAACAGACTACGTATTTAGGTGTCCCATGTGTTTGACCTACAACGCAACAGTTTCCCTGTTGTGGTGTATTTTCGACTCTGCTGGAGTTGCTGGAGTCGGGAAAGCTTTTCCCCTAAAGATGTGGACAGTTATCACAATGAATGCCAGCCCATTAGGCTGGAATGGAGTCCTGGATGCCCATTCAGTGCTGGGAACATAATTGTCAGAGGAAGCTTGACTTCTCATCAACATCATGGAACTTCAACTTTGGGCCTCCCAGCTGCAACCTCTCCTGACTAGAATCCAGTCTGACAGTGCACGGCAGTGGCCTGCACGAACTGTCGACAGAGCACCAGACATGATTTTACCTTGGGAAAAAGTGGACATTCTGATCCTCCCATCTGTCCAGATGCAAGGTATGTAAAAATAGCAGGCAGACATTTTATGCCATCAGCATCTGGACTTTCTACATGGAGGAGTCATAAGCTCTTTGCTACAAGGGGGAACAAAGGACTTCTGGCATCCAGATTCAACAACCAACTGGACAGTTTTGTTGCCAGGTCCATGGACCTTCTGGTCTTCACGCTGGATACTCTGGTGACTCCATCCTTCTCTATGGCTCCTCCCTCAACTGCTCCACATGATTGAGAATCTAATTGCACCAAACTGGCTAGGGAAGAAGTGATACTCAGAAATTCTCAGACTACTGGTGAACTCTCTATAGGCCCTCTCAGATAATCCTTTTTTACTAACAGCCAGTCCACCATTTTGCTTTTTGGTCACTGGCTTTAATGGCATGACTGTTGAAGCCCAAGTCCCGAGACACAGGGGCCCTGTGGTCCTTCCTACCCTTGTGAAGGCTAGGAAGTAGACTTCTCTCAAAGTCTACTATTGCACCTGGAAGGTCTGCTTTGCATGGTGTGAGGCTAGGAAATTTCACACTAAAAATTACTCTGTAAGGCATATCCTGTCTTTTCTCCTGTGTTGTCTGGACTAGTATCTGGCCTTGGGTGCCATCAAGGGGCAAATCTCAGCCTTGGTTGTTCTGCTCTGGCATCTCATTGCTTAGTTAAGGCCTTTGCGTGGAATGTTGCACACATTTCTTCCCCTGTATGTTCCCCAGTGACTCTCTGGGACCATAACCTTTCAGCCCTTTGGAGGCTGCACTTTGAATCCATTAGGGATATAGTAAGGGATACCAAGAGCAGATATCCAGCAACAGCAGGGGTGACCAGTTCAGTGTAATTGTACTTTGTAAACTGAAACTAAAACTAAAATGAATGAATTTTCTCTCTACTGTTTCAACAAGGAACACACTATGAGAGTCTACACCTTGACAGCTTCTCCTTGTTTGCAATCTTATACCCTTTTTGTCCATCCCAGAGATTTCTGCATGGAGCACCCGGGATTAGACAAGTCATCATTCGAGCCTATGATTTAGGGCTACTCCCTTCACTGTAAAGGTGCACTCTACCAGATCCATTAGTGCTTTATAGACTTTTCCGCAAGGGGCATCTTTTTTCCCAGATTTGCAAGGCTGCTACCTTGTTTTCATTCACGTTTAAGTTTTTTTCAAGTTAATGTTCAGGCCTCCACTGATACCAGTTTCAGGCGTAAGGTGCTGCAAGCTACTGTCTGTCAAGGCTTTGCTTGACCTGATTGATATATGGGCCTGTTAGCATTGGTTGCTGTGTTGCATACCCCATGGGTGAGCTGCCATTTTACCCGTGTTTAAGACTTAGATCCTGTGCCCTGTACTGTACAATTAACAAAATAGGACTTTTGACTAAGATTTTTTACATTGGATTTGGAGCTGTGTACGCATTCCATTTCTAAACAAATTATAGTGGATGATTTACACTCTGCAAAGTGAACTTTAATTATCTAGTCATGTGCAAGTAAAATAGGTTGTCTGATTTGCCAGTAAAATCCTTTTTCTTGGAGTACAGCACAGGACACCGGTTCCTCCCCTGTTCCTTACGATCTCCCTATTGCTTGCTCTAAAACCAAGGCTTGCGGGGAGTTATATAGGGGTTGCCATGCAGCTTTTTTTTTCCCAGTGTCTAGTCACCTGAAGGTAGCTGCATGTAACCCATGGTCAAGACTATAATTCTGTCTCTTGTGTTGTACTCCAAGAAAAGGATTGTATTCTTGCTTACATATACAGTATAATTGAAATTAACTTTGTTGATTGAAAATCTGCATATTCTTTAGTAAATCATTCACTACATATTGGTTGAAAATGGAATCTGTACAAAACTCCACCTGCTGGTTGGGCATCTAAATATGAAAAATTTATAAGCAATATATTCCTGCCTTAACTAAAGAAAAATTGTTTTAAAAAAAATGTTAATTTTAGTCTTGAAATATAATCAAATAAAAGATAAGCAAAACTATACTATGGGGGAGAACCCCTGGGGAACTCAAGAAAGGAAAAGGATCTAGGGGTCCTAGTTGATGATACTCAGTAATAGCATGCAATGCCAAGCTGCAGCAAGCAAGGACAGCAGATTATTAGAGTGCATTAAAAATGGAATGCACTCACAAAATAAATCTATAATTTTACTACTTTACACAACTCTGGTTCAGCCACATCTTGAGCATGCTGTCCAGTTCTGGTCACCAGCCAGGAAGGATGTGCGAGAAATGGAGATAGTCCATAGAAGGGCAAAGAAACCCAATAAGGGGGCTGGAGGACCTCAGTTATGAGCAAAGACTACATACACTAAGCTTGTTTTCCCTGGAGAAGAGATGCTTAAGAGGGAATATGATCACAATACATAAATATCTAAATGGCAATTCTAGCATAGGGAAAAATCTGTTCAGTCTCAGGTCGCTCAAGAGGATACATGGCCACTGAATGAAGTTGGACTAGAAGCGCTTTAATCTTAAACTACGTAAGGGGTTCTTTACTGTTAGAACGGTAAAGATGTGAAACTCCCTTCCACAATCAGTGATGTTAGCAATTGTGGAAAGATTTAAAAAAACTCTTAGCATAACCAATATAGAGGGATATGAGAAGTGCTAGATACATAAATGCAAACACGCACAGAGGTTGATCTGGATGGACTGATGTCTTTATTTAACCTCAGCAACTATATATGTAAATATGTACCTATTTAAATTAGCCACTGAAAGCAGCTATGGCTCAGTACAATTACTCCACTGTTGAGATAATCCCATTATATGGGATTATTTTTAAAAATGTTGCTGTGTAAATGTGAAAGTGACGTCATGCGTCTATGGAATGAACAGGGGGCGAGGTTACACGTTTCAAAGCTACCCAGCTCCATGCAGGCAAGCCCCCAGTGCGTTCCCTAGATGTATCACATCACTTGCAATCCAGCACTGCGTTCCACAGAGACCCACACTTCAAGATTGCATTGGCTTCCTGGCTCTTCCATACCACCCAGCCTGCAGAAGTGATATAGCTTCCTGGCCTGAAATGAAGGATACTTTGGGACTACAGAGCTGGCAGTTTTATGATTTCTGATGATAGGCACTGACATTTGTCAGTTTTATGTGAGTTGTCACTTGTCTTTTCTTTTATTAACCACATCAGCTCTGGAAGATATACCCCTTTCATGACCAGGCCATTTTCTGCTATTCGGCGCTGCATTAGTTTAACTGACAATTGGTCATGCAATGCTGTACATAAATTAAATTTATGTCTTCTTTTTTCACACAAATAGAGATTTCTTTTGGGGGTATTTTATCACCACTGGGTTTTTATTTTTTATATATGAAAAAAGACCGAACATTTTGAACAAAAAAATTATATTTTCAACTTTCGGATCTAAAAAATATCCAATAAACTCAAAGTTAGTCATACATTTAGGGAAAATTTGTTCTGCTTCATGTTTTTGATAAAAAAATCCTAATAAGTGTATATTAATTGGTTTGTGTAAAATTTATAGCGTCTAAAAACTATGGTGTATATATTTATTGGAATTTATACAGCTTTTACTTTTTGACTGCCTATCATAATTCTTGAGGTGCTAAAATGCAAGGGCAGTAGAAGAAAACCCCAAATGACCAATTTTTGGAAAGTAGATAACCCAAGGAATTTTCTGAGAGGCATTTTGAGTTCATGGAAGATTTAAGTTTTTGACACAACTTTTTGGAAAATGACAAAAAAGATGATATATTTTTTTTTACAGAAAGTTTTCATTTAAATTATTTATGGCTCACACATGCCATGGGTAAATGTGGAAGAACACCCCAAAACACATTCTGCTACTTTTCTTGAGTATGGGGATACTACATGTCAGACATACAGTCCCCCAAAATCCAATGATCACCTTCAAGCTTTCAAAAGGCATATTTCCTCATATCACTTCCTAGGAGGCATGATGAGTATTTTGCAGATATACGTTTTGTCACAGGGTTTTTACAAAACCTTGTGGCAACAAATTAGATGTGCAAAATACTCACCATGCCCCTTAGCAAATACCTTGGAGTGTCTACTTTCCAAAAAGGGGTCATTTGGGAGGTGGGTGCTTCTACTATCCTGGCATTTCAGGACCAATATTAGAACTTTATGCCACACATCACCCACTCTTCTAATTTGTGATAGCAATAGGCAGTGATAGGTACTCTTTTCTGAGAAATCTGGGGTCTATTAGAGTCTAGAGCTCTCCTCTGCCCTTAAAGCATTGTATCTGATCACACCAAGATGGATGTGATCCGATGCTTTCCCAATTTAAAAATGGTGTAGTTTATATCCAGGGAACGGGAATGATGAAATGCTTGTTCCTTCCGGTTCCTTAGAACATAGAGATGATTGGAGCCATTCCTGTTTCCAATCAGTTCTTTGGTCAGCTGTTGAAACTGCTGGATGCATTCTTTGAGTGGTAAAATGTAATATAAAAAACATCTCAATATTTTATTTTTATTTATGTTTTGCACTACTTTCATCAGAGTAGTGCAATATTACCATAGTCACATTGTACTACTCTGGGGCGGGGTGTAAAGGAATTTTTTGTTTACACTTTGCATTGCAGGAGCAGTAAAGATTATTGCTCTGCAATGCAATGCTTTGCTTTGAACTGTCATGAATGGGTTAAGTTCATGACGGTTCAAAATAGTGATCTGTGATTAGCTCCAGCTGGTCACATAGTATGGGGTGCTGTGATTGGCTCATGTACCATGTGAGAGCTGTCGGAAAATCCCAGCTCACCAGGAAGAGAAGCAAAGCTGTTATGAATCAGATTGGTTCATACCAGCGTTACTAGCATTGTGATCATGTGTCCCGTTTACCGTGATCTTCATTCATTCATTCTTGATGGATGCAGGGGAGTGTTCTGCACACCCCAGCGGGCGTGCTGCGCCCCTTTGTGTCAGTACAACAAGTAGAGCGTCATACCGGTATGATGCTTTGCCTGTAGCTTCCGTCCATCCACAGTAAAAGTACTATGGGTAGCCCTCAAGTGGTTAAAGGTTTTATATTGCTACACTTTGTCTGGCACCCTCTTGTGTTCTCTTGCCACTAGATGAAGCCAACGATCATAGGAAATGAACGTATTAGGTAAAACAATGTGTCAGACATTTGGACAGCAATTATTTTTTTTTTTTATAAATAGACCTCATAGACGTGCATTGTGAGAAGAATCAGTAAAGCACAATTATTGTGTAGCATTGCAAAGAAGGAAGCAATGGCTGTTTATGTATTAGGAAAATATGGCTGCCTGCTCCACATTTATATAATTACAAGTTTAATAAGAATAATGTTTTCCACAAAATAATAGATAAAGACAAAATTATCTACATCAAGCTGATCTCTTTATCTAAAAAAAAATAATTCTATACATTCTCTTTAGAAGACATGAAAAAAGTGTTATGCAGAATCTCTTAACAGACTCAGATCTGCCTAGCAGCTGAAATTGAATAATTTATTACCGTTGAAATAAAATAGCAAGAGGATAGGTGCATCAATAAATAATATGAATAATTTATTAGACAATAAGAGTGCAGATACCCTTGTATCACTGGGCTTTGGGTCATTGGCTATAATGGGAGTTGGGAAAATATAAGGATTCTCCTGAGGGATGTGGAAAATTTAACAATCGGAACAAAGCATCAATACTAGAAATGTGCTGCGACCTTTTAGCCCAGTCAGAATGTATACATTTTGTTGAATGACTTGGTGAATGAATGGTGAGAATCTAGGAAACCTGAGCATATAGACAGGTATAACAAGAAAACAATCAAAGTGAGAGCCAAGAAAAACTATAGTATCAGGGCATATATATATAGCCAGGTCGAATATTACAATTACATCACTTTGACTGACAAGTAACTATAAATATTACCAAGCCATGTGACCCATTCAACCAATTTTACTGCAATGTTTATGCCAGTGAAGTAAACTAAGTGAAAAATCAATCTAGCTAAATCAGTGTTGTTGCACTTTTTAGGAAGATGCTTGCCTCTAGTTTTCACTTTTTCTTAAATAGCTCTTGCTTGGTAATCATCACAGAGTTAGTTTGTCACAGACAGGTACTTCGTATCTCTGGTAGCTGGGTCAGAAACCCTGATTAGAGGACTTTGATAAATGGGAATTTCCAGGAACAGAAGCAGAATTGGACCACACAACCATCAACGCAGAAGCTCCTGCTTCTGTATTTTATCCAGACCAGAAGCAGAAACTATTAGTCAAGCGTTCCTGTGTTCCAATAGTTTAATAGTT